>NC_069674.1:70948964-71256196 GCF_023699985.2 Odocoileus virginianus | reverse complement strand
GTAAACATAAACCTGGAAAAGACAGTTGCATTTTCACCCTGCGTGACACAACTGGTTACAGAAACCAAGTTTGTCATGTTTTAAAAATGCATTCTCTAAGAAATAGAGCATAAAGCCCAATCTTAAGTTGTCAAAGAGTATATACAACAAAAGGTTAGATATAATGTCAGAAGTTCATAAATATGATTTCACAATAGACTCTTGTGTTACTGAATTGCCTTGTTGGTAACTGAGACTGGAAGGAAACATTTACTCTAGAGTTAAAAGTTTAACAAGAATTCATGATTCATAGATGACATGTAATAATATGGAAAAAATTTCAAAAATTGAAATTTTAGGACATTCCAAGGAAACTAATAGCTCAGTAAGAGCTTTTACCAAGTGGACTTATCTGGAAGGGGTCAGCATGAGGAAACAATTAGGTGTCTGTGTGGGTGTCTATGGGGCAACTAAGGTGACCATGGTTATTAACCTACTCTATTCTTATTTCTTCTTTGACATTACCTACGGGTGGACTCATCCTGAGAAATAGCTGCCATGCTATGGGAGGTAGGATAAATATTTACCATCCTTCTCTCTCTCTCACCCTCTCCCTTTCACTGCTAGAAATAAAGAACATAGCCATTAGATGTAGCTCAAAAGCAATCAAACTCTAAACAACCATTCATCACTTGCTTTGTTTGACTTCTCCCCTTGGTTGTCATATCAAGTTTTAGCTTTTCTGTACACCTAACCTAACACATTCACCAAGCAAAATTTGGCCACCTAAAGTCATCAACAAATCTGTTCATCTACACTTACACACAGCCTTAATTTCTTTCCCCAAATCTCAAAAATGAAGTCTTCCTTTCCTCCTGGTCATGTCCCACCCATCCACATGTGCTCTCAAATATATATCTCCTACCCCATCATTTCATGGGAAATAGATGGGAAAACAGTGGAAACAGTGTCAGACTTTATTTTGGGGGGCTCCAAAATCACTGCAGATGGTGATGGCAGCCATGAAACTAAAAGACGTTTACTCCTTGGAAGGAAAGTTATGACCAACCTAGATAGCATATTAAAAAGCAGAGACATTACTTTGCCAACAAAGGTTCATCTAGTCAAGGTTATGGTTTTTCCAGTGGTCATGTATGGATGTGAGAGTTGGACTGTGAAGAAAGCTGAGTGCTGAAGAATTGATGCTTTTGAACTGTGGTGTTGGAGAAGACTCTTGAGAGTCCCTTGGACTGCAAGGAGATCCAACCAGTCCCTCCTAAAGATCAGTCCTGGGTGTTCATTGGAAGGACTGATGCTAAAGCTGAAACTCCAATACTTTGGCCACCTCATGCGAAGAGCTGACTCGTTGGAAAAGGCCCTGATGCTGGGAGGGACTCGGGGGAGGAGGAGAAGGGGACGACAGATGAGATGGCTGGATGGTATCACCGACTTGATGGACATGAGTTTGAGTAAACTCTGGGAGTTGGTGATGGACAGAGAGGCCTGGCGTGCTGTGATTCATGGGGTCACAAAGAGTTGGACATGACTGAGTGACTGAACTGAACTGAACCCCTTCCTAGGCATATCTTCTCACCTTTATAATAACATCTGCTTCCCCTCTTTGCAGGCTCAACACATAAGAGCCAAGTACATTACAAGTGGACTTTGGTTTGAATTCCAGCTGTGCTACTTTTTAACCCTGTAATTTGGAGTAATATTTAATCCATCTGTACCTCATTTATAAAAGAGGAAAAATAGCCCATTTCATAAAGCTGTGAAAGTTGCTCAGTCATGTCCAACTCTTTGTGACCTCATTGGAATTGTCCAGGCCAGACTACTGGAGTGGGTAGCCTTTCCCTTTTCTAGGGGATCTTCCTAATCCAGGGATCCAACCCAGGTCTCCCGCATTGCAGGCAGATTCTTTACCAGCTGAGCCACAAGGGAAGCCCTCATAAAGCTGTAATGAAGACAAAAGGAATCAATATATATAAGGTATTGAGTATAGTATCTGGTAAACAAATAAGGACTTTATCAATGTTAATTATTTTATTATTATCATTAACATTATCCTCAACCTATAAATTTGCTCATCTATCTTATAAAAACAAACAAAACAAAACATACCTTGAATGCTGTGCTCCCATTTAAATAACCCTTTCTTTCTCTCCTTCTCTTTCATTTCAGTTTTTTCTCAGAAGAGTTGGCTCTGCCCTTTATCTCCACTCTCTTACTTTTCAGTCACTCACCAATCTATAGGGATCAGGCTGCCACTGTATCACCAGATTGGTAAACTGACTGATGATTTCCTTATTTCTCTGGCTGATTTTGATATTTTTCTCATTATCACTGTTTTTCAATAGTTTGTTTAGGATATGTCTTGGTGTGGTTTTCTTTGGTTTGAGATTTTTCAGTGTTTTCAATCTGTGGGTTTATAGTTTTCATCAAATTTGGAAAAAAATTCAAGTGTTATTTCTTCAAATATTTTTTTCTGTCCCCTTTTCCTCTCCTTCTGTGATCCTTTTTTTTTTTTCATTCTGTGATTCTAATTAAGCATGTTGGGCCACTTGATGTCCACAGATCACTGATGTTCTGTTCATTTTTATCTTCCAGTCTTTTTTGTTTCATGTTGGATAGTTCCTATTGTCATATCCGAAAGCTCACTCATCTCTTGTTCTTTAGTATCTAACCTGCTGTTAATCCCATCCAGTGAACTGTTCACCTCAAGTGTTGTTTTTTTCATTTTTAGAAGTTTGGTTTGGGTCTTTTTTATCCTACTCTCTCATTGTGCTCAGGCTCTCTTCTACCCTTTCCCCTACATTCAAAGCATGTGTGATGGCTGTTTTATTGTCTTTGTCTACTAATTCTGCTTTTGTGTCTACTCCATTATTGGTTTTTCTCATTATTGGCCACATTTTCTTTCTTCTCTGCATGCCTGCTAATGTTTGATTGGACGACAGACATTGTGATTTTTACACTGTTGTGAAACGGATTTTTTGGGGGGGATACTCCTTTAAATATTTTGGGACTTTGTGAGTCACAGTTAAGTTACTTGGGAATAGTTTGATCCTTTCAAGGCTTGCTTTGAAACTTTGTTGAGGAAGTCTAGAATGAGCTTTCTTTCTGGGCTAATTTGGCCCCACTCCTGAATCAGTACACTGCTACTGTGCCAAGAGGTCTTCTAATCGCCTAATGAACTATTCTTGGCTCTGTGTGAGCTCCAGGTATTGTTCTATCCCAGTGTCTCTGGGAGTTCTTTCCCAGCCTCAGCACTGTCCTAGAATGCATGCACTGATCAGCATTCCTCGGCAGATTTCCAGAGTGCTCTCTCTCTCTCTCTCTCTCTCTCTCTCTCTCTCCCTGTGAAACTCTCCCTTCACCTCACCTGCATAATTTAGCCAATGTGGCCTCCCTGAACCCCAAACTCTGTCAAATCAGCAAGCCTAGCTGGTTCTGTTTGGAATCCCCTCCCTCTGTTATTACTTGGAGAAACACTCTTGTAAGCAGTAAAATGGGGCAATTATAGTTCTCAACTCATTTATTTACCTATTCCAAGGGATCAATGCCCTGCGGTATTGTCCAAAGTTTGGAAACCATTGTTTCACCTGATTTGGTCCATTTTTCAGTTCTGTAAGGTAAGAGGGTAAATCTAGTTTCTGTTACTCCATCTTGATTAGAAGTAGAGCCTTAGTGACCTCTTAATTACTAAATTCAAACATGCCTCTGTCCTTATTATACTTGATAATCTTATGACATTTATTACTATTGACCTCTGACAGTTCATTGCTCTTGAACTCTCTCCTCTGGTTCCTGTGGCGTATGGTTTCACGGTTCTTTCCTAATTCTTCTGTTTTTTTCTCACCAACTTTTTGAAAGTTGGTGTTGCCCACGCTTTTGCCATGACCTTTTTTCTTTTTAAATTTATCCACTGTACTTAGTCTGAACTACCTGTATAATCGGAACCTGCCTGTATGCCAGTGACTCTCGAACAGAGGCGCCCACAGGCTACTGTTATTGGACAAACTAGGACTTTGTTTGGGCAAGAGCCATTCAAGACTATGGGAATTAAGAGTTAGAGAGCAATAAACATCTTCCTCTAACATTTAGAATACATGACTTACTTAAATGATATACTATCAACACTCATATACTGCGACCATTTTTTAAGAGAGAAATTTGATATTATGGGGCATTTCATCCATAGATTCTGTTAAACTAGATATGTCAGATAGTTTCATAGAATAGACAGAATCTAGTGCTATACACAAGTCTTCATCACTTCTTTTTGAGAATGTGGCAGTAGATAACTAAGCACTTTCCTGACTTCAAGTTGTGTCCCCTTGAATCTCCTTCTAGCTGTCAGCAGAGTGCTCTTATCTAAAATACAATTTTCATATTTTCGTACCTTTCCCCAGGGAGAGGTCAATCCTATTGAGGCATGACCAGTTGGAGAAGAATGCCTGTGCCTTAAAGTAAAATTTTCACCTTGCTTAAAAGCCTTCACAGGATCCTATCACTTTCAGGGTGAAGTCTAAGTTCCTCTACTTGGTATACAAGGGCCTTGGTTATCTGGAGATTGCCACAGTCTCCAAACCTGGCTCTTCTCCTTCTAAACCTACTGTGACCATTTCATTTCTAGAACATGTCCTGTGGTTGGCAGAATGATGTCCCTCCCCCCAATCCCAAGATGTCCACATCATAATCCATATTATGTGTTCATATGTTACTTTTTATGGTAAATGGGACTTGGCAGATACGGACTTTAAGATAAGGATATTACTGTGGATTATCTGACTGAGTCTGGTCTAATCACATGAGTCCTTCAGAACAGAGAATGTTTCTTGGCTGAGTTAGAGAGATGAAATGGAAGAAGAAGGAAAGATTGAAAGTGTGAGAAGGACTTGACCTGCCAGAGGAAGTGGACTTCAAGACAAGAAATAAGGGCTGCTTCTAGAAGCTGGAACAGGAGGAGAACCAGATACTCCCCTAGAGCCTCTAGAAAAGAATGCAGTCCTGTCAACACCTTGATTTTAGCCCATCAAGACCCATATTGGACAGGATGTCCTACATAATATAATAAATTTGTGTTGTTTAAGCCACCAAGTTTATGGTAATTGGTTATGAGAGCAGTAGAAGATGAATACCATCTCATACCATGTCTTTGTATGTTGTATTGCCCTAGCTTCAATTTCTCTCTCCTGTCCACTTGGAGACTTCTTATTCTTCTTTTGAAACATCTCAGTTGTCAGCCTCTGTGGCTGACTTTCATTTCCAGGCAGATTACTTCTTTCTCTCTACTGCTTCTTTAATTTTAGATGCATATCTTATTGTACAAATGGGAAACTATTATCAACATGTGTTTAAACATGTACCCCTGTTAGGCTGTGTACTCCCCGATGATAGAAATCCTAGGGTGTTCATCTCTAAGCCCCAGCATATAGCTAGGTATCTTATAAGTACTCTATAATATTCTTCACACTGTGTGGACTTAAGCTTATCTTAAAACCAGTGATGTGGCTGTAAGAACTCTCATTCATTCATTCACTTCCACTCCAACTTTCTCATCAGAGAGGGCAGGTGTAAAAGGAGGACAAGACCAGGTAACTTGGCCTCAACACAAGACTTGAAAGAGCAGAGAACGTGCCATGCAAGACAGGCTGCCTCACCCACGGCTCCCCTGCTCCCAGCTGTGTGGTTGGCAAGGCTCACAGGATGAGCAGAGAGCTCTGGGACTGTTTCCCACAGCTGTCTCGTTCCTCCCTTGGTGGCCGACCGCAGGAATGCGGGGGAGGCCACAAGTGGCAAACAGGGCCTCCCAGAGTAAAGGTATCAAATGCAGTGGACATTGTGGGTGAGGGATGCAGGTGGCTTAGCTCTGTGTAAGACTTTAAAGTTAAATTACAATAATTTTAAGATAACATGCACAGCCAAATAAATAAAAAGCATGTCGAAGCACATACATGCTAGTGAGTGACATTCCTTTAAAATACATTTGTCCCAGTGAAACTGCAGTTGCTTAGAATTTTAACAATCATTTATCCTTGTTTAAATGATTTCCCCCTACTTCCAAAGATCATGGGAAAAGATGATAGCAGGTTGGAGTGGCTGTGAGCCCAGGAGGCAGGAAACGAGCCAGATTAAAACCCAGATTCCTCTTTCTGAACTTCAAAAGGGGAACTAATGGTTAAGAGTAAAGAAGCTAACTGGGCCAGAGTCCTGAGGGGTATTTACATGAGAGTCAGAGCATAATGGAGTTAGGAAACAGAGTTAAAAACCGCGACAAATGACTAAAATCACAAAAACAGGAACTAGAAGAGTAGGGCTGGGGGCAGGAACGGCGGTGTGGGGGCGGGGCAGGAAGAACTGTTGCCTGCTGACTCTGACCTATCAGTTTTCACCTATTTACATGCCGGGGCCCCACCTCTCGGGCACCTTTACAGACCTGGAGTGACTTTAGGTAGGGAGAGATCAAAAGTGGAGCTGGGACCCATCTCAAACACAAGGGTTACAAATGTGTAAAAGATGGTCAGTTATTCATCTCACTATGCAGGTCACAGAGTACAGTCCCTGCATTGCTGCTGTCCCAAGGAGCCATCACTGTAAATGTGGGTGACCTGGAGCACAGTGGCCTGGGTCCCTGGATCTGGCTGCTCTCTGCTGCTACTCCCACCTTTCAGGCTCTTTGTGCTAAGGACTCTGCCCCTCTCACCTGGCTGGCAGCCAATTCCTCCTGCTCTGGGCTATGAGGTTACAGATAGAGGATATAGCCACTTCCCACAACAAAAAATCTTGGGACCTTTGGTGCCCACCTTCCTGTTTTGAAGATGCATTTGCCCACACTGCTCTTCCCGGTGTTCATAAATAACAGTGCATTTACCAGAGAGGCATCTGGGAAGCCCCGGTGCCAGCTGAGCATGCTCTGTGGCAGCGTCCTCCACTTCCCCTTCTAGCAGGCAGATTGTGATGGACAGTGAAGCTTTTCACTGCTAACCAAAGAAGTGTCCTTTGGAAAAGAACAAAAACCTGAAGTGACAGCTCACAACTTCCTCATTGATACCATGAAATGGAAACTCAGGAGCAGAATATGAGGATGTCTGAGTTGCATTCTTGCTAATCTCCTGGTAGGGGAGCCTTAAATCCTGGCAGCATATTTGGGCAAGCCATTTAAATTTTGTTCATTTTATCCCAAAGTATTTTAATCTTTTTGATTCTATTGTAAGTGGAGCTGTTTTTGCGATTTCATTTTTGGATTGTTTATTTCTAATAAATGTGCAGAAGCCATTTGATTTTGATGAGTAAAATTATTAGCCATGAAAATCTAGGCCAATCCTTAAAACCTGCTGTAAGCTTTCCTATGTGTTCCACGGATGCTTCTGTTAAGGCAGAATATCTCTCACTCTTTCATTCACTTGATAGAGCCCAGATATCTAGAACCTGCTGAACAGTAGAAGTATTTCATGAGTGATGTTACTATAGCTCACACATTCCTCAATTAGAGTGCTTATCTTGTAATGTTGAAATCATGCTCAGATGTCTGTCCACCAGATGGAAAGCTCTCTGAAGGTGGAGATCATTCTGATGCCTTAAGAACCTGGCACACAGCAGGTGCTCAGCATATGCCTCAAGAATTCACCAGCATCTGGCAGATAGGGGTGTGGCATGAAAGGTTGCACATATCAGTAAAATTATTAACCATGAAAATAGAGGGCGATCCTAAAACTTGCTGTTTTATCTCAATGTATGACCTGTCCTCTCCATATACACATGTGAATTGGGCCAAAAAGATAAAGGACATCACCTAAATAATATAAAAAAGTCAATCTAGGGGGAACACCAACAGCCTGAAGGGTGTGCGTGCGTGTGTGGTGTGTGTTTCTGTGTATGTGCAGGTGGGCGTGTGTGTATAAAAGTTAAAGAGGATATAAGCTGGTATTATTTGTGGAAGATTTATGGATTGGTGTATGTGGAATGCACACTCCCCATACAGGTTGGAATGGAATATTAGCCTTTGAATAGAAAAACTGTCAAACATTTTTTCCTGACAGCTTGTCACTGGGGGAAAGTCCTCAACTCAAACTGATCTACTTCCAAGGATGGGTAGCTCAGCCCATAATTACTCAGACTTCTATAGACTGTTAGGTCAAATTTAAGTACCAGAAATATTAAAATCCATGAATAAAGCATATAATCCAGTACCTGAATGTTTGAACCCTAACAAAAACTCTTTAAAGGGAAAAAGAATAAAATTTTTATAACTAAATGGGTATTATAATGTGTTACACTTAAACTGAAAGATCCTCATAATCTTTTGTTATGTCCTTATATGAACCAATTAGTCACTCTGTAGATTTCTTGAAATACTATAACTTGAATGGTAACCAATGGATAGCAATTGCTCATGGTAATTATATAACAGCCTATTCTGGGATTTCCTCAGAGAAGGGTGGAATATTCAGAAATTAACACAGTTTGCCAAGAAGTCTGTTTTTTTTATGATATTTGAAGACATAGTTTTTAGTTTTGAAAAAAGAAGAGAAAACCATATAATGTCACCAAGTATAATTTTAAAACTTTTTTCACTTCATACCAACTTTGATATCCAAGCAAAGTAAAATAAAAATACATGAAAAAAGTTTAAAAAGTAGATTTTAACAAACATTTCACCAAACACAGCTGTTTCTAGTTCACTAAGTCAGTGATTACAAAATATTTTAATGTGCTTTCTGGCAAACATAAAGAGCCTCATTTCATGGAAATGCCACGTTTCCAGTTATCCTTGATAGGTTGTAAAATTTAGAGACTGGTAACTATTTCTACATATTTCTTAATCAGGAAAAGTAGGTAAAATACTGCCTTTATCTCTTAAAATATGTGAGATGGACCTTGATCCATGTCACAGCAGTGTATTTTACTCCAAATGTTGCAAACTAGCAGTCCCAGGTGGCGCTAGTGGTAAAAATTCCACCTGCTAATTCAAGGAATGTAAGAGACTCAGGTTCAGTTCCTGGGTTGGGAAGATCCCCTGGAGAAGGAAATGGCAACCCACTCCAGTATTCTTGCCTGCAGAATCCCATGGACAGAAAAGTCAGGTGGGCTACAGTTCATAGGGTTGCATAGAGTCAGACATGCCTGAAGCAACTTTAGCACACAGCAGTCAAAAGTATAAATCTGCAGATATTTTTAGTATGTACAATTTTTAAAGTTAGAAAATTAGCTGGTAACATCTAAAAATTTGTAGATTTGGCCATAAAAACTGAATTTCCAGTTTCTCTTGAAAAAACTTTAGATTTGATGACTCCGGATTCATATTCCAACATTACAATAATCAATTGGCATTTAGCAGAGACTGACTCAGAAGTAATAACAGAGGCTTCCCCCTTTTTAAAAGGAGCCCAGTCTATCCTACCCTTCCAGTGTATGTACAATGTACTAACATCTAGGCTGTTTCACTTGTTACCTTTACAGACCTTGTAGTAGTAGTCATTTAACATTGGGACGCTGCTTTATGTTTTATTAATACATATACACAAACACACACAACTATATCATCTGAACTTTAAAACTTAATGCTTTAAAATTTCTGAGATTTTCTTACTGTTTTTCCATTTTAGTTTCTGATAATTTTATGAAAAGATTAAATAAACATGATTCTGATACTTTTGACTAACATTTTAAAAATATTTAAATTGAGATATTTTATTGTTTGGATATTGAAATATATTTTATTCAGTTTATTAAAACTTTATACACCATGGGAAAAAAATTAAGCTAAAAAGGTTCTGAGGAGAATGTGAAAAAATGTGTCATTTGGCTCAATTTTGGAGGAGGGGGCTGAAAAACAGGAAACATTCAGTTAAAGAGTTTTTCCTTATCTACAAACATTACCCTAGCAGCTAAGGATCTTTTTGGCTTTGTACGTTATAAGCTTTGACAAAATAGCAAATTATAATTTGTAAGAAAGTTGCAGATAAATTCTGAACAACTTACCCTAGCAGTTATCATTTTAGTTGAGGTTTGAACCAAATAAGAAGTAAACACTGAGTAATGTAGTCAAATGAGAAAATTATTTCCAGGCAAGTCAAGCAGTGGAACCCTAGGGATTCTAAGAGGGGAGTCACTGGAACAAAAATATAGATTCAAAAAGATTATAATTTATGACTTATGAAAGACTGAAAATTCCATTGAGGTAGGGACCATGCTCATCTTTCCCATCACTATGTTTCCAAGGTCTCGTTCATATGGAACTCACAGATACATGCTGAGTAAGGGAGAGGAAACACACATGCAGTGCTTAGCAAACAGCAGTCATTCAATAAATATTTATTAAATAAATGGGTAAATCATCAAATGAATTTATTCATGAAATAGAACCATACCATAGTGAAAGTCGCTTAGTTGTGTCCGACTCTTTGCGACCCCATGGACTATACAGTTCATGGAATTCTTCAGGCCAGAGTACTGGAGTGGGTAGCCTTTTCCTTCTCTAGGGGATCTTCCCAACCCAGGGATCAAACCCAGGTCTCCTGCATAGGAGGCAGATTCTTTACCGGCTGAGCCACAAGGAAAGCCCAAGAATACTGATGAAAATATACAAAAAGTACAAATTAATAATTCTTCTTTTTGACATTTTTTATTGAGAGACTGTTATGTACTATGTTAGGTGCTTTATGTATGTTATTTAGTCATCACAATAACCCTATGAAATAAATAGTCCAACCTAAAATTAAAAAATAAAACTGAAGATGATTGAGAAACTTGAACAAGGTCACAAAGCTCTTAGGAGGAATTTGACCACAATCCTATTCTGTTACTCATTTTTAAGTGAATTAGAGAAGCTCAGGAATAAGTAGCATAATCTTGCTGATAGCATGGAGATAGTGTGAAGCACACCTAGAGAACTGAAGGTAGTACAGGTTGGCAGACAGAAAAGACCATGTAGGGGTGGGTGATATTTGTGGAAGGACACTGTGCCAAATTGATGCTGTGAGGATGGGTAAGAGGAAGAAGAAGATATTAGCTAATTTGAAATCACTTATAGTGTGAAACCAAACAACAGTAGTCAAAAATAATTATAAAAAAGGAGAAATGTTATTATGTAATGGTATGAATATAAAGGTAACTATTGTAACAAAAGCACAAGCCTTCCTAAAATCCAGATGCTCTACTATGTATAAGGAGAGACATAAATAAATATAAAGGACAAATAAACTTTAAAATAGAATTATACTGTAAGAAGAGAAAACAGGCAAGGAGCTAGGGGTAGAAGCAATAATTGTTTGAATACTTTGTTTTATAGACATGATTTAGAGCAGTATAGTACCTTAATTATAAAATTAAACTCATTTCCTAAAAGCTGAAAACAAAATAAATCAATTAAACATAACTATGTATCCAGTTGTTTCATAACTGCATAATAACTTTAAATATTATGTAAAACAGAGAAGTATGAACTGACTGGATAGCTAATATATCAAGTAATTTTTCTTAGTTGAGGAAATATGATAATGGCATCATAGTTACACTTTAAGGGAGTTTTTGTCTTTTAGATATACATAATGAAATATTTATGAACAAAATTGCTTTGATATTAGGGATTTGCTTTACAGTAATCAGCAGTTCAGTGATATTGGAAATGAGTGAGGGATGAATTGATGATTGCTGAAGCTAAGTTTTGGGTTCTTGGGGGTTCATATATTATTATCTTTACTTTAATGTAGGTTTGGAAGTTTTCTTTAAAAGGTTATATATATTTCTTGATAATCAGAAGTATCAGAATTTAGATATCTAGGAGGGTTGACCTAAAATACTTTAAAGGCCATTAATTTATTCCAGTAATATTATAGTTTCTATATATGTATATTTATATATTATGAGCTTCCTATATAATTATATCTTAAAATAATCAAAATTGTAATATATATTTAATCACCCACATAGTCAACACTGGGCTTCCCTGGTGGCTTAGATGTTTAAAGAATCTGCCTGCAGTGCTGGAGGCCTATACCACAGAATTAGAATATACTGTGGTGACTGGTTTAAAAAGAAAGCATAAAGGAACAAAATTTCCTAGAACATATTACAAAGATACTTTGAATATGTTCTGGTAGTCTTATCAAACTTAGAGACTACATTCTATTCTACAGAGGAAAAGAGATACAACACTGATTGGTATTTCATCAAAGTGGTTATTTATTTTTTACAGAGAATACCCTTATTTTGAGCATTTTGACAAGTGCTGTGTATTTTGAGAACAATAGATGAATGTAATTAATATATATATGAATAAAATATTAGTTATAATTGCAAAGAAATCCGTGGAAAAATCTGAAAATCTAAACTATAGTGTTTAGATTGTGCATAATAACAATATATGCCAGAAAAGTACACTAGGAGCCTGGAATGTGTTATCTCAATTAATCTTCTGATAATCCTATGAAATAGGTTTGTGTCAGAGAGTCTGTGTTCTAAGGAGAGAAGCAAGGGTTCAAATTCATGGTGACCTCAGGGTTCATCCTCTTTTCACTGTTCTGCTCTGGCTCCTGCCATGTTGGCTAGAATCAGACAACAGTCACAGACTTAGTACTAACTATTGAGAATTTATTATCCCTTAAGCACTAATTTCAAACAAATAGCTGGCATCATATTTTAATTATGGAATTCTAGAAAAATTCCCATTAAAATCAGAAATAAGGTAGGGAAGAGTGGTAGGTATGAGTCATTAAATATAAATCAGAAAATATATACCAATGCATTTAGACATAAAATTATGTGTATATATGGCAAAGAAGGAGAAATAGTCATTACTTGCAGCTGAGATATAAATGCCTACATGAAAAATAATTTTATAATGCAGTAAAGTAACCATTTAGAAAATAAATTTATAAAAATATAGGTTTCCAAATTAATCAGACTAATAAGTTTTAAAATAATGAAGAGATCTGATTCATAACAATAGGAAAGATAAAAAATATGGAAATACACCTAACAAGAAATGTGAAAGCTCTGTATACAGAAAACTATACAAAAGTGTATAGGGAAATGTAAAAGAAGATTTGAACAAATGTCCCAGGTTGATATCTTTTTATAAAGGCCAGTTATCCCCAAATTAGTCACTAGAATTTTTGGAACTTAAATGATTGCCCACTCCTTGGCATATACCCTGAGGAAATGAAAATTGAAAAAGGCACATGCACCCCAATGTTCATTGCAGCACTATTTACAACAGCTAGAACATGGAAGCAATCTAGATGGCCATTGACAGATAAGTGGATAAAGTAGATGTGGTACAAATATACAATGGAATACTGCTCAGCCATAAAAACAAATGCATTGAGGAGTCAGTTCTAAAGAGGTGGATGAACCTAGAGCCTATTATACAGGGTGAACTAAGTCAAGGAGAGAAGTATAAATATCAAATACTGACGTGTATATATGGAACCTAAAAACACGGTACTGATGAATTTATTTTCAGGGCAGCAATGGACAAAGAGACACAGAGAACAAACCTATGGACTGGGCGGGGAGGGGAGGAGGGAGAAGGTGAGATGTATGAAAGAGTAACATGGAAGTTTACAATACCATGTAAAATAGGTAGCCAGTGGGAATTTGCTCTCTGACGCAAGGAACTCAGACAGGGGCTCTGTGCCGGGCTGGAAGGGTGGGGTGGGGAGGGAGTTCGGAGGGGGGTCCAGGAGCCAGGGGACATGGGTGTGCCTGTGGCTGATTCTTGTTGATGTACGGCAGAAAACCACAAAATTCTGTAAAGCAATTATCCTTCAATTAAAAATTTTTTAAAAAGAATGCCCTAAAAAAGATTGTACAGTTAGAATAATAAGTTATTTAAATTTTATAAAAGGAGGACTTTTAAGTGTGCATTTTCCCTTTCAGATTTAAGATGCATTCTAGATCTACGGTATTTAAACAGTAGGACAGCACCAGAATAGGAGCCATATCAATGTAAACAGAAAACATTTTCAAGTCAGTGCAAGGAAAAGGTGGAATTCATTAACACATTATATTGTAAGAACTAATCAAACATTTTGGGGAATGATATAGCTAGGCTTCTATCTCACACTTTAAAACAAATCCTAAAGTAGTAAAATTCAAACATAAAAATTAAAACCATAAAAATAATACAAAATACACATGGCCTTTAGATGATTGTAGTATTATGAAGGAATCATAATCATAAGGAAAAGATTAATAGATATAAAAATGAAACATCTAAAGACTTCCATATATTTAATTACCACAACTGAAATTCAAATGTCAAAGTTGAAAAAAAGTATGCAAATATTTGATATACAAATGGTTAATAATACAAATTTACTTAAAAAAGAATAAGGTTTTACAAATTAAAAGAAAACTATCATGTTAGAAGAATGAAGATCATGAAAATATGTCGCTTAAACCCAAATGACTAATAATTATATGAAAAATTGCCTGATTATACAAACCCTGTGACAAAACAATCCTGCTCCTTGATAAATGCCCACAGAGGTGCATGCGCACGTACACCAAGAGACAAGAATGTTGAAGTTGCATTATAGTATATGAAAATTGGAGACAACCTCAACATCCACTGGCAATATATTGGATAAATAATATTAGTATAACCATGCCATAGAAATAGACATGCGAAAATATAAATGATTCTCATAAATATAACATGGAGTGAAATAAACTAAACACAAAATAATTTATAGGATTCTGTTTATATCACATTTAAAAATGGGTAAAACAAAAGTATGGTGTCTAGGGATTCATGCTGAGGTGGTAAAACTGTTAAGAACAAAAAGTATTATAAAAGTCAGGACAGTGGCTACCTACAGGGTAAGTGACAAGTAGGAGAATTTTGGGGAGCTGGCAGTATTTTTTTTTGCCTTGGATGGTGGTTGAATATTTGATTTGAATTGTCTCTCTATATTTTGGACACATTATGTACACTTCAGACTTTAAAAAGATTAAAATCTATGTAGAAGATGGTCTAATTTTTCTAAAGTTACACACACACACATACATATATTTGGAAAGATGATTTGAAATATCTGAAAATGTTAATAAAAGTAGCATTACACCGTACTCAACAACAACAACCAAGAATCCAAAATGGACAAAGGATCTAAATGGACATTTCTCCAAAGAAGAATACAAGTGGCCAATAAGCACTCAACATCACTAATCACAAAGTCAGAATGAGATACCCCTTCACAGCCAATAGGATAGCCATTATCAAAAGAACAGAAAATAACAACTAATGGCAAGAGTGTGGACGAATTGGAACACCTATGCATGGATGATATATAATATGGTACAACCTGATGTGGAAGACAGTATGGCAGTTCCTCAAAAAGTTAGAAAACACCCCAAAAGTCCATCAATATATGGGTAGATAAGATGTATAAATACAGTGGAATATTATTCAACCTTAAAAAGGAACTATATTATGATACATGGTATACCATGAACAGACCTTAAAGACATTATATTGAGATAAGCCAGGTGTAAAGGGACAAATATTGTATGATTCTGCTCCTACGAGGTACCTAGAATATTCATATCCATAGAGACAGAAAGTAGAAAAGTGGTTACCAGGAATGCGGCAGCAGAGAAGAGGGGTTTATTCATTAGTGAGTACTGAGTTTCAGTATGAGATAATGAAAAGGTCTGGAGATAGATGGTGGTAATGGTTGCATAGCAATGTGACTGTGTTTAATGCCACTGAACTGTACACTTAAAATGATTGAAATAGTGAATTCCATGTTATGAATTTTTTACCACAATAAAAAGTGATAGGAAAAAAAAGATTTAAAAAAAGAAGAAAATGGTGGGAATGTAGTTGTCATATACATTTCTACATTTTTTTCTTTTATTGAGGTATAGTAACAGTTGATTTACAGTATCATGTTAGTTTCAAGTGTTCAACATGGTGATTCAAATTTTTATAGATTATGTTCCATTTAAGATTATAGGATATTGGCTATGTTCCCTGTGCTTTATGATATATCCTTGTAGCTTATTTATTTTATACATAGTAGTTTGCCCCTCTTAGACTCCTACCTTTATCTTGCCCCTCCCCATTTCCCTCTCCCCACTGATAACCAGTGGTTTGTTTTCTATTTGTGAGTTTGTTTCTGTTTTGTTATATTTGTTCATTCTTTTTGTTACATTCCATGTGAAGGAAATGCTTTCAGCTCTTCACCCATGAATATGATGTTAGCTGTGGGATTATCATATATGACCCTTATGTTGAGGTATGTTTTATCTATATTCATTTTCTGAAGATTTGTATTATAAATGGATGTTTAATTTTGTCATATACTTTTTCTACATCTATTGAGATGGTCATATGATTTTTATTCTTCTATTTGTTAATATGGCATATCACATTGATTTGCAGATATTGAATCATCCTTGTATCCTTGAGCTAAATCTCTCTTGATCATGGTGTATGATCTTTTTAATATATTGTTGAAATTTATTTACTAATATTTTGTTAAGAATTTTTGCAACTATATTTGTTATTGATGTGTGTATGTTGTTATTGATATTGGCCTATAATATTTTTTGCATGATTTTTGTGTAATTTTCTTATCTTTGTGGGAATTTTGTATCAGGATGATGCTGGCATTGTAGAATGAGTTGGAAGTGATAAGTCTGTGATAATTTGGGACAGTTTGAGAAGGATAGGTGTTAACTTTTCTCTAAATATTTGGTATAATTCACCTGTGAAGTCAAGTGGTCCTGGACTTTTGTTTCTCAGGAGGTTTTTTAAAAAATTATTTACCTATCTATGGTTGCACTGAATCTTTGCTGCTGTTCTCAGGCTTTCTCTAGTTGCAGCAAGTGCGGGGCCACTCTTTGTTGCAGCGTGTGAGCGTCTCATTGTGGTGGCTACTCTTGTAGAACACAGGCTCTGGGGTGTGGGCTTCAGTAGTAGCGGCACATGGGCTCAGTAGTTGTGGCTTGTGGGTCCTAGAGTGCAGGCTCAGTAGTTGTAGTGCGCTGGCTTAGTTGCTCTGTGGCACGTGGAATCTTCCTGGACCAGGGATCAAACCCATGTTCCCTGAATTGCCAGGCAGACTTGTCCACTGTACCACCAGGGAAGTCCTGTTGGGAGTTTTTAAATTACTAATTCAATTGCATTACTTCTAACTGGTCTGGTCATATTTTCTATTTCTTCCTATTTCAGTCTTGGTAGATTGTACATTTATAGGAATTCATCTATTTCTTCTCGGTTGTCCAGTTTATTGGTATATAACTGTTCTTAGAAATCGCTAATGCCTCTCTGTGTGTTCGTGGTGTTGGTTGTAATTTCTTTTTCATTATTGATTTTATTGTTTTGGACCCCCTTTTTTTCTTGATGAGTCTGGCTAAAGGCTTATCAGTTTTGTTTATCTTTTCAAAGAACTATTAGTTTCCTTGATTTTTTCTATTTTTTAAGTCTCTATTTCACTTATTTATGCTCTCATCTTTATGAGTTCTTTTCTCTTACTGATTTTGGGTTTGTTCCTTTAGGTGTAAGGTTCTAGTTCTTTTATGTATAAGGTTAGGTTGTTTGAGATTTTTCTTGCTTCCTGAGAATTTCTGTATTTTCTCATTTTTTTTAATGAACAAGCATTACATTTATAATCAGAAAATTTTTCTATGAAAAGAGATTACAAAAAATTTTTTTTTCACATGTCCTCTATAATGTAGCTCTGGGCAGGGTGAGGCATACGATGTCTTTAAAAAATTATTATTCTAAGAACTTATATTCTAAGCCAAACAACACAAACAAGCATAAAAAACAGGTGGAAAATTGTAGCAATGTATTATGTTTTATATAATTAAAAATTGTAGCGATGGATTATGGATTATATACATATGTATATGTAATATATACATAAAAGTATAAAGGAAATTGAATCATATAGCAAGACATGAGAATAGCTCATTTGGTAACTCCCAGTTATTTTGAAATATAAGGAAACTACTGCTTTCTAAAACCCCAGAAGCATTTAGCTAGGAAAGTTTTAATGTGGGTGGACTTTATTTTTGTAGCATATTTCTCTAGTCTAGCTACAAATTAAGGGTACTGTAGAGATCAGTATAAGTAGATGGTGTGGAATTGGGAGACTTGAGCAGCCTTGGTCAGGCATGAGCAGGACATTTAGTTGTCTTGAGACCTCCTTGCTTATCGGTAAAATGAAGCGGCTGATAACATGTCCTGATAACATGTAATGTCATTTCCTGAAGTTTTACAGCACTAGAAAAGTGTGAAATAGTTGTTTAATATTAAAGTTCATTTAATAAACTAAATTCAGTTTGTTTTAGATATTTTATATTAATTACTGGAATACATATCTAACATATTCAACTTCCACCATAATAATGTTATTATTCTATTTGCTATAGTAGTGTTATTTTAAAATAGGAAAAATACAAGAAATCACAGTGAATTAAATTGTTATGAAAGCAAATAGCTCCACAGTAAAACTCCTTTAAACATTGGAAATTGGGTATGTTGGCTAAAAATTTACATTATTTGTAAAGTAAAGCTATTTGGAACTTCTATGCCCTAAAAGTTTATTTAACTTCATTTATATCAATGTAATAATACAATCTGAAGCAATTATTAACACAACTGACCACTGTCAAAATAATGGATAAAGCATTTATCTTTGATGCCCTAATGCTTGGATGCAGTCATGTCCTCTAACTTTGTTCTCTCAATACCCATTCCGGAAAAGAAATCCTATAAAATTAGCCTTACATATGGACTTAATATCTTCTTTAAACAAAATACAGACCCCACCATAATTCAATTTCTCTCCCTCTTTCCCCCTTGAGTCTCTTTTCTTTGTTTCTTTGTCATCTTTATCCCACCACCTTCATCTCTCTGCGCTCAACTACATTCCTCTGCGCTATGTTTCTGTTTTCTGTGTTTGGGTGGAAATTAGCAGGAAAATTAGAAAAGATGGGCCACATAATAAGCAGCAGATTTTAGCGAGCTGTGGAGCAGGGAGGAAGAGCAACTTAAACTCAGCCTAGATTCTCCAAGTCAGGCTAAAGCCCTCTTCTGGGTCTTTCCTTAGAAAAGAGAAAAGTAAACCACCCACCAATCCACATGCTCGTAGTTGCTAAAGAACAACTTCTTCTTCCTCCATGCCCCTACTGCTTCACAATGCAGAATCAAAGATAAAACAGGAGAGAAAAAATAGGGAAAACAGCATATATAAAAGCAAAAAGTTTTAATATGTTTACCTTCTATGCTTTTATATTTTCAGTGCTACAACTGTATCTTTATTCTGTGCATTCTGCAGAATCCATACTTTATTGAATTAATAAACCCTATACTCATTAGGGCTTCTCAGGTGGCGCTAGTGGTAAAGAACCACCTGCCGATGCTGGAGACATAAGAGACGCAAGTTCAATCCCTAGGTTGGGAAGATCCCCCGGAGGAGGGCATGAAATACAACCCACTCCAGTATTTGTGCTTGGAGAACCCCATAGACAGAGGAGCCTGGTGGGCTACAGCCCGTAGGGTCCCAGAGGGTTGGATATTACCAAAGCAACTTAGCATGCACATGCTTCTTAAAGTAAAATTTAGACCTAGGGAAGCTATACATGCCATTTGTATAAAATAGGGTTTTCTTTTCAAAATCCCTTTCATTCCAAACACTTGTTTTTCTCTGCTTTGTAAATGGATCATTTTGGAGTGGTAGCAATTATGCAGGTGGGTTAAGACACAGAGAAATAAGCCTAATAAAGAAAAGAAAGTTCTCTTCTCTGCCAGGCTGTGTATATCTAACATTGCCATCTTTATATACAGACACTGTGCAATCTTTGTGGTCTAATTTGAAAAGAATGACTCTAAAAGTGGCTATTTTCCGAATTAGCAAAGGAAGAGGCCAATGCCATGGCATTGAGGGAGGGAGCTGAGGGGTGCAAAAGACCTCAGTGCGCTTACTGACCCCCTCTCTAAGGCCAAACATACTGTCCTGGCCCAAGGCTGGCTCTGGTTTGAACTACTTTGCAGCTTAAAGCTCCACGAAGTGAGGAATGGGTCTGGGTTTTCACTGTTGTCATCCCCAGGGTCAGTACAGAGCATGACTCAATAAATGGAAAATAAGGACTCATTGAATGGAGGAATAACGAAAATGAAGTAGGTCTTTATAATTTTCCATTGGAATTAATGATTTAACCAAAGGACCATCTGCACTTATAACTTTCTATGCTGTTATACGGCTTCTAATTAATAACATTTAGTCATAAACTATTACACCTGAAAAGGACCTTGAGCTCTCTAATCTGACCTCGTATTACAGATGAGGAAAAGTGACAAGAAAGCTGGAGTTTGCTCACTAAGATCATGGGTTTCTGGACTACCATCCTAAGGTTCTTTTCACCCTGTCATGTCATGCTGTTTTTAAGATGATAATGGTAGTAAATGGAAACTTACTTTATTTATTTATTTATTTTTTCCATTTATTTTTATTAGTTGGAGGCTAATTACTTTACATCATTACAGTAGTTTTTGTCATACATTGAAATGAATTAGCCATGGATTTACATATATTCCCCATCCCGATCCCCCCTCCCACCTCCCTCTCCACCCGATCCCTCTGGGTCTTCCCAGTGCACCAGGCCCGAGCACTTGTCTCATGCATCCAGCCTGGGCTGGTGATCTGTTTCACCCTAGATAATATACATGTTTCGATGCTGTTCTCTTGAAACATCCCACCCTCGCCTTCTCCCAGAGTCCACAAGTCTGTTCTATACATCTGTGTCTCTTTTTCTGTTTTGCATATAGGGTTATCGTTACCATCTTTCTAAAGTCCATATATATGTGTTAGTATACTGTAATGGTCTTTATCTTTCTGGCTTACTTCGCTCTGTATAATGGGCTCCAGTTTCATCCATCTCATTAGAACTGATTCAAATGAATTCTTTTTAATGGCTGAGTAATATTCCATGGTGTATATGTACCACAGCTTCCTCATCCATTCGTCTGCTGATGGGCATCTGGGTTGCTTCCATGTCCTGGCTATTATAAACAGTGCTGCGATGAACATTGGGGTGCACGTGTCTCTTTCAGATCTGGTTTCCTCGGTGTGTATGCCCAGAAGTGGGATTGCTGGGTCATATGGCAGTTCTATTTCCAGTTTTTTAAGAAATCTCCACACTGTTTTCCATACTGGCTGTACTAATTTGCATTCCCACCAACAGTGTAAGAGGGTTCCCTTTTCTCCACACCCTCTCCAGCATTTATTGCTTGTAGACTTTTGGATAGCAGCCATCCTGACTGGCATATAATGGTACCTCATTGTGGTTTTGATTTGCATTTCTCTGATAATGAGTGATGTTGAGCATCTTTTCATGTGTTTGTTAGCCATCTGTATGTCTTCCTTGGAGAAATGTCTGTTTAGTTCTTTGGCCCATTTTTTGATTGGGTCATTTATTTTTCTGGAGTTGAGCTGGAGGAGTTGCTTGTATATTTTTGAGATTAATCCTTTGTCTGTTGCTTCGTTTGCTATTATTTTCTCCCAATCTGAGGGCTGTCTTTTCACCTTGCTTATAGTTTCCTTTGTTGTGCAAAAGCTTTTAAGTTTCATTAGGTCCCATTTGTTTACTTTTGCTGGAAACTTACTTTAAGCCTATGTTTATACCATAACTGACCACAACTTATGCCTCTATTTTGTCATCTTTTTGTGCAACAAAAATTGTTAAAGCTGAACTTTAATATATATAAATTATCAAAACACATGCCATATCATTTTTACATGTAAACATGATTGAAATAAATACACAAGCAGAGAAAGCTCTGGTAAATAGTGGTGGACACTTTAAGCAAAACAAGGGCCAAGCAATTTTACATTTGTTGATAATGATCAAGAAATGGTTTCTTATACTCTGAAAATTTTTCACTGCAAACAGGATATGACTGAAATCATAGATAACATCAAGCCAACAGCAGAGAAAGAAACTCAGTAAGATAGACTATACTTCAGAATGCTATAGTTTGAATCATGTTTTAAAAGATTTACTTAGAAGAACTTGGATGATGAGTTATCAGTGTGTTCAAATGTTTACTATTAAATTACTACATTTACTCCATTTCATAAGTATTCTTTAGTTATTAGCACAGTGGAAATCAGCTTAAAATGAGCATTTATTGAGAATTCATATACTGAGATATATTTCATAAGATAAACTTGAGTCTTTTAAAAACAAATTTTGAAGAAAATAAAGAACAAGCATTCAAAAGATATACATTCAACATGAAATTATTCAAGTGGCATGGAATTAGTCTAATAGTTTTGCTTTTCCATAATAATTTAATTGTTTAAGATGCACACTATATTTATAAATGAACTGAAACAAATTCCTAAGTTAAATTTTATTATTCAGTTTAAATTTATATAACTATATACTATAAATGATATTGCATGATATTATATACAATTATATAGAATATAATTAGACATATGTAATATGTTACATATTATATAAATTCATATTTATGTATTATTTTTAAATGCCTAGTAGAGACAAAACAAATAATACCCTAAGGAACACAAGTGATAAAACAGATAAAACCAAATTAACACTTAACTTGAAATGGCTATATAGACATTTCCAAGAATTTAAAGTCTTGGATTTTGTAACAATATACAGTGAATCTTAATTATCCATGTACTGTGTTTGCAAATTTTCTTACTTATTAAAATTTATTTGCAACCCCAGGATAATACCTGTGGGCTTTGGGGACCATTTGCAGACACGTGCAAGGCTGTAAAAAGTTTGAGTTGCCCACCATGTACATTCCCAGCTAAGCTCAGAGATCAACACTGCTGTTGTTTCCGCTCTCATACTGTAAACAAGTGCTCTTTTTGTGATCTAAGTGCCATGGTTTTCAACATTTTTGTGGGTTTTTTTCCATTTATTTTTATTAGTTGGAGGCTAATTACTTTTTGTGTTTTTTAAATTGATATTTTCACTATTTAAAATGGCCCCTGAGCATAGTTCTGAGGTACTATCAAGTTGTTGTTCAGTGCAAGAAAGCTCAGTCATGAATTATTGTTCTCTTGGTCATGAACTTTGTGTTAATGAATTAATAATTTATGTTAAATAAGATGTCTTTAAACAGAAACATATTTAAAATAAGGTTATATATTGATCATTTGACAAAAATATTATGACCAGAGAGGCTCATAGAGACCTAACCCTATATTTCCCCTAGGGGCAATGGATTGGTATTTGCTAATTCAGTGTTTGTGGTGACTTTAGAAGATATAACTACCATAAATTATGAGAAACAATGGGAAGACACAAAAAAACACAATTTCACTTTTTTTATGATTTCTTTCTTACAGTATTTGTTTTGTTTGAGAAATATGAAAGGAAGCTCAAGATCAATCTCTAATACAAGATACAAAAATATATTTTGTTTCCTCATTGGTTATATGAAGATTTTTAAGTCTCTGGAAATTTAGAAAAATGACAGCAAAATTAGATGCCATGCCCCATGGGTCTCTTGGATCCTCCATGATCCCCTTCTTGGTGTGGGATACATAGTAAACAGATTTTTGTTGATAAGGTATTGACAGATGAACATTCCAAGACTCCCATGGAATATTCCAGTTTCATAAAATTCTAACCTGAGAATCCCTGGATACCCCACTGAAGACAGGCCATTAGTACATCAAGTGATTTTATGTTCTGCAGTCTTATAAAGAGTGAACCTTTGGATATTTCTGTTGATCCAGAACCCTCTAAGGACCCACATAGTGGATCTTTCATGGTAGGTCCATGCTGGAGGGATTCCTAGTTTAAATCACATCATCTATGCTAGTGTGAAGTACTTGCAAGATGTAACAAAGAACCTACCAACTGTTACTCTAGCTTTAACCAAAATCAGGCAATTCTTGATCTTTCTGTGGGTTGCTGAAATTAGGCTTTTGTTTAAAGTTCTTTCCATGAGATATGCAATGAACCTTTAAGGAGTATTAAGATAAACAGTATTTACTGTTGACATTTCAATTCAAGTAGTTTAAAAAATGAAAGTTTTAATTTTTACCACGAAAGCATGCACTCCCTAAAGAATTATTTAATAAGTCAGAAACTACAAATATGTTAAATTAATAGGTGTAATATCAACAAAGGGATCTCAACATACAAATAATAATAATTATTAAATTTACTTACTCCCTTTGATAAAAATAGAAACATAAAGGGTTTCTTTATTAAAAAAAAATGTATTAAGGGAAATGAAAATTTGCTTTTGGAATCTGATCCAGATACAGTAAATGCAGATCCCTTCTTGAATATACTTTGCATAAGAAAAAGAAAAGAAGATTGAATATGTTGTGAGCATGGACTGATGAAAGCACTTTTCACATCGGGCTTTTTTTTTTCCATTTATTTTTATTAGTTGGAGACGAATTACTTTACAATATTGTAGTGGTTTTTGCCATACATTGACATGAATCAGCCATGGATTTACATGTGTTCCCCAACCCGATCCCCCCTCCCGCACACATAGGGCTTATACAAACATACCTTACTACTTTAAAATTCCAACATATATTGGTGTTGATTTGTTTAGATCTGAAAAACAAGTGGGCATAATGTATCATATTTATGTTGAGAGTGGATATGGGATAGAAGGTTCTGACTGCCCTCATCAGTAAATGATCCTAGGGGTCAGGACAGGCTGAGCATGAGAAAGTCCAGAATGGTTTCCTAGCAAGAGGGAGAAGACAGAGAGTCAAGGTCAGAGGGTGGGAATTTTGTGCAAGTTGAGGACAGGAAGTCACCTCTTCAAGTTTTTGGTCATTTGATGGCTGACTCCTTGTAACCCTCTCCCCTGGTGTTTGTGACCCTGGTCTTTCTGATTCTCATATTTTACAATCCTTTTGGTTCCTGTGGTTTCAGATTGACATCCATTTCCATTCTGTGTTGTGTGTAATACTTAGATATTCAACTGTATATTAGATATTTCTACTTGGTGGCTTGTCACTCTCTTCAAAACAGAAATACTACTGCTACACTCTCCCCAATTTACTGCTCCCTCTCGACTCTCACGGAGAAGGCAATGGCACCCCACTCCAGTACTCTTGCCTGGAAAATCCCATGGATGGAGGAGCCTGGTGGGCTGTGGTCCATGGGGTCGCTAAGAGTCAGACACGACTGAGCGACTTCACTTTCACTTTTCACTTTCACACATTGGAGAAGGAAATGGCATACCACTCCAGTATTCTTGCCTGAGAAATCCCATGGACAGGAGGGACAGAGGCAAGCTACAGTCCATGAGGTCACAAAGAGCTGGACACCACTTAGCAACTAAACACACAGACACAGACACAGACACACACACACATATAACAATAGCTGCTACCCCTTTGCCACCCCTTCTGCCACCATGCTAGCACCTTTCATGTGCAATAGCATTTCCTACTGGTTTCTAGCAGAAGATTCATTCTTAAAAATTGTGCTAAAGAAAAAAAAAGATTCCCATTCTCAATCATAATTTTTAAAATGCAGCATATATTATTTAGCTTATGGCCAGCTATAATGCATGCTAGTAAATGACTGATAATTTTCAGATCCACCTGTCCTGGAACTCTATTTTAACATAATATTTATCAACATCTAGTCACTCATGTTCCAGAAAACACACTTTGGGAATCAATAACTTAGACTATTTAAATGGCCTCTAAACTGCTCTCCTTACCTAATCTTTCCCTTTCCAATGCGCCTACAGTTTCAATGATTAACTTCTCTCAAATGCTTCACTGATTAAATTATTCCTTTGCTCAAAACTTTCAGTGAGTCCCCACTTATCTAAGCAGTGATTTAAGTACCAGGCTCTCCACAACATGGTACCAGTATTCTTTTCCAGTATTATCTCCCTGCCCCCCACATGACAGGATGGCATAGGAGAAAAGACATGAACTTTGGAGTCAGACCAGGTTCAAATTCCAGCTCTGTTGCTTGTTGTCCAGTAGTGTCTGACTCTTTTCGACCCCATGGACTGAAGCATGCCAGGCTTCCCCGTCCTTCACCATCCCCTGGACCTTGCTCAAACTCATGTCCATTGAGTTGGTGATGCCATCCCACCATCTCATCCTCTGTCATCCCCTTCTTCTCCTGCCCTCAACCTTTCCCAGCATCAGGCTCTTTTCTAATGAGTGGGCTCTTCACACCAGGTGGCCAAGTATGGGAGCTTCAGCTTCAGCATCAGTCCTTCCAATGAATATTGAGGATTGATTTCCTGGTTTGATCTCCTTGCAGTTCAAGGGACTCTCAAGAGTCTTCTCCAACACCACAGTTCAAAAGCATCAATTCTTTGGCACTCAGCCGTCTTTATGGTCCAACTCTCACATTCATACATGACTACTGGAAAAACCATAGCTTTGATGATACAAACCTTTGTTGGCAAAGTAATGTCTCTGCTTTTTAATACACTGTCCCTTAAAAAGTGTGAAACTATAGGCAAATCATTTATTTCTTTGAACTCTTTCTCTGCTCATCTGCACATACAGGAAGTAACTGTGTGGATGGGAGGATGTAGTGACACAGTATTTGTGAAAGCTTCTTGAACAACTGTAGCACTCTCTGCCCCCATGGGCTATAAATTTACTAGGCAGGTTGAGCCTCTTTCATGTGGTAGTCAGTGTCTGCCCGTGGTAAGTGAACAATAATCTTTTAAAATTAAGAACTCAAAATCCCATTTATTAATATCAATAAAAATGATTAATAAAGCAATTTTCTGCCTTTATTTTGGGTATTTTCTATGGTCCTGAAGGGACAGGAACCAGTTCCCATAGCACATCCAAATATTTTAGGTGGAACTATAACACTGGCCTTTGGCTAAGTGGGGTTTGCAGGGCCCAAGAATCAACAGCAGTACCTGGAAAGCAAATCCTTGATTCACAGGGATGAAACAACAGCCCAATGCAAGAGTCAGAAAGCTGTACTTTTGTTAGATTTAGAAAAGCTTAAAAGTGCTTAAGATTTCACTTGAAAGTTCAACATGAACAAAATGCAGTCCTCAATACTCTTTCCTAAAAAGGAAAAGGGGATTCCAGGCTAAGTGCCTGGAATAGTGTCTTGCATGTACAGGATGCTTAGTTAATATAGGATGGGTGGATCCATCTTTTATATGCTCTAGTGTACGTATCTTTATGTTCGGAATATACAAATCTGAGTATACAGATCTTTAATAAATACTTGACTGGACTTGGCTGACTAAATGTGTGGATTGAAAAAACATATACTTATTAAACCCAGCTGTGCCAGGTGTTAGTTGCAGCACACAGGATCTTAGTTCCCTGACTAGGGATCGAACCTGGGCACCCTGCATTGGGAGTGGGGAGTCTTAGCCACTGTACCACCAGGGAAGTCCCTAAACATGTGGATTTAGAGTCAATTCAGTCAAAGGCATTCAATAATGTACCTTAAACGAAACATTGTTCCTATGTATTTCTACTTTATAAGATATTTTAATCTATTATCTATATTATCATCATTCTTATTCTTTTTAAAATTCCCTAATC
The DNA here is from genome assembly GCF_023699985.2 of Odocoileus virginianus. Taxonomy (NCBI): domain Eukaryota; kingdom Metazoa; phylum Chordata; class Mammalia; order Artiodactyla; family Cervidae; genus Odocoileus; species Odocoileus virginianus. Next base: position 71,228,678 of record NC_069674.1, on the reverse strand, counting down.
ACTCATTTATTTCTCCCCTCACAATAAGGGAGTGTCACAGCTTCAAAGTGGGTGAGGAGAGAGAAATGAAATTAGGAGATTAAATATATATATTTTAGTCAAAAAGTTAAGAGTGTATCTAAAATTTATTTGAATATATTAATTGGAATGAAGAGAAAAACAAGCTTAATTTTTTTAAAAGCTGGAAGAAGATGGAGGAAAATGAGACCTAAGGTGTGTATAACATGTTTGTCAAACTTGTTTGGAAAGAATGTTACACTTTATACACTGCATTTTTCCTTCAGCACTCCAGCACTCAAGGTCTATCATTGCTGGATGAGGGAAGAATAGCCAAATCCCTCCTTCACAGTTACAGGAACCAAGATTCAGCAAAGCTAATGATAGATCCAATAAAAAGTAGACCCAGAGGTAGAATCTAGGTCCCCTGAGTATTCAGGAATAAATACAGTTTGTAAGTGTAAAGTGAACCTGACACATTTAGAGAACACGAATAGTTAGGTTGAATAGGAGAGTTTGCCTGGGATGGAGGAGTATATAGAAAAAGAATAGGAAATCAGGTTAAAGAAATAAATAAGAGACAGATTATAGAGTACTGCAAATGATGATAGTAAGAATTTAGGTTTTTAGCCATAATTTTGAAATGGTTTTTAAAGCCATAAAATCCTTTTAAATAAATCTTGTTTTAGTCGCTAAGTCATACCTGGCTCTCTGTGACCCCAAGGACTGTAGCCTGCCAGGCCCCTCTGTCCATGGGAATAGCAGCCCACTCCAGTATTCTTGCTTGGGAAGTCTCATAGACGGAGGAGCCTGGCGGTCCGTGGGGTTGCAAAAGAGTCAGGAACAATTTAGCAACTAAACCACCACTACCACCAATAAGAAATCTTGTATGAGGTGCCAATATGTAAAACAAATTAAAAGGAAGTGGTTTCTCCAATACAAGCTGTTCCCTCTTCCTGCCCTCAACCTCTCAGGAGAAAAGTTTGAAAACTGTGGGAAAAAAGTTTGAAGAGTACAAAGTCAGGAATGCAGACATGTTCGGGGCAAAGTAGTGACATAGCAAGTGGCATGGGAACCAAGCGGAGGGCCCTCTGTGGAGGCAGAAAGCACAGAGCGGGGACAGGCAGGGCTGCCAGGAGGAAGGGGAGGCAAAGATGCTCGAGACAAGGGACGGAGCAGAACACAGGTGGGACTAGTGCACACAGAGTGGGGACAGGCAGGGCTGCAGGAGGAAGGGAAGGCAAAGATGCTCGAGACAAAGGATGGAGCAGAACACAGGTGGGACTAGTTCACACAGAGGGGGGACAGGCAGGGCTGCCAGGAGGAAGGGGAGGCAAAGATGCTCGAGACAAAGGACGGAGCAGAACACAGGTGGGACTAGTGCACAGGTTCACCTGGGTGGTTGTGGAAGGACAGCACAGTCACAACACTGCCGAAGGGCAAAGGAGGAGGCTGCTGGTTTTGGTGAAAGACAATGTTGTACCTTATAAAGTGTTTTCATCATCTAGACATTTCTCCTACACTGTGCGACGGTCAAAGAAACAGAAAGCAGAACTTTTTTTCTTTACTGGTTTTCTTCCCCTTTTCGAATAGATTAAACAAAAGTCCACTGCAAGAGTCATAAAGTTGAGCTTTATTATATTTAAAATTGTGTTTAAGTGCTTGAGATTTCACCTGAAAGCCCAATGTGAAGAAACTACAGGATTCTCGATGGCTTATTCCAAAAAGAATAAAAAGAACCATATCCATTTTGGTAACATTTCTGTCCTTCACACAATCTGGATAGCTAGCACATTCAATTTTATCTTTAAAAACTATTTCCCCCACTGGGGAGTTAAGTATCATGAAATGATTTACTCCAAGTACAATTATTTTCTTGTGCTTCATTAAATAAACAATGAAAGTGAAACTTGTTGAATATGTGCATCTGACTGGCTGCACGAATTCCAAAGAGGATGATTTTGATTGAGAATAAATAACAGTTTTGGCAAACTGAGTTTGATGAGGACAGTCTCTTCCTCCGCGTTTCTGAGACTTGTGATGCAAAGAGCTCCCGCCCTTTCCTGAGAACACAGAAAGCCTGACTCAGGCCGGCAGCTGGCAGCTGCCGCTCTTTAAAACAGCTCCAGCCCGGCACCCTTCCCTGCTGGGGTGAGTGAGCGCCACCGCAAAGATGAAACTGGCGAACTGGTGCTGGCTGAGCTCAACTGTCCTTGCTACATATGGTTTTTTGGTTGTGGCAAACAATGCAACAGAGGAAATTAAAGATGAAGCAGCCCAGGATGCCTGCCGGGTGAGACTAGAAAACAGAGGGAGATGTGAGGAGGAAGGCGAATGTCCCTACCAGGTGAACCTGCCCCCGCTGACTATTCAGCTCCCCAAGCAGTTCAGCAGGATCGAGGAGGTGTTCAAAGAAGTTCAGAATCTCAAGGAAATTGTAAATAGCCTGAAGAAGACTTGCCAAGACTGCAAACTGCAGGCTGATGACAATCGAGACCCGGGAAGAAATGGATTGCTGTTACCAGGCACAGGAGCCCCAGGAGAAACTGGGGACAACAGAGTGAGAGAATTAGAGAGCGAGGTTAACAAACTGTCCTCTGACCTTAAGAATGCCAAGGAGGAGATCGATGTGCTTCAGGGTCGCCTGGAGAAGCTGAATCTTGTAAATATGAACAACATAGAACATTATGTTGATAGCAAAGTGGCAAACCTCACATTTGTTGTCAATAGTTTGGATGGCAAATGTTCGTCTAAGTGTCCCAGTCAAGAACAAATACAATCACTCCCAGGTATGTATAATAATGTTTTCTTATCATTTGTTGATGAATGTTATATAACTCAATAGGATCTATAAACATTAACCTGATAAATTATGTTAAATAAAGGACAAATTAAAAGTTAAGCCTTTTATTCATCAAGGTAGTACAAGGGAAACTATTATCTTTCTAAATGTGACCACAGAAAAGAGATAGGACCTAATTACAAAAAAAAAATCATAATGAGTTCTGTATCCATTTTAAAGCACTTTTAAAGATCTTATTTGCTGACACCAAAGCTACACACAAACAGAAGTGGAGAGAATATCTTAATGTTTTTGGTGACTTTAACTTATGTGTTCACTAAAGTATCTGAAAACAATAGAGTTAAGGCAGTGTTTGTGGTTGTACCCTGTTCTTTGCAAATCAGTTTTTTTGTGGTTGGGTGATTGCTCCTTATACAGCAACAAGAGACCTTTGAAAGATTTTAGCAAGTAATCTGCAGTTAATAATCCCAAACATCTAGTGGGAATGGGAGATTTTCTAGATCGGATAAAAATAGTTATATGGCTTCATGTGTGTGCAAAACTTTTTACTTTGAGACCTAGTGGCACAAAAACTATTTTATGCAGAGTTTTGGCATGCTACTAAGGAAAGGAATACATTCTTATTTCTTCCTTTCTTTTATTAGAATTCAAGCATATAGCAGTAGAATCCATCCTCCCTATCCAGATTATTTGAATTAACTGTAATAAATACATGTTAAAGACCACAAACCTAACTACCCACTCTGTCGAAGAACTGCTGGCTGTGGCACTGGTTCCCCCAAACCCTGGTTTTCCACATGAGTTCCTGGGACCCTTGCTGATGGTCTTCTGAAAGCTGTCTCTGAGAGTGTGATGTTGAAGGGGTGTGGTGCCTGCGGCAGAGATCGCGTTCCTTTCGAAGAAACACCTCATGCGTGCTCCACTCCCAGGGAATCAACCAGTGAAGGTGTTCGGGAGTTTCAAGGACCACTGTTGCTAATACCCCCAGCAGCCTGTATCTAAATGGACCCTGCACATTGCAAGGCAGAGGTTCATGTCGCAGGTGGCATACCTGGGTGCGCATTAAATTGGTACTGCATGGCAATGTGTAATGACAAGAACAGGATTCTGCTATTTTTCTACTAAAGTTTTAGGGAACTATCTGAATATTCTGAGTTCTAAATAGACATGAAGAGGTTATTTGTGGCTCATAGTGGCTTGTATTAAACTTGTCTGATCTGGCAAGGATTTTTATAAAAATTATTTTGGAGTAAATATCTCTAGTGGTTCCTACAGAGCCACATTATTTGATTATTATACTTATCCTGAATGTAATCACCTATGGTTTCCTTCTAAAAACCAAACATGTGAAATGCTAAATATTTTCCTGGATAATAAATTCCGAATAAGGATATTCATGTATTAGTGAAGTTTGTTTTTTTTTTTTAACTTGAGCTTCTTTAATTGTCAAGCAAGTAAGATAAATGGAAATGTTGGTCAATGCTGTATTTTAGAATTTTAATAAATCATTTGGAATAATCTTCTAAAATGGCCTGAAAGTGAAGTATATCAGCCTCTTTAGGTGAAAGGAAATAGAAGCCTGTGCGTCCTTTGAATGCAATTCTGGGAGAGTTGGAATCATCTGAGTTTCAGGACTAAGGAATGAAGTGGTTACAAGGACAAGCTCTGCTCTGTCCTGGCTCTGCCATTTAAAGATTCTATGAAGTTGAGCAAGCCACTGATCCTTTTTGAGCCTAAATATTCTTTTTCACCAGCAGAGTAGTAATACTACATCATACAGTTCACGTGCAGATCAACTGTAAAAATGTCACCAAGTCTTTGGCAGAATCTCTAAGACACAGGCAGAGCCCTCACTAAATATCATTACATTACTAAAACTATCACTTTTATTTCTTATTGTTATTAGTTGTTGATATTGTCAATATTATTAAACCAAGACTGTGTTAGAGAACTTTGCCTACTTTATAACACCAAGGCCTTGTTCTGAGGCTTTAATAAGCATTTGCTAAACAGGTTCAAGTAATTTAGCCAAGCAAGGTTTCATTGTCACCACTGATCAAATTATCAAACTGCCTTTGTGCATATCAAGAATTCTTTAGATGCTTAGTTTTTATTAACAAAATCCAATGCCTTTCTTTTTTTATTCCTTCAGTTCAACAACATCTTATATATAAAGATTGCTCTGAATACTACACAATAGGCAAAAGAAGCAGTGAGCTCTATAGAGTTACACCGGATCCCAGAAATAGCAGCTTCGAAGTTTTCTGTGACATGGAGACCATGGCGGGAGGCTGGACAGTCCTGCAAGCTCGTGTTGATGGAAGCACCAACTTTACCAGAACATGGCATGACTACAAAGTAGGCTTCGGAAACCTCAGGAGAGAATTTTGGCTGGGGAACGATAAAATCCATCTTCTGACTAAGAGTAAGGACATGATTCTCAGAATAGATCTTGAAGACTTTAATGGTGTCAAACTCTATGCCTTGTATGATCACTTTTATGTGGCCAACGAGTTTCTCAAATACCGTCTACACGTTGGTAACTATAATGGCACAGCTGGAGATGCCTTACGTTTCAGTAAACATTACAACCACGACCTGAAGTTTTTCACCACCCCGGATAGAGACAATGATCGATACCCCTCTGGGAACTGTGGGCTCTACTACAGTTCAGGCTGGTGGTTTGACGCCTGTCTTTCTGCAAACTTAAATGGCAAATATTATCACCAAAAATACAGAGGTGTCCGAAATGGGATTTTCTGGGGTACCTGGCCTGGCATAAGTGAGGCGCAACCTGGTGGTTATAAGTCCTCCTTCAAAGAAGTCAAAATGATGATCAGACCCAAGCACTTTAAGCCATAAATCATTAATGCTAATTCTTCTGGGTGTTCATTACCTAATAGGGCAATTAATTCCTTCAGCACTTTGGAATATGTTTCATACTCCTTTTACATGGCTTAAAATTTATCTCTGAGCAGTGGGTTCTTATGCTACATAGCATTTGAAATAAAACTGAAAACTATGCCTTTTAAAGAAGTCCTTTGTCACTATTCTGCTGTTATCCAAATAAACACTTGCAAGCAATTGGGAATATTAAGAATCACACATTAGACTTATAGTTCTTTTAATTCCTCTTATTTAAAAAGTTTTCTATTACTTATATTACTCACTCTAATTAAAAAATAATTGTTTTTTTCAGCAGGCTAGATTTTACGCAAGTGACCTCCATTTTGACAGATTTAAACACATCTTTTCAGGCTATAGTTACTGGGTATTTATTTGTCTCTAAATACCCTCTTCCTCATTATGAGATAAATTTACTCAGTACAGCATTTTAGTTTCCAAGAAAGGGGAAATATATATATATATAATTGAACCTGCTCATGTAATTGTGAATGTAAAATTTTATCATTGAAAATATTTTAAAATGTGGTAGTATCATGTCACTCCAACAAGCATTTAGAAAATTAATTTAAAGACCATGATTTAAAGGTAATTCTTTTATAGTTTATAACTCTTTAGATGTTTGATGGTAAAAACAGCTTTAGTATAAAAAATATCTTCCTTTGCTCTAATGCATAATAGTTTTTAATTTAAGACTGCTCACTGTTGTGCGAAGCTACTGGTAAAGTTTCTTTCTGAGAAGTAGGTGTGGGTGAGGAGTGAAGCACTTATCCAGAGGCTATGACATTCTGAAAGCCAATCTTAGATCCAAAGCATCAATATTACTAAGTGATTCACTTTATACAAAGCTAAATTTATATGACAAATAGGTAAATCTTCATATTTATAAATAACTTGAATATGAAATATATAGAAGAGTAGTTCAAATATGTATTTCAACCCTAACTGGTGTATTGCTTACTTTGCTATCAGAAGATTCAAACACAGGTTTGTTTGTTTTTTTTAACACAAGTAGCTAGAATGCTTATAATTCGTTAATTCTAAAATGCAAGAATCATATTTAAAGGATTATAAAAATAATTTGTTAAACTTCTCTATTATAAAAAGGAATCATTTCAGAGAGAACAGCAGTATTCTATAGCATGTTTTAAAAATGTTCTAGAATAACATTTGGAAGAATACACAATACTGTATGTGAGTCATAGACATACAGTCAATCTTTAATTTCTAGTGTCTTTTTCTACTAAGGCAGCCAAGTTTTCAAAAATAAATTCACAAAAATGCAGCTTTACCCATTATTTGAAAATAATTGAATAGTATCATTAGATAAGTAGTTAATTTTTCAAGTATTGCCTTTTTATAGATAATTTGAATCAAAAAGCAAGACAATCTTTTAAAAATATATAATGTACAAAGTTAAGGTAAACATAATGAAAAATTATGTTATTATTAATAATTATTAAAATGCCAAAACAAGGGAAATGAAAATAGAATTAAGTGATTACCAAAATATACAATATCATTGAAGATTTCAAAGACTTCATATCTCTCAATTGGATACTAAGTGTAAATGTTGTAACTAATTTATTCTTTACTTCTCTTTCTTTTCTGATTTTTACAAAAAGGCTAAGAAGATTTTGATATTATACAATATAATATTTCAGATAAAGGCATTTTTACTTACTATATGTAACTACTAATGTGTATAAATTTAGGCAAATTTCTGAAATGAAAAATAGATTCCTTAAAAAATACAGTTCTAAAAAAATAGCTCACATAGCAACTATCCACTGATTTTAATAGGATACAGGTATCATTTCAGGAGAATTTGGCAAATAATTCATTAATCTATGTAAATACTCAAAAGCCTGTCTATCTTTCCACCTTATTCAAAGAATCAAAATTTTATTTTCTATTATATATTTATGGCACCATTCTCATAACAAATTCTATAACATAGAAATTCCTTTTAGAAGTCTGTTCATGTCACTTATAAAATATATTTTAGATTTTTATAATCTTTAGCATATTGATGGGAATAGATTCTATTTGAGAGAGTTTTTTGCCCTAGCAAAACTATTCACTAATATCATGAGTTAATGTTCACAAATGTGGATTGACTACTAACAAATATTTTAGAGTCTTGTCTTGGTTCCATTTTAATGACTAATATTTGTTATCTGAAGTAATAAATTATTTTTGAGCTTTATCATACTTTGAAAATATTGACTAAGATTAGGTCTTTAGAAATTCCAAATGGAATTGGTTCACTAATCACTGAGAAAAGAAAATCAAATTTTTCTGATAAGTAGTAATGCTCCAAATGAAATGATGACACATTTATCCAATAAATAAAGAGCTTAAATATACAAGACAAAAGAAATCTGAGTAATAAATTTGCTGCTCCTTATTTTTGAATGTCTACCCAAGGAAAGGGTAGAAGGTTTAAAGGTAAAAAGTGATGGGTAGTAGCGTCATGATAAGCCTTTGTTTAGAATTCTTATTTTCTTTTATGTATAAAAGGAAATGTTTTTATGTTTATCTAAAACATAAAAATTGGTTTATGTTTTATGTCTTTTAAAAACATTGTAAAATAAAAGATTTAATCATCACATCTATTTATTTCTTCAATTTGGAAACATTAAGTACTACTGTTTATAAAATAATTTCTATATATTTACTCTTAGCTGAAAAGTTGCATAATGCTTACCTAATTAGACAATACCTTTGACCCACTGATGACTTTAATGAGAACTATTTCATTAACAGGAAGACAGGGGCAAATACAGGAACACCATTATCTGATTTTCCTCTTGAATACTGTTGACACATTTGAAATATGGAAGTTCTGGTCTTATTTTTGTGGCATTTAACCCCATCTCCTCTTTTTTCCATCATTCTAAATGATGTTGCTGCTCTGGTTTAGCCCTCAACACCCTCTGAGGATAATGCAAGCCCTTCCTAAGTGTGATCTATGCGCTCAGTTTCAATCTATTCCAACCTGTCCTCCATATCACTACCAGAGGGATGATTCAAAAGCACAATCCCTGGTGGTCCAGTGGTTAAGATGCATGTTCCCAATGTAGGGGGCACAGGTTTAACCTCTGATTGGGGAACTAAGATCCAGCATGCTGACTGGTGCAGCGAAATATATAGAGAGAGATATATATAATTCTGATCACATTATTTTCCTGCTTAAAACATTTTAACAACTCCTTCTTTTTTTATACAATAAAATTCAGCAAATAAGCTCCTTCATTAACTGATTTCTGCCTATCCTTTCTGCCACTATTCACACTCCTGCCATACTGAATGCCTTGTTCTAGCATAAACCATGTTCTCTCATATTTTCATTACTTTGTGTTGTTGTTCCCTTGGTCTAGGTAGAATGCCATCCTTAACCCCTGCTGAGTTTACTATCCATGATTAAGAGCAGGGACTCAGAAGCCAGAATTAAGTTTGAATTTCAACTCCATTATTTGCAAGCTCTGTGAGCACAAGCAAAATCACCTAATCTCATTTTTTTGGTTCCTTCAATTATAAAATAGAAGTTACAGTAGAATCTGACAGAGTTATTGAGAGGATTAAACGAGATAGTGTATATAAAGCACCTGGCATATACATATGTATTGTCATCATTATCATCTTTCTAAATAATTATCTTTTCTGGGCAGCCTTCTCTGATGACATCAAGGGGGGTTTGGTGCCTCTTCCCATTGCTTTTATACCATCCTGTATATTCCTTATTATCCATTACATTATTCAATAGTTGTGTAAGTTCTACTCTGAAATCAATCTGTTTGACTAGGATGTAAAGGAAATTTGAGACTTGAGTGTTATTACTCAAAGTGGTTCATGAATATGTTACTACAGATGCAGTTCAGTTCAGTTCAGTCGCTCAGTCGTGTCTGACTCTTTGCAACCCCATGAATCGCAGCACGCCAGGCCTCCCTGTCCATCACCAACTCCCAGAGTTTACTCAAACTCATGTCCATCGAGTCGGTGATGCCATCCAGCCATCTCATCCTCTGTTGTCCCCTTCTCCTCCTGCCCCCAATCCCTCCCAGCATCAGGGTCTTTTTCAATGAGTCAACTCTTCGCATGAGGTAGCCAAAGTACTGGAGTTTCAGCTTCAGCATCAGTCCTTCCAATGAACACCCAGGACTGATCTCCTTTAGGATGGGCTGGTTGGATCTCCTTGCAGTCCAAGGGACTCTCAAGAGTCTTCTCCAACACCACAGTTCCAAAAGCATCAATTCTTCTGTGCTCAGCTTCTTCACAGTCCAACTCTCACATCCATACATGACCACTGGAAAAACCATAGCCTTGACTAGATAGATCTTTGTTGGCAAAGTAATGTCTCTGCTTTTTAAAATGCTATCTAGGTTGGTCATAACTTCCCTTCCAAGGACCACAGATGCAGAGCTATAGTCAAAAGAAGCCAGAGTTATAAATGGGGAAGGAGTGGGTATCATCAAATATGAGAATTTAGGAGATTATGAATACAGTTTAGCAGTGATTTACTTCAGGGGAGGATATGGCAAGACAGGATCAGATATACTATAGGGTTGGGTACTTAAAACAATGGCAAACTTTTAGAAGGGGTCTGGGAACATGCTTATGGGTGTATTATTATGCAGAGAAGGATGGTTTTACCAGGCCAGTGATTGTTCTACCTGGCTGCGTTTCTAAAGAAAAAAAGGATTTTACATACTTGTGTTGCAATTTTGAAACTAATCTTAATCATAAAAATGCATGAATGCTTTAATTTCTTAAACAATCATCACTTAAAGACCCCTTTGCAAACCACCTTCAGTTCCAATCCCCTCCCTCTCCCCAGAGGTAACAAGCAGAGTTGGCTAAATCCAGACTTGAATTTCATTCTGCACATTGACAAATTGTAATGTTTATTGAATGATTGCCAGGTTTCTTTTGTTTATCTATTGGAACGAGTGGAAAGTAAGAACAGAAGTGAGGGAGGGAAATGGGATATACTTAGAGAACTCAGAGTCCCCTGAATTCCTAAATGTTACTGAGCCTCCATTGCTCCTTGAAGCAGTTCCTCCCCCACATTTAATAAGGTTTTTCTTGCTAAAGGCAGCGTTGCATTCTTTCCTGAGGGAATAATCTTTCAAAAATTTTTTATATAATTGTTAAATGTTACTTTCCATTTACAGTCATTACAAAATACTGGCCATGTTCCCTGTGTTGTACAATGCATCCTTCAGCCTATCTTATACGCAGTAGTTCATTCCTTTCAGCCTTCCAGCCCTACACTGCCCCTTTTCCTTCTCCAGTGGTAATGACTAGTGTGTTCTCTATGTCTGTGAGTCTGCTTTTCGCTGTATTCACCAGCTTGTTGTATTTTCTAAATCCCACATATAAGTGATATCATGAAGTATTTGTCTTTCTCTGACTTTTTTCACTTAGCATAATGCCTTCCAAGTCCATGTTTCTGAAAATGGCAAATTTTCATTTTTAATGGCTGAACAGTATTCTATTGTATTTATATACCACACATTTCTTTATCCATCCATCTATTGATGGATACTTAGGTTTCTTCCATATCTTGGCAATTGTAAATTATGTTGCTATGAACATTGGGGTTCATTTATCTTGACAGCTACATGTAAAAGAATGAAATTAGAACATTCTCTAATACCATATACAAAATTAAACTCAAAATGTATTAAAGACCTGAATGTAAGACCTTACAACTTGTAGATGAAAACATAGGCAGAATACTCTTTGACAAAAGTTGTAGCAATATTTTTTGAATGTGTCTCCTAAAGTAATGAAAATAAAAGCAAAAACTAAACAAATGGGACCTAATTAAACTTAACTTTTACACAGCAAAGGAAACCATCAGCAAGATGAATAGACAACCTACTGAATGGGAGAAAATATTTGCAAATGATATGACCAAATAGGGATTAATATCCAACATATATAAACAGTTCATACAACTCAATATTAAAAAAAAAAAAAAAACGCACAAACAGCCCAATTGAAAAATGGACAGAAACTGAATAGACACTTTTCCAAAGAGGAAATACAGATGGTCAACAGGCACATGAAAAGATGCTCAATTTTGCTAATCATCAGGAAAATACAAATCAAAACCACAATGAGATATCACCTCATACCTGTCAGAATGACAACAATTAAAAACACACACACACAAATAAATTTTGGCAAGGATGTGACGAAAAGGGAAATCTTGTATACTATTGGTGGGAATAGAAATTGATGCAGCCACTGTGGAAAACAGAAAAGAGTAAAAATAGAACTATCATGCTGCTGCTGCTAAGTCACGTCAGTCGTGTCCAACTCTGTGTGACCCCCTAGACGGCAGCCCATCAGGCTCCCGTCCCTGGGATTCTCCAGGCAAGAACACTGGAGTGGGCTGCCATATGACCCAGCAATCCTACTCCTGGGTATGTAGGTGAAAAAAACAAAAACACAGATTCTGAAGGAGTGATGTTAATCCTCCTTTAGGCTCTTCCATCTCAATCCTCAGCATCTCCAGATCTATAACCAAGGTTAAGACATGCCCTCCTGAGAATTATAAAGTCAAATTGCCAGAGAAGCTTTTATACAACTTGGCTAATTTATATCAGCAGAAGTTTGGGGAACACACATAAAGATGGATTTTGAGGTTGCTTGACCAAGAAAGAAAGAAAAAAGTACCAGAATTTCATATGTGACTGAATTTATTGACAGAGGTATATTTACCAGAAATTCTGTATTCAGGAGGCTAGTTTGAACAGATGTATTTGGTTCTAATTGTTTGATTAGTTAAAATAAACCTTGATTCAATAGCACCTAACACTGACTGAAGTTGAGAAGTCAAAAATGGCTTGGAAATAAAAGAATCATGAAGAGAGAAATGTTGGAGTGGATTTTGCTGTAATTCATTTTTAAAGTATTTATTGAGTGTCTACCATGTGCTAGATAGTCTTCATGGAAGACAAAGGTATATCAATTACTGAAACAAACAGAATTCCTGTGGCTCAGACAGTAAAGAATCTGCCTGCAGTGCAAAAGACCTGGGTTTGATCCCTGGTTTGGGAAGATCCCCTGGAAGAGGGAATGGCAACCCACTCCAGTATTCTTGCCTGGAGAATTCCATGGACAAAGGAGCCCGGTGGGCTCCAGCCTCTGGGGTCACAAAGAATCAGACACAACTGAGTGACTAACAGTATACTTGGGGAGTTTATATTTAATCAGAGGAGATGAATAAACAATATATGATAAGTGCCATGAAAAATTAATCAGGGCAAGAGACATAGGGAGTTTCAGAGGGAAGGTGTTGTTTTATATAGGAAGGTCTGAGGAGACCTCCTTGAGGAAGTGACACTTGATTAGAGACATAAAAGATAAGGGAGAACAAGCCAGACAGACAACTGGGAGAAGTATGTTCCAAGCAAAGAGAGCATCAAGTACAAAAGTGCTTGGTGTGTTTTAGAGTCAGCAAGGAGCCTGGAAAAAGCAGGCAGTCTGGGGAGGAGGGGGTTTAGGAGATAAGATGAGAGAGAGTTGGGGAGTTGGGCTTAAATAAGAAATGGGGGTGGGGGCTGCCAACTCATGTGAGCCATGATAAGGATTTTGCCTTTTGAGTAGATAAGAGCCATGAAGCTTTTGATTCCAGGAGGTAGATGATCTCATCCAGTTTTAAAAGGATCACTCTTGTAGCTGGGCTTCCCTGGGGCTCAGCTGGTAAAGAATCCACCTGCAATTCAGGAGACCCCAGTTCAATTCCTGGGTCAGGAAGATCCACTGGAGAAGAGATAGGCTGCCCACTCCAGTATTCCTGGGCTTCCCTGGTGGCTCAGCTGGTAAAGAATCTGCCTGGAATGTGGGAGACCTGGGTTCAATCCCTCCATTGGGAAGATCCCCTAGAGAAGGGAACAGCTACCACTCCAGTGTCCTGGCCTGGAGAATTCCATGGACTATAGTCCATGGGGTCGCAAAGAGTCAGACACGACTGAGTGACTTTCACATCCTTTCTTGTAGCTGAGGGAAGAGTACAGTTACGAGAGAAGAGTGGAGCATGAACACCAGGTCAATGGTGTTTGCAATAAACTTGGAGGGAGATGGGATAAAGGTGTGGACCGTGGACAGATTTAGAGGTATCACAGAAAACTACAGTATTTTAGTCTGAGCAACTTGAAGTAGAGAGCTGCTGTTAACTGAGATGGGGAAGATTGCAGGGGGAGCCTGTCTGGAAGGTGTATGTGGGGGTGGTGGGGGAGGGGATGAGGATCAGCAGTTTTGAATATCTTAAGTTCAGATCTATAACACATTCAAGTGGATGGCATTTGGATGTTAGTGTGATGTTCAGGGAAGATATGTAGGTTGCTAAAATATAGCTGGTAACGAATCTGTGGGACTAGATGAAATAACATAGTAAACAGATGCACGTGAAACGAAGACTTTCAGAGAAGAAGCTGGAGATAAGGAGGAACCAACACAATTGCATTCCATCCGATCACCCTGTAAATGTGTCATTTGAGAAGTCTCAGGGTAGCTTCCTTATGAAGAGGGCAGAGATTTATTCCTAGTGGAACAGATACTTTCTCTGGATTATTGGAGATTTGGATGTGCTTTTTCCTGCTTCTGTCAGCCACACTGTTGTTGGCTTACTGGATATCTTAGAAGCCATTATGTTATTGTGGATTTCTACAAGTCGTTGCTTTTGACTTAAGCAGTCATTTCACAGTGAAGGGAGGAGGAATACCATATTGAGATCTTACACAGTGCATCATCTGGGAGATGCCACCTTCTGAGGGTGGAGGGTTGTCATTCATGCAGGATATGGTGTATGCGTGTGTGTGTACACATGTGTATATGGCAAAAGAAATATGACCGAGGCTACAGACTGAAAAAACATTCTTTGTTGACAGTGTAATGCCCAAGTTTGAGGAATCATGTATGGACATTTTAAATCATTAGAGCACTAATTTGCTATGATTATAAACCTTTAGTTAAGAGGAGACTTAGTTTTACTCCTTTTTATTTTTGAGACGTTAGTGATCTTAAAACTTTTTTTTTCGCAAATATTTTCCGATAGTTTTCCAAGTCAGATGTAACCTAATCTTGTATTTCTAATAGCTTTCAAAGTGCTTACAATGGAATGGTTATCAGTGAATGTGACTGGAAGTTTTCACTTAGGCTGGGTCCAGCAGCAGATAGAGGGTCAGGAAGACCCCCTGGAGAAGGTAATGGCAGCCCACTCCAGTATTCTTGCCTGGAGAATCCCCATGGACAAAGGAGCCTGGTGGGCCACAGTCCATGGGGTCACAGAGAGTCGGACATGACTGAGCGACTAGGCAGCAGCCGCAGCAGCTGCAGCCAGCAGTGAGTAGAGGTCTCTGCATGTGGGGAGGTTCCCTTGTGGTGTGTAGATGCATGCACACGTGCACATACGTGCACACCCCGCAGGTACATATATGATATACATGCAAGCGTACATATGGAATTTGTGACATGCATGCTATAACACACAAGGAAGCCTGTCCATTGAAATAAAATAGACATGAAGCTCTTACATGTAGTCCAAAGTCAATACAACAGAAATCACACAAGGAAGCCTGTCCATTGAAATAAAATAGACATGCAGCTCTTACATGTAGTCCAAAGTCAATACAACAAAAATCACAATGGGCCAATAGCTAGCTTATATAACATAGCTCATTTTATATAAACACATACATAGACTATCATAAAACTGAGCTTTAGGCAGTTTCTTTAAATCCTTGAAACAAATTCTGTGCTCTTAGTGCTGCTGGGACTCCTTGAGCCGCTCCGTCTGCACTGCCTCTCTTCTCATCCACATCCCCGTAGCATGGCTCCTTCTACTTCGCTCTTTTTACTCCTTTGCTCTTTTTACTTCTCTTTCAGGCAAGCAACCTACTGTCCTCATCATTATATTCAATTCTCCATTGCATCTTTGCTCACCCAAAGTCCCAGGAGGGAACCAAAATTAAAACCTAGCTAACTTGTGATCAGTATCCTCCTGAACTTAGTAACTCAAAAAGATCTTTATTATTTTATTAGCTATTTTCAGAAGGAAATCTACACTATAATGCTGAGAATCTATTCTTTTGAAAGTGAAAAAAATCACATTTTAAAATAAACAGCTTTTTTTTTTGGTTTTAGCCCCTTATAACAACTATTACATGTATAGTTATTATTTTAATCCAATAAATATTTATCATTTGCCTACTATGTGTATAGCATGGTGCTATGTGCTTATTAAAGTATTCTGAATAAGGTTTTTTTTCCAAATAATAACTTCCTGAACTCTCAAAATCTGAGTTTAATTTCTAGCATTCAGGATTTTCTCTGAGTAATTAAGGATGACACTATTAAGATGAATTGCTTCTCCATCACAAAAGGCCTCATACAAAAGTTCAGCAAATTTGAAATCATGTAGAATCTGAAAACTTGCTCACTTGATATCTCTGAAAATTGGGTTTCTCATCTTCTACAAGAGGGAAGTAATTTGTGCTTACATAGTTGTGAAATTTTATCAAAGAAGGGATTCAAAACTGTTTGTTTACATTTATTTCTCATTCAGTAATGAGTATCATAATTTTTCGGTCAATCTAATTAATCTGCTTTACTTTTTGTTTAGAGATTTTGCTTCTAAATGCTCATAATTATAAGCAACTATCACTTGCCGAGAGCCAGCCATGTGCTGGACACTTTCCTAGGAGCATTTCCAGTGTTATTTCTGTTTGCTGTGATTCATGCCACAATAAGGAGGTAATGTTTTACACTTACTAAAGTCTTCCCTGAAGGAGGGAAAAAAAAAAAAACACACCAATCTTTGTTATCTGAAGCTGTGCATCATGTGTGGGCCATTATCTATTTTCAGCTCTCCTGGCCTTCTTGGTGTTTTTCTCATGAAATGGACTAATTTCCTATGATAAATTACCTGTGATAATTCCATGGTAAAGTAATGGGTTGGCCAAAAAGTTCTTTTGGGTCTTTCCTGTAAGATGGTATATAAAAACTTGAACGAACTTTTTGGCCAACCCAATACATACATTGTAAGCCTCACTATCACCCCTGCTCTGACTTTCTGTGTGAATCTACAAAACAGAAAATGGTTCCAAATAAATCGCAACTTAAAGTGAAATAACTCTCTTTGTATCTTCTCAAAAAACAATTACATAATATTCTGTTGACAGGAGATATTTTTTAAAAAACATATATTTTCAAGGGTGTTAATGTCCTTACTTAACCTAGTGGTTAAAAATTATTTGCTTCCTGTAGCTAAGTCAGAATTTATAACAATTCTGACAGAAAAGGCAAGCAAGTTTCTGTACTCTCCAAACACTGTTTTACTTCCATGGTTACGTGGCAGGATTCACTAAGGAAAACATTCCATTTAAGTACAAAGCACTTTGTAAGTTCTTTGGGAGCCAAAAGATTTCTCTTGTAAACACTAAAGTTTTTATTTTCATTTGTTATATAATTCTTTTCAAATGCACATATCATTCAGATGAATGGCACTGGTGATGGTGACTTTGAAAATTTCTATCATATAACAAGTCAGTGATTAAAAATCTAGAGAGACTCATGGGTATATCATGGGTAGTTATGTCAGTTGGATGGTTACGGGAGTTACGGTATTTACGTACAGTATTTATGGGGTTGGTATTTAACAGGCTGAACCACTAGAGGAAAGGGTCTCGGACTGTGTCCTCAGTCAACCTGAAAGGTTCTGCAGACATATTTCATGAATGCTAAAGGAAGCAGGGAAGGAAAGGATGCCAGGAGAATATATGATGCATGAAACACTGCTCACCTTGAATAGGTCTGGTTTTACTTTTATCTTTTTTTTTTTTCATTTATTTTTATTAGTTGGAGGCTAATTACTTTACAATATTGTAGTGGTTTTTGTCATACATTGACATGAATCAGCCATGGATTTACATGTATTCCCCATTCTAATCCCCCTCCCACCTCCCTCTCCACCCGATTCCTCTGGGTCTTCCCAGTGCACCAGGCCTGAGCACTTGTCTCATGCATCCAGCCTGGGCTGGTGATCTGTTTCACCCTAGATAATATACATGTTTCGATGCTGTTCTCTCGAAACATCCCACCCTCGCCTTCTCCCACAGAGTCCAAAAGTCTGTTCTATACATCTGTGTCTCTTTTTCTGTTTTGCATATAGGGTTATCGTTACCATCTTTCTAAATTCCATATATATGCGTTAGTACACTATATTGGTCTTTATCTTTCTGGCTTACTTCACTCTGTATAATAGGCTCCAGTTTCATCCATCTCATTAGAACTGATTCAAATGAATTCTTTTTAATGGCTGAGTAATATTCCATGGTGTATATGTACCACAGCTTCCTCATCCATTCGTCTGCTGATGGGCATCTAAGTTGCTTCCATGTCCTGGCTATTATAAATAGTGCTACGATGAACATTGGGGTGCATGTGTTTCTTTCAGATCTGGTTTCCTCAGTGTGTATGCCCAGAAGTGGGATTGCTGGGTCATATGGCAGTTCTAATTCCAGTTTTTTAAGAAATCCCCACACTGTTCTCCATAGCGGCTATACTAGTTTGCATTCCCACCAACAGTGTAAGAGGGTTCCCTTTTCTCCATACCCTCTCCAGCATTTATTGCTTGTAGACTTTTGAATAGCAGCCATCAAAAAAGAAATCAAAATATGCATAGAAATGAATGAAAATGAAAACACAACAACCCAAAACCTATGGGACACTGTAAAAGCAGTGCTAAGGGGAAGGTTCATAGCATTACAGGCTTACCTCAAGAAACAAGAACAAGAAACAAGAAAAAAGTCAAATAAATAACCTAACTCTACACCTAAAGCAACTAGAGAAGGAAGAAATGAAGGGTTAGTAGAAGGAAAGAAATCTTAAAAATTAGGGCAGAAATAAATGCAAAAGAAACTAAAGAGACCATAGCAAAAATCAACAAAGCTAAAAGCTGGTTTTTTGAAAAAATAAACAAAATTGACAAACCGTTAGCAAGACTCATTAAGAAACAAAGGGAGAAGAACCAAATTAACAAAATTAGAAATGAAAATGGAGAGATCACAACAGACAACACTGAAATACAAAGGATCATAAGAGACTACTATCAGCAGCTCTACGCCAATAAAATGGACAACTTGGAAGAAATGGGCAAATTCTTAGAAAAGCATAACTTTCGAAAACTGAACCAGGAAGAAATAGAAGATCTTAACAGACCCATCACAAGCAAGGAAATTGAAACTGTAATCAGAAATCTTCCAGGAAACAAAAGCCCAGGACCAGATGGCTTCACAGCTGAACTCTACCAAAAATTTAGAGAACAGCTAACACCTATCTTACTCAAACTCTTCTAGAAAATTGCAGAAGAAGGTAAACTTCCAAACTCATTCTATGAGGCCACCATCACCCTAATTCCAAAACCAGACAAAGATGCCACAAAAAAAGAAAACTACAGGCCAATATCAATGATGAACCTAGATGCAAAAATCCTTAACAAAATTCTAGCAAACAGAATCCAACAACATATTAAAAAAATCATACACCATGACTAAGTGGGCTTTATCCCAGGAATGCAAGGATTCTTTAATATCCACAAATCAATCAATGTAATACACCACATTAACAAGTTGAAAGATAAAAATCATATGATTATCTCAATAGATGCAGAAAAAGCCTTTGACAAAATTCAACATCCATTTGTGATTAAAACTCTCCAGAAAGCAGGAATAGAAGGAACATACCTCAACATAATAAAAGCTATATATGATAAACCCACAGCAAGCATCACCCTCAATGGTGAAAAATTGAAAGCATTTCCCTGAAATCAGGAACAAGACAAGGGTGCCCACTCTCACCACTACTATTCAACATAGTTTTGGAAGTTTTGGCCACAGCTATCAGAGCAGAAAAAGAAGTGAAAGGAATCCAGATAGGAAAAGAAGAAGTGAAACTCTCGCTGTTTGCAGATGACATGATCCTCTACATAGAAAACCCTAAAGACTACCAGAAAATTACTAGAGCTAATCAACAAATATAGTAAAGTTGCAGGATATAAAGTTAACACACAGAAATCCTTTGCATTCCTATACACTAACAATGAGAAAACAGAACGAGAAATTAAGGAAATAATACCATTCACCATTGCAACAAAAAGAATAAAATACTTAGGAGTATATCTACCTAAAGAAACAAAAGACCTATACATAGAAAATTACTTTTATCTTGAATCTTGGGGCTTCACCTTCAATTTCACTTAAAAGATTTTGTTCTGTTTTCAAAAAATATTGTAAAATCACTGCCTCCCCATTGCATAGCCCTCTTGGGGCTCAGTCAGCAAAAATAAAACTAAAATAGATGCACAGTAGTTCTAACTTGGTATGATATTTCCAACTTGAAACATTTAAATATCTGAGAATTTTGGTGGGTTTGATGTGGAAAATGCAATCAGAAATTCAGAAGAAATTTCTCCTCTTCAGTGTGCCTTGTAAAGTAGCCATTCAGTAATGTGATTATTTTGGTGGAGGGCTTTACTAATTACTATATACATCTATTCCTTTGAAAATGGCAGTCTATGGCCATACCACCCTGAACGAGCCTGATCTCATCTGATCTCGGAAGCTAAGCAGGGTCGGACCTGGTTAGTATGTGGATGGGAAAATGGCATGGCTACACATGCGGCAGTGTACCAAGAGTTTGCAAGGCACATCAAGAAGAATAACAGGCTTCCTGCTTTCAAAGTTCCTAAAGCTACTATAGATTAGCTTTTTTTTTTTTTTTAGATAAAAAAACGGAAAAAAAAAAAGTGGCATGTGGTACAAGCACACGCAGAGAAGTTACAGCACAGAAGTGTCCCCACTTTGTCAGGAAGTGCCATGCTTTAAGAAGGTGGAGTCTGAACTGTCCTGGGGGAAGATGGGTAGAATTCTAAAGCACTGAAATGTGGAGGAGAGCAGTCCCGGGCTGGGTAGAGGATGAACAAAAGCAGGCTGGAAAACCAGGAGCTAGTTAGGAAAACAACGATACATCTAATTTGACTGGAGCCTGAGTTATGTAGCAGAGAAGTTGAAAAAACAAAATAAGAAAGGAAGAAAGAAATGGTGGATGAGACTGTAGAGGGATTTGACTAGAAGTTCACGGAAGTAACATTTGATCTTTATGTTAAAGCAGGAAAAAATTCACAGTCTAAGTATCTACAGTCTCCCCCTGCCACCTATTGACTGGTTTTGTGTCTGAATCTGGGGTGATGTTGGGACACTGGGTGGGGAGGAAAGCTGGAAGTAACTCTGAAGACTGTTTTATAAAATAATGAAATGGCCAAAGATATCAAGGAAAAGATGGGTGTAGATACGAAGAGGAAAACCCAGCTGGGGATGGGAAAAAAAAGTTCCTGGAGGAGTTTTTAAAGAGGGAACAATAGGGGTATATGTGGTGGGGAGAGGCTTCTGCTGTGATGAGGAATTTTAGGAAGTTTTGCCATATGACACGCAGTGGAGCTGCCTCCTCTCACCCTGAAGGAAACTTCAGTGTACTCACATGGCTTTCTATGGCTTTCTGGGACAGATCTGTGTTTCCTTTGGCTGTGCTGAGATGGGTTTTAGGGTGGGAGAGAGGCGGCTCGCTTGAATTCAGTTCATAGACTATCTGCACAGAGCATGCGGGCTTTCCCCAGCGCCTTGAGGGACTGGGGCCCTAGTGCTGGTGGTGACAGGAGATGTGAGTGGAAAGAACAGGGGACCTTCACCTCTGCATGCTTCACCTCTACATCCACCATATCCAACTCTGTCTTACATATTGTGCTTCTGTGTAAGATTTTTTTTTTACTGGGAAACAAGTAATAAAAGCAGTTTAAAAGGAGGGTGAAAATCACAATGGTAGGCAGTTTGAGGTGCCTCTGCAGATGAGAAACGTACTACTGGTGTAACGTGAGGCTCAGGAATTGAAAGCGTATGACTAGTATGTGCAGAGCAGGAAAGCGGACCCATTTTTCACTGAGCCATTTTCCCACTCCCTGCCTCCCCCAGCCACTGTGCCCCACCGGTCAGAGATTTTCTTTCCAAACCATTCAAATTTAAGATAGTGTGAGTCTGTCCATTCTTAGATGTAGACAGCAAAATCCCTATCTTCTTAATCTGTGGTTCAATATTTGGTAATTCTTGTACCCACTTAATTCATATCTCTGATGCCCCCCAGGTATACCTATTTGCCCACACCTAGGTATACATGCAGAGAAGACAACGGCACCCCACTCCAGTGCTCTTGCCTGGAAAATCCCATGGACGGAGGAGGCTGGTAGGCTGCAGTCCATGGGGTCGCAAGAGTCGGACACAACTGAGCGACTTCACTTTCACTTTTCACTTTCCTTCATTGGAGAAGGAAATGGCAGCCCACTCCAGTGTTCTTGCCTGGAGAATCCCACGGACGGCGGAGCCTGGTGGCTGCCATCTATTGGGTTGCACAGAGTCAGACACGACTGAAGCGACTTAGCAGCAGCAGCAGCAGCAGGTATACATGGGCTGGGAATATGTAAAGAACATTTGCCTCAGAAGATAAGTCCAGAGGTTCTGGACTTGGCATGAGGTTCTAAGCTTGCTGTCATCTCCTTTCTGTTTCCCCTTATATCAGCATACATGCTAGATAAAATAAAGGCTAAAATATGATGACTCAAACTATCAATATACTAGGAGAAAACACAGGAAATAATTTATGATAACAGAGTGCCAAAGGTCTTCTTAAGTATGGCATAAAATCTTGAAGTTCTAAAAGAAAAAGTCAATAAATTTAAGCACACATAAAATAAATTTTCACATGGAGAAAAACCATCTTAAGCAAACTCAAAATAAATCCAAAATCAGAGAATAAGATTTCTGCAATGCATATTATGCACAAAAGCCTACTTTCTTTATGTATAAAGAGTTTCTATGAGTCTCTAAGAAAAAAACTACACACAAAAAAATAAAAAAAAGATGTGAACAAAATTTACCAAAGAAACAAACAAACAAAAAAACCAAAGTACAAATAGGTCTCTGTATTAACCAGCTTCTGTAAATTTGATGCTTTAACATCTGCCCTACATGCCTATGCCAGATATGCCTTGTTCTAAACAAGCTGATAATATGCCTGAGTCACCTTGCCTCCCTCAGCGTCCTCCTCCCTCACATTGACAGGCATCTTCCTCAGGAAGATGACTTGTCAAATGGAAACCAACCAATCCAGAGTCCACACCCTCACCAATCTCCTTTACTGGGCCCTTGTGCTCAGGTCACTGTGCAACTGTCCTAATCATCCCAGTGCCAGGTGCCAAACAACTCAGGACATCACCTGCGCCCCAGAGTCTGCTGAAATTATCCACACTAGCCAATCCTAAGCTGCTTATCCCAAATCACCCGTTCCTTCCCAGGGAAATCACAATAAAAGCTCTTACGTACTGTTCCTCCCTCTCCTCTGCCTCCTGATCAACCTGGTGCTTCCCCATGTGGCCCCCCGCCATGTTATGGCATGCCCCCCCCCCCTTTTTTCTAGAAACAGTGAGTAATAAACTATCATTTCAATGACAATTGTCTCCTGACCTTTTGGCCTTCCTATACATCACATTTTCTATTAATACATCTTATTTATTTATGTATTGGCCATGCCCCAAAATTGTAGGTTCTCAGTATCCCAACCAGGGGTTGAACACAGGTCACAGCAGTGAATGCACTGAATACTAACCACTAGATTACTAGGGAACATATAATACACTATATTTTAAAACAGTCCTAAATATATGAAAAGAAACTCTATTCATTTTAAGATAAATGTAAATAAAGACTATGATGATATAACCTTTTCTCTCATCAGAGTGACAAAGGTTGAAAAGCCACACAGTGCACAGTGCTGGTATGAGTAAAGATACATTTATTGTTGAGGGGAACATAAATTATTACAACCTTTATGGAGAGCATCTTGGCAGTAAAAAAATTTTTTTTAAATACATGAACTCATGATCTAGCAATTCTACTTCAAAAGAATTGAAAGTAGGATCTCAAAGAAATAGTTGGACACCCTGTTCATAGCATTATATTCATAATATCCAAAAAGTAGAAGGAATCCAAGTGTCCACTGACAGATAAATGTATAAATAAAATATGGTATTTTGAGTTGACCAAACAAGTCTTTCGTGTTTTTCATAAGATGTTATTAAAAACCTGAATGAACTTTTTGGCCAATCCAGTATAAATGGAATATTATTCAGTCTTAAAAAGGAGGGAAATTCAGTCACATGCTATGACTGGATGCACCTTGAAGACCATATGCTTAGTAAAATAAGCCAGTCACAAAAGACAAATACTATAAAATATAAGGTATCTAGAGTAGGTAGCACAGGGGTAAAAGAATCCGCCTGCCAATGCACAAGACATAAGAGGCACGGGTTCGATCCCTGGGTCAGGAAGATGCCCTGGAGAAGGAACTGGCAACCCACTCCAGTATTCTTGCCTGGAAAATCCATGGACAGAGGAGCCTGACAGTCTATAGTCTACAGAGTCACAAAGAGTCAGACTGAGCAACTGAGCAACTGAGCACAGATGCATGAATGAGTAGTCAAATTCATGGAAACAGAAAGCAGAATGTGGTTGCCAGGATCTGGGGGGAGGGGCAAATGAGAAAATGTTGCTTGATACAGAGTTTCAGTTTTGCAAAATGAAAAATTCTGGAAATTGGTTGCACAGCACTGTGAATATACTTAGCACTACTGAACTGTACATATAAAAATGGTCAATATGGTAGGTCTAGTTTTCCACAGTTAAAAAATTTTTTTGAATGAACAAACCCATTGAACCAACAATCCCACTATTAGGAATTTGTCCTATGATTATTTCAGTGTGAAATGATGTACACATGAGGTTATTGACTCTCTATAACTCTATTATAACTCTCTCATTATCCTCTATCTCTCAGAGGATAGAAATTATCCAAATTAATCCAAATTTTATAACGGAAATTGGTTATATTATGTTCCACCCATGCACTGAAATACTATGCAAACATTAAAAAGAATATAACAATTGTAGATATGTGTATAAAAAAGGAAGTATGAATATTATGCTACCACTTACTTGTTTGTGCACAGATTTCTGCAAGGCTCTCTAGGAGACTGTGAATGATGGTTGCCTCTGGGGAAGGGGACAGCAGCTTGGCATGGGTGGCAGACTGGCTTAATTTTCACTGTATGCTATTCTGCATCTTTGAATTTTGTACTACATCATATTTTTTGTATTAAAAAATGGTTAAAAAGAGAAAGATAGTAATCTCATGGTTAAAATCTTTAATACCTGGCTCTCTAATACTCTATTCTTTAACTTCCTGGCTTCTGACTCACTGGCTTCTATCTCACTACTTAACCGCTGAGACCTGGCTTCTATCTCACTGCTTAATTGCTGAGATCCTGATCTTGTTTGCCTAATGAAAACTGTAATAATTGCCTTGTTTTAGTGGACTTCTCTGGTGTTCACTACTGCTGTGTGTGTGTCTGTGTTAATCACTCAGTCTGACTCTTTGCAACTCCATGGGCTGTTGCCTCCCAGGCTCTCTGTCCATGGAATTCTCCAGGCGTGGATACGGAATGGGTAGCCATTCCCTTCTCCAGGAGATCTGCCCAACCCAGGGATCAAACCTGGGTCTCCTGCATTGCAGGCAGACTCTTTACCGTCTGAGTCGCCAGGGAAGCCCTCACGACTGCTGACTAATTTACTAATGTTACCTGTGAGTCCAGTTGCTGAACAGCCTAATTCCCAATCATACACCTCTCAGCTTTATTCCCCAAGTAGTCTACCCGACGGACAAAAGTACCATCTCCCCATCCACCTATGTAAAATAGATTTTAATCAAAAAGGGCATTATTTATTTTAATCCTTAAGCTTTCATCTTTAACACCTAATGTATTCAAATAGTTCTTGGATTTTTAAAGGTTCTTTTATCACAAGATACACATACTCTACTGAGAACTACAAACCTGATGATCAAAAGCCAACTTTCTCTCTCAAGAGCTGTCTTTCTCTGAGAAGAAAACAATACATTAAGTATTTCTCCTAATCATTATTTTAAAAACCAACATCTGTTCACAGTGATAAAAAAAAAGCATGTGAATTTACATTATTGTTTAAAATATTTAAATCAACTTGCTACAAAATAGCTAAAGAATCAATGAAAAATAGATAATTAAAACTTTGTTAAATATATAATTAAAATAAACACACAGGCAAGCATGCACACACAGACTAGGTTCTTGTGTCAGTAAAGGAGTCAAAAAAGAGAAAAGGAAATCAAGGAACATAAACCAAACATATGAAGGAACAGATGAGCTGCAGAGGGTAGAACGCTCACTGCTGTGTTTTCCTCTGGTTCCGAGGCCTGAGTCCACCAAGTAGTGGATGCTCAGGAAAGATTTTCAGAATGATTAAAGGGAGATAATCTTACATGTGGGCTTCCCTGGTGGCTCAGGCGGTGAAGAATCTGCCCACAATGTGGGAGACCTAGGTTCCATCCCTGGATCAGCAAGATTTCCTGGAGAAGGGAATGGCTACCCACTTCCGTATTCTTGCCTGGAGAATTCCAAGGACAGGGAAGCCTGGCGGGCTACAGTCCATGGGGTCACAAAGAGCTGGACATGACTGAGTGATTAACACACACACAACCTCACTTACAGGAGGCAGAGGAACTGCCAATTCCTTTCGGTTCCCAATTTTTAACATTCTCTGACTCCTACTTGCCACTGATTACACGTTCAGATAGCAGAGTTTTTTTTTACAACCACACCCTGGATTCATGTCCAGAATCATCTTTGAAGGTGTCAAGGGTGAGGATACCCTAACAGGGGACCTTCTTTTATCTTTTCTGATACAGTTTTTACTGATTGAATTGGGGGTGTTAATCACTTTGCAAAGTGGAATATGGCTTCTATTCCCATAACTCTAATGTAAATTTCCAATCTTTATAAACAGACACAAGCCATGTTAATACCCCAAATGTTTAGTGTATTCCAAGTATGATCCATGATCTTCTTCCATACTGTAAAGACTTTAAAATTTCTATCTTGCTGTATAAGTAAAAAACAAAACACTTTATGGGGAAAATGGAACCTATCTGTATTGTTTAATAAATTATTAGTCTGTTGAAAGTTTCTTGACAGCCAAACAAAATCCTGAAGAATTATTCTTGCAAGCCGACCTAGATGTTTGAAGGAAAAGTAAGAAGATTCCAAAAACTATAAGACTTGTAGAAACATTTTTAAAATAAATTTATAGTTGGTTTTTTTTAGTGCATATCCTCTAAGTACAGCTATTAGTGAGGTGTGATAACTAAGAAAGGATAGGGAAACCAAAGAGAAATATTTAAATGGAGAGTTAAAATATTTATCTTTATTTTTTCTTTTAATATACAGTTTACTTTAAAAGTAAATTTGTAAAATCCTAAAATAGCAGTGTATAAATGTGTGACTGTCAAGTGAAGCATGTCAGGTGAAATGCGCGTCAGTGTTGGAGACAGGAGGTTAGGTTGCATGCCTGGTTCTCTATCTGCCTTGCAGTGCAAAGCAGGGCCAGCCTCAGCCTTTCAGAACCTTTAAGTGGAAATAATGATATCTCAAACTTCTTTAAGTGGAAATAATGATATCTCAAACTTCTTTAAGTGGAAATAATGATATCTCAAACTTCTTTAAGTGGAAATAATGATATCTCAAACTTCTTTATGGAATTATTATGAAAATTAAATTACATACTTGAAACTGCCTTGCCTATAAGCTCCTTGGGGTAGGGGGATATCTTACATTTTCTTCTTTGTAACCAGTTACTTGATTAATTAGTTCATGTATGAAAGAAGTAGAAAACATTATCTCAAGAAACTCTACACTCTAACAGAATTTTGTATTATACACAGATTCACACTTTTACTTCCTTACTGTTTTCCTCCAGTGTTCACACTGCCCCTTGTGTCTCCCAAATGCTCTATGCTACTTTTTCTCTGCCTGTTGGTTAAATCAGGTCAAAGACTTAACAATGATTGGCATAAAAATTATTTTTAAGAAATGAAAGGAGTTGCTGACAAGTTCTGATGAAAAGCAAAACAGCCAAAAGGCTCAGGCAAGATACACTCGTGTTTTGGTTTTGGCTCTTGGCATTCAGACAAGAAAGATTTTATGACTTCCAAAGCTTGGAAAAGTTCAATATCTGACACTGACATTTGACAACCAAGTTGACCCTTGGAAATCAGTGCTACTTTACATAACCATGTACAGATTAAAAGTAGAAATTTTAACTTGGGGAATACCATGAAAGCTATCACTTAAATTAAGCCTGAATGTGCAACAGACATGATGCTTTGAACAAAGAGACACACTGTTTGTTAACAAAAATTTTAAAATACTAAATATTTACTACTTATCTCTGTGCAAGATCTTGAGCCAGGTCCTGTTTAGCACATGGTCCTTGCCATAATGTTAGAAGAGGACAATTGCTTATAGCTCATCAGAGGGTATAACTTGGTACAGTCTTTTCAGAAAGTCATTTGAAAGTATTTCCCAGCATCAGGGACCCGGTGAGTCAGTGCTTCCCATCAGGTGGCCAAAGTATCAGAGCTTCAGCTTCAGCATCAGTCCTTCCAATAAATATTCAGGGTTGATTTCCTTTAGGATTGATTGGTTTGATCTCCTTGCTTCCAAGGGACTCTCAAGAGTCTTCTCCAAGACCACAATTGGAAAGCACCAATTCTTCGGTGCTCACCCTTCTTTATGGTCCAACTCTCACATCTGTACATGATTACTAGGAAAAAACATAGCTTTGACTGTAGAGACCTTTGTCAGCAAAGTGATGTCTCTGTTTCTTAACATGCTGTCTAGGCTTATCATAGCTTTTCTTCCAAGGAACAAGCATCTTTTAATTTCATGGCTACAGTTACCATCTGCAGTGATTCTGGAACCCAAGAAAATATAATCTTCCACTTTTTCCCCATCTATTTGCCTTGAAGTGATGGGACAGAATGGCATGATCTTAGTTTTTTGAATGTTGAGTTTTAAGCCAGCTTTTTCACTCTCTGCTTTCACTTTCATCAAGAGATCCTTTAGTTCCTCTTCGCTTCCTGTCATTAGAGTGCTATTTCTCCCAGCAATCTTAATTCCAGCTTGTGATTCATCCAGCCTGGCACTTCTCATTATGTACTCTGCATGTAAGTTAAATAAGCAGGGTGACAATATACAGCTTTGATGTACTCCTTTCCCAATTTTGAACCAGCCTGTTGTTACATGTCGGGTTCTAACTGCTGCTTCTTGGCCTGCATACAGGTTTCTCAGGACAGGTAAGGTGGTCTAGTATTCCCATCCCTTTCAGAATTTTCCCCACTTTGTTGTGATCCACACAGTCAAAGGCTTTAGCTTAATCAATGAAGCAGAAGTAGATGTTTTTCTGGAATTCTCTTGCTTTCTCTGTGATCCAACAGATGTTCACAATTTGATCTCTGGTTTTTCTGCCTTTTCTAAATCAGCTTGTACATCTGGAACTTCTTGGTTTACATACTGCTGAAGTCTTGCTTGAATGATTTTGAGCATTACCTTGCTAGCATGTGAAATAAGCACAAATGTACAAAGTTTGAACATTCTTTGACATTGCTCTTCTTTGGGATTGGAATGAAAACTGATCTTTTCCAGTCATGTGGCCACTGCTGAGTTTTCCAAATTTGCTGACAAATTGAGTGCAGCACTTAACAGCATCATCTTTTAGGATTTGAAATAGTTCTGCTGGCGTTTCATCACCTCCACTATCTCTGATGCTTCCTAAAGCCCACTTGACTTCACACGCTAGGATACCTGGCTCTAGGTAAATGACTACATCATCATGGTTATCTGGGTCATTAAGACCTTTTTTATACAGTTCTGTATATTTTTGTCACCTCTTCTTAATCTCTTCTGCTTCTCTTAGGTCCTTGCCATTTCTGTCCTTCATTGTGCCCATCTTTGCATGAACTGTTCCCTTGGAATCTCTAATTTTCTTGAAGAGATCACTGGTCTTTCCCATTCTATTGTTTTCCTCTATTTCTTTGCATTGTTCGTTTAGGAAAGCTTTCTTATCTCTCCTTGCTATTCTTTGGAATTCTGTATTGAGTTGGGTATATCATTCCCTTTCTCCTTTGTCTTTCACTTCTTTTCTCAGCTATTTGTAAGCCTTCCTCAGACAACCACTTTGCCTTCTTGCATTTCTTTTTCTTGGGGATGGTTTTGATCACTGCCTCCTATACAATGTTACAAACCTCCATCCATAGTTCTTCAGGCACTCTCTACCAGATTTAATCCCTTGAATCTATTCAGCACCTTCACTGTATAATCATAAGGGGTTTGATTTAGTTCATGCCTGAATGGCTGAGTGGTTTTCCATAATTCCTTCAATTTGGGCCTGAATTTTGCAATACGGAGTTCATGATCTGAGCCACAGTCAGCTCCAGGTCTTGTTTTTGCTGACTGTATAGAGCTTCTCCATCTTCAGCTGCTAAGAACATAATCAATCTGATTTCAGCACTGACTTTTTGGTGATGTCCATATGTATAGTCATCTCTTGGGTTGTTGGAAAAGGGTCTTTGCTATAACCAGCATGTTCTCTTGGCAAAAATCTGTTAGCCTTTGCCCTGCTTCATTTTGTACTCCCAAGGCCAAACTTGCCTGTTTACTCCAGGTAACTCATGACTTCCTACTTTTGCATTCCAATCCCCTATGATGAAAAAGACATATTTTTTTTGGTGTCTTTGTATGTCTTCATAGAACTGGTCAACTTCAGCTTCTTCTGTTTAGTTAGGGCATAGATTTTGATTACTGTGATGCTGAATGGTTTGTCTTGGAAATGAACCAAGATAATTCTGTTGTTTTTGAAATTGCACCCAAGTACTGCATTCTGGACTTTTTTTTTGGCTTTGAGGGCTACTCCATTTCTTCTAAGGGGTTCTTGCCCACAGTAGTAGATATTTCATGATATCAACTAAAGTTGAATATAAGCCTAAACTATGACACAGGAACCCCAGTCCTAGGTATACACCTAAGATAAATGACTTCATAACTATAAAGCATGCACAAGGATGATCATGGTACTATGATTCCATTCATATGATTTTTTAAGAGGCAAAACTAATATGTAGTGATAAGTCAGAATAATGGCTAACTTCAGTGGGAGCAATGACTTGGAAGAGTTTCAAGGGACACCACTGAGTTGCAGGAAATACATTTTCATGTCAGTGTGAATATGGCATGAATGAAGAAGAGATAAATTCAAGAAATAGTTAATGGAGATATTTAACCCTCAAACTGATAAAGAGAACACAGGAGGAGAATTAGGATTGGGAGAATAATGAATTTAGCGCTGAACATGTTGGTTAATGGCATACATAAAAAAAGTGCTATACCCTGAATATTTGTGATGTTTACTGAATATATGTTACACCTTAACAAAAAAAACTTTTTAAATAAAAGTTTTCAAGAGGACAAGAAAAATCTGTAGAGTGTCAGTCCTGATCATTAGGCAGCCATGGCAGGGCTGAGGAGCAGGTGTCCAGAGTTAACCCCCACAATCCATTGATGTGACTTCATTTCCAAGCACCACTTTGAACATTAATCCCAAAGAGTGAATTTAACACAATGTAGTCCCTGCCCTGTTAAGTCTTACCGTTTAATGTGATCATAATATCAGTGAGGAATTAAATCTGCTATGCAAAATATCGCATGATGAGAAGGTATTCAATAAATATCTGTCAATGATCCTGTACCAAGTGAAAATTACAGCCTACAAATGCCATAAGAATTGATAGGTTGGAGAAAATACTGTGTGCTGGCTTCTCAGATACAGTTTATTGAAGGACGTGGGAACTAAGCCAGATTCTAAAAGGTTAGGAACCAATGCAGGGTTACAAGGTGTGGCCTCTGCAAGTGTTTCATCTGATTTCTTTTTAGTGAGAGTAGCATAGTCTTTCAAGAGGCAACATGAATAGGAGAATTATGGACAGCCATGATCTTGCATCATGCTTTGTGACTATGTTGCTAGTTCCCTAGCCATCTAAATATGGGAGACTCCATATTAAGAGGAGTAACATAAACAGAAGATCATGAGGGCCTAGTGAACTATGAGATTGCAAAAGTAGTTTGGGCCCAAATCGCAGAGTGCTATGATTGCGGAACACATCCTGTAAGCAATGTTAGATGAGAGCATGACATCCATGTTTTACAATTAAGTAGCACTGGGCCAATTGTATGACTAGCGTTAGCAACAATAAATGTGTAAGTGACTTCTGGTTCTTTCAATGAGATACCAAGCATCTGAATCTTTAGAAGTGGATTTCTGACTGCTTTCTTTCAGAACTTTTGTTATTCTGCAGATTCAACTTCTGTTTGGACAACTGAAGGAGGAAGGCTTATATAGAATAGGTTAAAAAATTGTAAGACTTGGGAATCTTAGACTTCTGATTCTTAGAAAATAAAACTAGATGCCAATAGGAATAACCTCAGGGGTGTTTATTATGGAAATAAAGTTGTTTGAAGCCAATAATTCACTCTGCAAGATTTTGCTGGCTTAAAAAAAAAAGAGTTCTCAGGCAGTAAAATCATTGGTGTAAATACTACTCAAAACAGTTGGACAGTTCTTTGACTTAATAATCAAAGGTATCCACTATATTGGGGGGGTCATACCCAATGATTAATAGCTATAATTTGTGCATACATGACTATTAACAGATTCTTGAAATATTTAATGAATCATTACCTTGAAGAGCAATATTCAGGAGAAGTTGCCCTAAGTTCTCCTTTGACATTACAAAGCAAACATTTCCTGTTTCTTTATCTGTGGCTTAAAAAATTTGACTATAATTTTTATCATTAGCACAACCTTTGGTAGAAATAAACTGTTCCCTTATTTGATAGAATTATTAGGAATAGTGGTATGAAAGTAGAAATACTATTTCAAAGACATATGATGGATTTTAGCAGAAATAGAGAACCCTGATCATTTGAAAATATTAATAGAGATATAAACTCATCATTATAAATATATAAAGATACAGATAGAAATATATATAAATTTGTGTAGAATAAATATATTTATGTGCCTATTTCCTATCTCTGAGAGTACTTAGAAGCAACAACAGTCCAGTAGCAGTGAACACATCCAGCACTGAGATCTTAGTTTTCAAATATTGTTCTCATGTCTGAAAAGGGAACTAGAAATCCTTCGAGAAATGGCTGATCCTAGAGTTGGAGCAAAGAAAATGCAAGATGAACCTGCAATATATTCTTATGACAGAAAGTTAAAAAGTACATAAAGAATCTTAGGAACATGTCAAAAGAGTAAGTGAGTCTTCTTGAGAGAGTTACACTGGCCAAATCTGGGACAATTGAAGTATCAAAATGAATAATGGCAATGATGGATTATAATTCACTGAGTAGAATAAGAACTCGTAAGTTCACCCTGATGGATGGATGGATGGATGGATAGATACAGGAAAGAAGAGAACATTCTACCTTATAGTAGGAAGCCGACTAATAAATGTAGAAGAAATGATGGAATAAGAAACTTGCCATTTTGCAGCCATCATAATAATAGTAATTAATTTTGGCAAGAATCATCAGAGATGTAAAACTAGTAGATGAAAATTTTAGCAGAGCAGGATACTTAAATGGAAGCAATATAATCTCAACTGCTGCTGCTGCTGCTGCTAAATCACTTCAGTCGTGTCCGACTCGATGCGACTCCATAGACGGCAGCCCACCAGGCTCTGCCGTCCCTGGGATTTTCCAGGCAAGAACACTGGAGTGGGTTGCCATTTCCTTCTCCAATGCATGAAAGTGAAAAGTGAAAGTGAAGTCACTCAGTTGTGTCCGACTCTTCGCGACCCTGTGGACTGCAGTCGACCAGGCTCCTCCGTCCTTGGGATTTTCCAGGCAAGTGTACCGGAGTGGGGTGCCATTATAATCCCGCTAAGTTACTTCAAATCCTAAAAGATGACACTGTTGAAGTGCTGTACTCAATATGTCAGTAAATTTGGAAAACTCTACAGTGACCACAGGACTGGAAAAGATCACTTTTCATTCCAATCCCAAAGAGGGGTAATGCCAAAGAATGTTCAGACTACTATATAGTTGTGCTCATTTCACATGCTAGCAAAGTAAAGCTCGAAATCCTTCTAGCTGGGCTTCAGCAGTATGTGAACTGAGAACTTCCAGATGTACAGACTGGGTTTAGAAAAGGAGAGAGATTAAATTGCAAACATCTGCTGGATCACAGGAAAAGCAAGGAAATTCCAGGAAGAAAAATCTGCTTCTTTGACTCCGCTACAGCCTTTGACTGTGGATCACAACAAATGGTGGAAAATTCTGAAAGGGACGGGAATACGAGACCTGTCTCTTGAGAAACCTGTATGCAGGTCAAGAAGCAACAATTAAAACTAGACATGGAACAACTAACTGACTGATTCCAAATTGGGAAAGGAGTACAACAAGTCTGTATATTGTCACTCTGCTTATTTAACTTATATGCAGAGTACATTATGTGAAATGTTGTGCTGGATGAGTCACAAGCTGGAATCAAGATTGCCAGAAGAAACATCAACAACCTTAGATATGCAGATAATAACACTCTAATGGCAGAAAGTGAAAAGGAGCTAAGGAGCCTCTTGATGAAAATGAAAGAAGAGAGTGAAATGGCTGGCTTAAAACTTGACATTTAAAAAACAAAGATCATAGCATCTGGTCCCATCAGTTCATGGCAAATAGATGGAGTAAAAATCAAAGCAGTGACAGATTTTCTTTTCTTGGGCTCCAAAATCACTGCAGACAGTGATTCAGCCATGAAATTAAATGTGCCTGCTCCTTGGAAGAACAGCAGG
The DNA here is from genome assembly GCF_023699985.2 of Odocoileus virginianus. Classification (NCBI taxonomy): domain Eukaryota; kingdom Metazoa; phylum Chordata; class Mammalia; order Artiodactyla; family Cervidae; genus Odocoileus; species Odocoileus virginianus. The sequence continues at coordinate 71,194,075 of NC_069674.1, read as the reverse complement.
TTAAAAGGCAGAGATAACACTTTGCTGACAGAGGTTCATACAGTCAAAACTATGGTTTTTACAGTAGTCATGTATGGATGTGAGAATTGGACCATAAAGAAAGCTGAGTGCCAAAGAATTGATGCTTTTGAATTATGGTGCTAGAGAAGACTCTTGAGAGTCACTTGAACTACAGAGAGATCAAACCAGTTGATCTCAGTCCTGAATATTCATTGGAAGGACTGATGTTGATGCTCCAATACTTTGGCCACCTGATGGGAAGAGCCAACTCACTGGAAAAGACCCAGATGCTGGGAATGATTGAAGGCAAAAGGAGAAAAGGGCAGTGGAGGATGAGATGGTTAGATAGTATTACCAACTCAATGGACATGAATTTGAACAAACTCCGGGAGATAGTGAAGGGCAGGGAAGCCTGGTGTGCTGCAGCCCACTTTTTAAGAAAGCTAGAAGTCACCACCTTAATCAAGTGATAAAAGCTGAAAACATGAGTAATGGGACAAACTGACATCAGGTGTTCCTGATGTGTGGTTTATATGTATATGTAAAACAAAAGCTCAACAATAGTTGTAGCAATTATTCAAAACATTTACACCAACAAAATATTTGGGGGGGGGAATTTACTTTTGCTTCTGGTTTTAAGTAAACTCTGATTTTATGCTAAGATTTTTTTAGCTTATTTTTATTATTACTATTAAATTTCTTAGATGTTTTATTCAGTTATATTCATGTAAAGTTAGGAGTCCAGAATTCATATGTCCTTTAAACTCTTTTTTCAAGTACAGATCTCAAAATTGACAAGTTGCTATTTGGTTAGTTATTATTAAAGAAAACACTCTCCTCATTTTTGGGTATTTCCTCACTGTTCGTCTTATTTTTTAAAAAGTCAGACAAAAATGTAACAAAAATCATATTCCCTGTTTTGCTTCTCTGCTAATAGAAAACAGTATATTTCAGTGCTCTTCTAAAGTAGCTACATTTAGTTAACTAAATGTATGTTATATCTATCATTATAAGACAAAACCTTTTATCTTCATTTTATTGAAGTAGTCTATCCAACAATGAAAGAAATCTCTCTTAATTAATTTACCAACAGACAGAATGTACTTAAATCATTGCATGTATGTAAAGATTTATTATGCCTTCAAAGTATCAGAACCTACACTACTGCATTAGTCCAGGATTATATGATAGGCTTTTGGAAGAGAAGGTAGGGACTATTTTAAAGAGCTTCAAATAGTATGTATCACATACAGATTACATATAATAAATTATTTTGATAATGATATTAACTTCATCTGAATTTTTAAGTAGGTAAGGAGGCAAGTTTCATTGTAATAATTTATAAAGAGAGTAATAAATAAATATATATGTACCTCATGCAGACAAATGAAAGCTGGAGTTGTAGATAAATCAACAAATCGCTCATCTTGGATATTAATTGTGGGTGCAATGGCATAAATGGGGTCTTCTTGAGCCTTTCCGCCTTTCTCCTCTTCCTCTTCTTGTTCTGTGTCTGTGGTACTGTCTTCCATTTTTCACAATTCTGAAATAAAATCATTCCATATTTAGCTATTTATGGATATCTTCAGTTATAAAGTAAAATTAATTGAGGATAGGATAATAAAAGCAATTAAAGTAATCTGTTCAATGAAATTATGGATCAGGAAACAGCTGCAATCACATTACTATAAAAGGCTACTTTGTTGCAAAGATGCTCTCCATTGATACACTCAAAGCAATACTTCTGATTTTAAAGAGTAGATTATTTCATTAATTGGAAAAAATAATTAGTAACTAGAATTTAGTTTCCATGAAGGCAGAAAATAAACCTAATTTTGTTCACTGAGTATTGTAGTAGGCACTCAATTACTATTCATTGACTGGATTAATAAACAGAACCTTCATCCTTAAAATATAGCACAAAGTTAATTCAAATTATTTTTGGAAACATAAAAAACAACAGCCTTCGGTGCTCCACTCTGCCTCGGGCATGCACTTGTGCACAAGGCCCCCGGGCTAATTGCTCGATACCCACATGCATGCTGCCGCCACTGCCCAGGCCCCGACACCTGGCCCCTCCTCTGTGCTCACGGGCATGTGCTCAACTGTTTGGTCAGACTCCACTTACAAAATATAAGCTCAAAAGAAAATTACTAAGTATTTCAGCTGGTGACACCAGAATATTAAGCCAAGTACAGGCCCCTCCAAAAGTGGGTCATTTTATCACTGCACAGGTCACACATCCTTGAAACCAGCCCTGTTTATTGACATTGATTTGCTCATGTAGTCAAGTGGACCTAGAGTCATTTCTAGAAGGACCCCTGTGTTGGCTAGCAGGGTCTCTATTTGTTCACTCTGGGGCGTTGGGATGGCGGCTCCTCTGAGAGCTGGTAAGAGGCCTCCATAGGAGAATGCCAATCTAACCTGCTTTTTGCATCTCCGCATATGTGCACTCAACAGAAGAGCATGCTTGCTTTCTTCTCTTACTAGACAGACTAACTTCAACTGTCATAATTTCTTTTTGCTTTAATTTTTAAAAAATTTTTATACAATTTTTAAAAGTTACTCTCCATTTTCACTTATTACAAAATACTGGTTATATTCCTCATATTGTATAATACCTCCTTGAGCCTATGTTACACCCAACAGTTTGCACCTCCCTGCTGGTAATCACTCGTTTGTCTATATATTTATCAGTCTATTTCTTTTATATTATATTCGTTAGTTTGTTGCATTTTTTAGATTCCACATGTAAGTGATATCATACAGTATTTATCTTTTTTGTTTGACTTATTTCACTTAGTGTAATGACCTCCAAGTCCATCCTTATTGCTGCAGATGGCAAAATTTCCTTCTTTTTTATGACTGAGTAGTATTCCACTGCGGAGAAGGCAATGGCACCCCACTCCAGTGTTCTTGCCTGGAGAATCCCAGGGATGGGGGAGCCTGCTGGGCTGCCGTCTATGGGATCACGAAGAGTCGGACACGACTGAAGCGACTTAGCAGCAGCAGCAGCAGCAGCAGCATTCCACCGAGGAGTATTCTCCATCCTCTTTATGCGTTCATCTGCTGATATACATTTAGGTGGTTTCCATATCTTGGCTGTTGTAAGTAGCGCTGCAGTGAACATTGGGGTGCATGTATTTTTTTGAATTAGTGTTTTTTCAGATATATACCAAGGAATGGAATTGCTGGGTCACATGGTAGTTCTATTTTTTCATAGTTTTTTGATGAAGCCCCCATTCTGTTCTCCAGTGACTGCACCAATTTACATTCCTGTCAACCGTGTAGGAGGGTTCCCCATTTTTCCACATCAATGCCAGATTATGTTACTTGTGGTCTTTTTGATGTTAGCCATTCTGACAAGTGAGGTGATATCTCATTGTAGTTTTGATTTGCATTTCCCTGATGATTAGCGATATTGAGCATCTTTTCATGTGCATTTTGGCTGGCCATCTACATTTCCTCTTTGGTAAAACGTGTTTTCAGGTCTTCTGCCCATTTTTTGATGGATTGTTTTATTTGCTGTTGAGTTGTATGAGATATTTATATATGTTGGATATTAATTCCTTATTGGTCATATCACTTGGAAAATATTTTCTCCCATTCAGTAGGCTGTCTTTTCATTTTGTTGATGGTTTTATTTGCTGCACAAAAGCTTTAGGTTTAATTAGGTTTGATTTATTTTTGCCTTTATTTCCTTTACTTTAGGAGAGGGTCCAAAAATATACTGCTGCTTTATGTCAAACAGTGTTCTGCCTATGTAATTTTAAGGTTTTGTTGAGCACGTTTCACCTCTCATGTCTATGTTATCCCTACTCTGATGATAGGGATTCTCCTTCCTTTAATATGGAAAATATGTTCTAAAATATGAATCTAGATGGCATGGTAGGCTCTGATTCCTGAATTTATTAAAGTGGTCACAGGCATATCACTGATTCATTGTTTCCTCCTCTCTAAAATGGAAGTGTTAGTAACTAATTTTTCTATTTCATAAAGAAAATGCATATTAGATGTAATAATGCCTCTGGACTTCTAGCTTCCACTCTACTATCTCCAGTTTTCTGCCACAGCCATAAACTGCACATGCACTTGCCTTCCTCCTCTTGCTACAATAACACATCACAGGTATAGCTTGCACTTCCATCATGAAGTACTGAATGTCTGGTTGTTTTTCTTTATGTGATATTAATAGTAATTGATATTGTTTGGACTGCTTCTCCTTTAACACACACATTTTTAATGCCATAGTACAGTTTTTTTCAAAAATAGAACCTGTTATTATTAAGGTATCACAACCTTAGTCAGTTTATTGTTTAAGTCTTCAGGGAACTGGAAATGGCTTGATGACATATCTAGATTTGTGTTAATAAGCTAAAATATGTATGTTCAATTATTTCATGGATGAAAAATGTTTAGAGCTTTCCCAACAAAACATTTTCTTCAGAAAATCAGGTCATAACTGTTATTTTCAGCTTTTTATTTTAGCCTTTTCTTTAAGAAATATGTCAAACATAACCATAGTAATTTCAACAAATAACAATTCATGAGTAATTTTGTTTTATCTAAACCTTTCACTTTCCCTCTCCACTCTCCATATTATTTTGAAGCAAAACCTAGACATCTAGACTTAATAATATATACTGAAGAACTCCCTAAATATCTCTGTATATTTGTAGAGATAGTTCTCATTTCATCTCACAGCTGCAAGACACCCCTTTGCATAGGTATGCCACAAGCTATTCAAATAATCCCTTATTTATAAATATATGGAATGTTTTCAGTTTTCTGCTATTACAGTTTTGCAAAGTAAAGTACACCAATTTATTTAAAAGTGTATTTTCAAGGCTCTTGGAATCTTTATAATCCAGATGGCATTAACCTGAAAACGGAAGCTCAGGCTATCTTCTCAGGGCATGGCACCTTTAAATACAGTACAGCTTACCTGGGCAACGAAAGAAGATGTCATACCGAATTTGCACAAATTCCTGGGTCTACTGATGTTTTCAAGGCTCTACTATCTTGAAAACACTCTAAATATTATGGCAGGTAAGACATTTTGCATAGGAAAGCAACTAAAGGACACTAATTGAATTCTGATAGACATTATCAGACAAAGTTCAACCTTTAGAAAAGAAAGGGAGAGTAAGAAAGTAAAAAAATACAAGACAGGCAAGTGCAAAAGTCTCATGTGAATTAAATATAAAACACTAATCAATCTAGTTAAATATAGTGACAGAAAGGCTTTAAGTAGATACCAAAGTTTAATAGACAAAAAAAATTCAAGGATTAGTTAATATAGCAAAGCCCATTATACTAATATTATCATGCTGCAGTCAGTATTAATTGAAAGCCATAAATAAGACAACAATATATATTCATAGGCCACAGTGATATAAACAAGAGAATATTTATAAAACTTCTAAACGCTTGGTATAAGAACTACATAGCTATCAAGTATAGTGATTCTAGAGCCATATATCTCCATAATACCTAAATCAATTAAGCAAACATTTATTGAGTCGTTTTATGAAGATCAAGAGTCTACAAAGGTGCAAGCAATTTACAATCTAAAGAGGAATGAATGCAGGGAAATAATTTCTGTGTCATACAAGATAAGGTACAATCAGTCATTTCAATTGCTCAGTCATGTCCGATTCTCTGCAACCCCATGGACTACATCATGCCAGGCTTCCTTGTCCATCACCAACTCCCAGAGCTTGCTTAGACTCATGTCTATTGAGTCGGTGATGCCATCCAACCATCTCAGCCTCTGTCGTCTCCTTCTCCTCCTGCCTTCAATCTTGCCCAGCATTAGGGTATTTTCCAGTGAGTCAGTTCCTCACATTAAATAGGTGGCCAAAGTATTGGACTTCAGCTTCAACATCAGTCCTTCCAATGAGTATTCAAGACTTGATTTCCTTTAGGATTGACTGACTTGATCTCCTTGCAGTCCAAGGGACTCTCAAGAGTCTCCTCCAGCACCACAGTTTGAAAGCATCAGTTCTTTGGCACTCAGCTTTCTTTATGGTTCAACTCTCACATGCATACATGACTATTGGAAAAACCATAGCTTTGACTATATGGACCTTTATCAGTATAAGTAATGTCTCTGCTTTTTAATATGCTGTCTAGGTTTGTCGTAGCTTTTCTTTCAAGGAGCAAGCGTCTTTTAATTTCATGACTGCAATCACCATCTGCAGTGATTTTGGAGCCCCCAAAATAAAGTCTGCCACTGTTTGCATTGTTTCCCCATCTGTTTGCCATGAAGTGATGGGACCAGATGCCATGATCTTTGTTTTTTTGAATGTTAAATTTTAAGCCAACTTTTTCACACTCCTCTTTCACTTTCAGCAAGAGTCTTTTTATAGTTCCTCTTTGCTTTCTGCCATAAGGGTGGTGTCATCTGCATATCTGAGGTTATTGATATTTCTCCCAGGCAATCTTGATTCCAGCTTGTGCTTCATCCAGTCCAGCATTTCTCGTGATGTACTCTGCATATAAGTTAAATAAGCAGGGTGACAATATATAGCCTTGACATACTCCTTTCCCAATTTTGAACCAGTCCATTTTCCATGTCCTGTTCTAACTGTTCTTCTTGATCTGCATACAGATTTCTCAGGAGGCAGGTAAGGTGGTCTAGTATTCTCATCTATTTAAGAATTTTCCACAGTTTGTGGTGATCCACACAGTCATAGACTTTAAGTCCATGAAGATAAAATAAACCTAAATAAAAAGCAGTTTTCTTAGAAATGTAGGTAAGGCTTAAAAAGAAACTTGTATCCTAGAATTTAGATTTTAATCTATATGTATTGGGAGCCATTACATTTTTTGCAGAAAGGAGTTATCTGAATTTGTAAAATTGTTGCTGGCAGTGAGAAGAATGGTCTGGAAAGGGTGTGAATTTGGAGGCAAGGAAATAGTTTAGAGGCTTTGAGCCAGTCCCTGTGCTATGGGTAGCGGATGGATGCCATAGTGAGCAAAACCAGACAAGTCCCTGACCTCAGGGAGGTTCACAGTCTGGTAAGCAAGATGGCAATTAATCACAGAATCACAGAGATAAATATAAATATTATGAGTAGCTGAAAGAGGTGCTGGGAAAGCATGGATACAGAAGCAGGGTTATGGGGCAACTACATGTTCCCAGTGAGTGCCATTCGCAGGGAAAATTCTGCAGTGAAGAAACCCTGACTGGAAGGTTGGGCACTGAGAGCAGTACCAAGGCAGTGCCATGCTATACGATAGGGGTGCAGAGGAGAGAGGCCGTGGCTGTATGAGGCTTTCCAGAAGGGAAAGGACACGTGCTGAGCTTCGACACAGAGAAACAAAAGGCCGCTGAAGGAGGAAAGAAGAAAAGTAAAAGCTTTGGTCCCACTGCAGAAGAACACTGAACTCCTCTATTATTCACACTTCACCTCGGGCTTAAAAGACAGAGCCAAAATAGGAAGCTTCCCAAAGAATAATTAAGCAATAAACATTGCAGGGCATGCCTTGTTTTGTAAGATACACCACTACTTCCTCTTCCCTAAAGCTAAAGAGGTGATCATTTTGTCTTGATTTTGAACTGTTCAGGAAATTTGTCTTGATGTTTACAAGAAACACATGCAATAAACTGAAAGCCCCGCACACCAGAGAATGGGCAGGATACACGAATGATGTGACTTTGAAGGTAAAATGACAATGCTTGCCTCAAAATAGATGTAGCAGGAAACCACCATATGCCTTTTGATATCACTAGTCACTAAACAGGCATACATTTTGCTTATCTTAGAATCGTGAGGTGTGATGTAAAGTCAAACATAGTATTTCTTTGTCCCACACAGAACCTGGGCATTAATTTTTGTAATTTAGCAATCTTTAATTGCCCTGGAAACATAATCACATGCTCCTTTCCCCATCACCCACTGCTATAAAAGGTTAGTTACATGAACATTTCTATAATTCACAGCTAATTCTATAATTCAGAGCTAGACCTCTTGGAGGAGGGGAAAAGTCTGGGACACCTAATTTTTTGTTGTTTCAGTTTCCTACATTTATTAAAAAACATAGAAATGTCAAAATGGGGTTAAAAAACTGTGGCATATTTAAAGTTGTAGGGCAAGTGCCTCTCAATCCTGTCAGTGTATCTCTGTGATTATACATGTATTCTCTTTTGAAGGTAACATTAAAGTCTACATTGAAGGCTTTTCTTTCTGAGAGGTCTCTGGTCCACAGTGTGACAGGCTCAGAATACTGGGCAGCCAACCCAACACGCAGCCTGCAGTCACCTCGGATCCAATTAATTCAACAATAACAACAACAAGATCATTATCAGATATTAAGACATTGGCAGTCTTAAATGCAACAGATACAATTATTGAACTTATTCATGTCTAGGTACTTTATTCTATGTACAATTATATAGTACCCATTAGTACCATGCAAAGAAAAGATTAGACTTGAAAGTTTTTTAAATTAATAACATATAGATACAGATTTCAGGTAATGTTTTTAAGATGAGGGAATAGAAAAGCTTTGTCATTCAAAGACCCAGCAAATCAAACCACAGCTCCTTTCTGTTCCTAAAAAAATGAGAAAGAAAAAGAGCCACTCAAAAAAGAATCTTGGAAAAAAACCCACAAAAAACCATTCTTGCACAGAAAATAAATAAATAAAACCACTGCAGTCAGTAGCGGAGACGGCAGTGGCAACCCACTCCAGTACTCTAGCCTGGAAAATCCCATGGACGGGGGAGCCTGGTAGGCTGCAGTCCATGGGGCTGCTAAAAGTCAGACACGACTGAAGTGACTTAGCAGCAGCAGCAATCAGTAGATAAATCTGGTTCATAATCAAAGTGTTAGACTAATAATGTGGCTTGGACATCCTTTAATTAAAAACATTTCATACACTTAAAAGAAAACAAAACTCTTGAGAGGAAGCTCCAAGTGCATATCTAAACTTTAAAGTAAATGTTCACAGTATTAGAGAGTTAAGTCTTAAATGTTAATGTATGCATGTGTAATCAATGAAGAGGGCTTCCCAGATAGCTCAGGGGTAAAGAATCTGCCGGTCAATGCAGGAAACATGGGTTTGATCTCTGGGTCTGGAAGATCCCCTGGAGAGGGAAATGGCAACTCACTCCAGAATTCTTGCCTGGGAAATCCCATGGACAGAGGAACCTGGTGAGCTACAGTCCATGGGGTCGCAAAAGTCAGACATGATTCAGTGACTAAACAACCACCACGACCACTGAGGCCTGTTAACTGCCCATGATCATAGAGAACCCAGGATTCTTACAGGACGAGCTCCCTTCTCTGGGATGGAAAGATGCTGAGAGATCTCTAGCCCCACTCCCAACTCATTTCACAGTCCTATCACCTCTTCCTGCACACTCCCACCCCAAACACAGATATAAGAAAAGCTATCCTTTCTTTAAAACTTCTGCTTTCTTCTTAGAAATCTGCACTGCTAAAAGGAGCTCTATGTTACTCATTTCTGAGTGGGTATAACATATTGGGTCGTGATGGTGAGTACCATCTATGTAGAAGAACTGTCATGGAAACAGTTTTTCTACATAGATGTGAAACTGACATGATTTTTGTCTCTAACATATCCTCCTGATTGCCCCCATCAGCGTGCAGATACTCTTGCCCAGTGGTCACTTATCTGTGCACCTAATTATAAGAACATTTATATGGTCCCTTACTATTTAAACAAAACTTTCCCTCATATTGTTTTACTTAATCCTTACAACAGCATGTTCCATAAGAATAATTATCTCCATTTCATAGGTGAGGGAATTGAAGGTCAGAGAATATAAACGATGTGACTAAGATCAGACAGCAATAAATGACAGTGTTTATTCAAACCCATGTTTACTGCTCTAAATCCCTTAACCTTTTGCATTTTATTCTGTGGGACACTTGCCACGGTCTTAGAAAAGCCCTTGTCCCTAGGCCTCCAGCAGTGGAAAGCAGGATCAAGAACACAGGCAGGCTGATGGAATTTAACCTCTGTCACTACAAAGATGTAAGGCTAGGACCCTTTTGGGAAAGAGCAGGCCAGCAGAGTATAAATCAGTTAGAAACAAATTAATTCTTGTAGAGCAGTGATTATCAGTCCAAAAGGCCTTAAGACTGATCTGTGCAAAACCATGGACTATAGAACTTGTTGTTATAGTTACAAATCAAAGGAATGCGTTCACATATACAAAGTATGACAAGAAATGCTGGATCTTACATCTGCAATAACTTACAATCAGTCTACAAGTTTGGTCAGGCTTCAGAAATTCAAAGAATGCCTGAGAGGTCCTATTGATCTCTCTAATAGTTTCCAAATAATTTAGTATTAAGCAGAGACTGAGTATCAAAGCCTGTGGGAGGTATGAAATGCCCAAGTATTTCTGGGCATTTCTGACATCTTCTGCCATCTTCTGCCAGTCTCCCAGAAGGTCTGTTAGACAGAGATTCTTACACATGTGCATACAATCTAGAATCCTCACATTGTCGGCCATTCCTCACTCTTTGCTATGAAAATGTCCATGGTTTTCAAATTCTATTATCTTTGCCGGAATTTAAAAAAAAATGATACCAGAAAGCACATGCATAGCATTCCAACATTTGCCTATCCTATCTAATCAGACCATCGCCTTGCATACCTCTTCTGTCATTTACACCTTTTCTCTTCCCCAGCTCACAGTCAGAAGAAACTGTGGGTCTGTTTCCTTAGCAGAGATGTTCATGAAATATGGGAGTGTCACTGCCTCCGAGCTTGCAAGAGCCCAGGTCTCTCCCTTTTTCCTTCTCCTTCTCTCTGTCCTCCCCCTTCTCCTGTTATTTCATCTAAGATTAGGATTAGTGTCTTTTACTTAGTCTACCAGGATGACAGAAAGGGCTAACAGATCAGCTACTTGGAATTCGTCAGTATGGGCTTATCTCATCCCTCCCCCCTTCCTATATAACCTTGGGCAAGACATTCAGCCTCTAAGTGGCTGTTTCCTTAACTGAAAGATGATTTAAGAGTTGTTGTGAAGATAAAATGGGACGGTGTATGTGAAGTATGCTGCCCAGATTCAGCATATAGTCCTCAATAAAATGGCGGCCTCCTCCCATCTCTGCCTGGTTCCTTTGCTTTCATATACAATATGCCTTGGGTTATTTTTATAGGGAAAAAAATAAACAGAGGTCAGCCTGGGACTGCTCCAAATTATTTCAGGAATCTATGGTCTGGAAAAGGCGACCTGGGTCCTCTTCAGCATGATTTTGTCCCAGAGCTCTCCTTAGGATTTGGTGTGAGAGTCCTGGTAAACCTAATCTTCAAATCCCACTGTGAGATGTTTAAATCTAGGATAAGAAAGACTATGTAGGATATTGGGTACTGGAGAAGCAGAAACGGAGCAACTAAAAATTTTAAAAGTCCTTAAAACGAATGTGTCAACTGAGTCACGGAAGAGCCAACTTTTTTTTTTCCCCTAGATTTTATCTGTATTTATTTTTGGTTGCACTGGATCTTTGTTGCTGTATGTGGGCTTTCTCTAGTTGCAGAAAGCAGGGTCTATTCTCTAGTTTGGGTGCACAGGCTTCTCATTGCAGCAGCTTCTTTTGTTGCAGAGCATGGGCTCTAGGTGCGTGGGTTTTAGTAGGCGTGGTGTATGGGCTCAGTAGTTGTGGCTTGCAGGGCTTAGTTGCTCTGTGGTATGTGGGATCTTCCTGGACCAGGAATCAAACCCATGTCCCCTGCATTGGCAGGCAGATTCTTAACCACTAGACAACCAGGGAAGCCCTGTGGGAAGAGCCAACTTTACTGACAGTAAGTAAAGCAGTTCCTTCTCCTATATTTAGAAATTTCACAGATTTCTATTTTCATTGCATGAGTATTTCCTGTTCACAGGTTTCCTCTGGTCCAAGGCAGATCTCTATTTTGGTCTTCCTCTCCCCAGGCAGCATCCCTTACTCAATTTCTTTCCTTTCTCTAAAGGCAAAGGTTTTTACATTGCTTATTATAGGGTTAGAAAGGCAGAGACATTAATTGCCAACAAAGGTTCATCTAGTCAAAGCTATGGTTTTTCCAGTTGTCATGTATGGATGTGAGAGTTGGACCATAAAGAAAGCTGAGCGCCAAAGAATTGATGCTTTTAAACCATGGTGTTGGAGAAAACTCTTGAGAGTCCTCTGGACTGCAAGGAGATCAAACCAGTCCATCCTAAAGGAAATCAATCCTGAATATTCATTGGAAGGACTGATGCTGAAGATGAAGCTCCAATACTTTGGCCATCTGATGGGAAGAGCCAACTCATTAGAAAAGACCCTGATGCTGGGAAAGATTGAAGGCAGGAGGAGAAGGGGACAACAGAGGATGAGATGGTTGCATGGCATCACCAACTCAATGGACCTAAGACTGAACAAGCTCCGGGAGCTGGTGATGGACAGGGAAACCTGGAGTGCTGCAGTCCATGGGGTTGCAAAGAGTCAGACACAACTGAGCGACTGAACCAAACTGAACTGATAGGGTTAGAAGAATATTTAGCAAGACAATCTTCCTATTGTACATTGGAAGAGGAAATTGAAAATAAAATAAATCAAAGCACCTTCTTTCTGAGCTGGGGAACAAGGAGAGGTGGTGAGGAATCAAGCTGGCATGGTCCCCTGGGGCACTCTGTCCACCCATGATCAAGCTCAGGAAATGAGACAGTGAAACTTGGACTTTCCAAGACATCAGAGGGATAATGTGCCTCTCATGCCAAATAGGACTTGGGGAAAGTGGCAAGTTTCCAGAGCCATCATCAGTCCTACCCTTTCACGTGATAAAGCAGAGAGGGTTGAAGAGATTTTAAAGTGGAATAGAAGAGGTGTTGAGGGTGACTGGGAGTGCCGCACCCCAAGGGCCCTTGGTGTTATGATAACAAGACATTATTTCAGAAAGTTCTGTGGATCATACAATTGAGCATCAGATGGGGATGTAGGATTCTCAGAAGATGCCAGCATGGAGGCCCATATAGGGGACCCAGGTGGATGCACATCTCAGGAGGAATCAGCATGGTCAGACACCACTAACTAGACAGCCACCCTGAACTATAATGCTACCTAACAACCCTGAACTTGGGTCTCATGCTCAGGAGTAGGAGAGGAATGGGGAAACATGAATTCAGTAATTTTTTTTTTTTTAAATTCAGCTTTATTGAGGTATATAATTTATGTTAAATAAAACTCATTGTAAGTATACATTTGATGTGTTTTTACAGATACGGACAGGGTGTGATCACTGCATGGACATTCCCATTGCTCAAAAAATTTCCTTTGTGCCCCTTTACAGTCAGTGCCCCTTCCCTTCCCGTCCCCTCCATCTCAGGCACCTGGAAACCACCAGTAGTTCTGCCTTTTCTAGAATTTCATGTATGTAGAATCATATATGTTTCTGGCTTCTACCATTTAGCATAAGGATTTTGAAGCTCATCTACATTGCTATGGATATCAATATTTCATTTCTCTTATTGCTGAGTGATACTCCATTGTATAAATACACCATGATTTATTTGCCATTCTCTAGTTGATAGATGTTTGTTTCTCTTTCCTGGCTATTATGAATATAGTTGCTATGAATATTTAAGTACAAGTCTTCATGTGAAGGTATATTTTGGGTAAATAGCTAGGAATGGAATTTCTGGGTCAAATGGTAAATTATGTTTAATTCTATAAGAAACAGTCAAATGGTTTTCCAAGATGGCTGTACCATTATATATTCCTATGAGCAATGTATGAGGGTTCCCACTGCTCTACATCCTTGTCAATACTTGGTATTGTCAGTATTTTTAGTTTTAGCCATTTTGGTAGTTTTGAAGTAGTATCTAATAATTTTGTGGTTCAATTTGTACTTCCATAATGACTAATTATTTTGAGCAATTTTTTGTGGGCTTAGTTGCCATTTATATATCTTCTTAGTTTAAGTGTATGTTCAATTTTTTTTTTGCTCATTTAAAATGGTCAGTTTTTCTTATCATTATAAGAATTCTTTGCATATTCTGGATACAGTCCTTTTTTAATTTTATTTTTAATTGAAGGATTGATGTTTCATAAATATTTTCTCTCAATCTTTCCTAGTCTCTTCATTCTGAAGAGCAAAACTTCTGAAATTTGAGGAAATCCAATTTATAATTTTTCCTTTTTTAATTCATGCTTTTTGTATCTTGTTTAAGAAATCTTTGCCAAACTCGAGGTCACAAGATTTTCCCTATGTTTTCTTCTAGAACTTTTATAGTTTAGCTCTTCTATTTGCAACTTTTAACTATTTCAAATTTATGTGTATGCTGTGATGTAAAGGTTAATGTTCTTTTGGAGGAGGGATGGAGAGGCAAATGGATATTTAATGTTTCAGCACATTTGTTGGGAAAAGTATCCTCCTCCCATTGTTGTATTATAATTATAGTAGCACCTTCCTTAAAATTAACTAACCAGATATTTTTAAGTCTATTTCTATAGTCTCTATTCTATCCCATTGATTTAAATGTCTCTTCTTACAGTCATACAACATTGTGTTGATTATTGCAGTTTTAAAATAAGTCTTAAAATTAAGTAGGATAAGTCCTCAAACTTAGCTCTTTTTTCAAAATTGTTTTGGCTATACTTGGCATTTTACATTTCCATTTACATTTTAGAAGTAACTTGTCAATTTCCAAATTTTAAATAGAATTTAAAATAGAAGCCAGCTAAAATTTTCGACTGCACAATGAATCAATAATTAGTGTGAGTGATATGCCATCTTGAGTCTTATTTTCCTTAAATATAGCATTTCACTCCACTTATATAGATCTTCATTTTCTCTCAGCAGTGCTTTATGGTTTTCAGAAAATAGGTCTTGTATATACTTCATTAAATGTATCCCTAAGTATTTCACATTTTGTATTTTATTGTAAATGGCATTGTCTTTAAATTTCAATTTCCAAATGCCATTTTTAGCCCTCAGAAATAGAATTGATTTTGTTGTTATTGACCTTGTTTCTTGTAAACTTTTTAATTAATTGAATTTAGCTTTGTATAATAGCCCTTAGAATTTTCTATTTAGATGATCATGTCTACATATAGACAATTTCACTTCTTTCTGTCCAATGTAGATGCCTTTCATTTCCTTTTATTACCTTATTATAATATTTAGGGCCTCCAGAACAATCAAGTGGTGAGTGTGCCTTGTTTCAGATCAACGGAAAAAGCATCCAGTCTTTTATGGTTAAGTATGGTACTGAGTGTGTGTTTTGCATGAATGCCTATATTAGGTGGAGGAAATTCCTTCACTTCCAAGTTTGTGGAGGGTTTTTAATCAGGATTGGGTATTGAATTTTGCTAAATGTTTTTTTTAATCCATTAAGATGATTATATTTTCCAACATGATGCTGGAACAACTGATCTTTAACATCGTATGTAAAAAAATGTTCCTCACCTCATACTCTGACTAATTTATAAAAACTAATTTGAAATGAGGCATAGGCCTAAATATAAAACCTAAAAGTAAAAAAACTTCCAAAAGAAAATGTAGAGGAAAATCTTTGCAACCTTGATTTGGAGAAAGTTTTGTTTTTTTCTTATTTTATTATATATATATATATATATATTTGTTTTTAGATGGGTTTCACTTTGTGTAAATTATACCTCAATAAACTTGACTTTAAAACAAACCAAAGCAAACAAAAAGATCTAAACATACACAGAATACTGAAATGCAAACTATTATAACAAAGGGAAAAAAATTTAAAAATAACCAAAAGTAAAAAATAGATTCTCCACAAAGGAAGTAAATTAGACAAATAGAAGACTTCTCATTACAAAACCAGTACTTCCTCAGAGTACTCAGAGACAGCGCTTGTGTGCATGTCACTCAGTCCTGTCTGGCTCTTTCTGACCCCATGGACTGTAGCCCACCAGCCTCCTCTGTCCGTGGAATTTTCCAGGCAAGAATACTGGAGTGGCTTGCCATGTTCTACTCCGCTCCAGGGGATCTTCCCGACCCAGGGACAGAACCTGTGCCTCCGCATCTCCTGCACTGGCAGGCAGATTCTTTACCGCTGAAGCTACCTGGCAAGCCCACTGAGAGACAGTATATGTCAACTAGGTTATTACTTAAGAGTGAGGGTAAACTAAACACACTTCAGAGTCTGAAGAAATCACTGAGACTCTCAAACAAAAATAAATCTAGAAGGAAAGAGATGAGCAAATAAATTGGTAAACCTTGCTAAATTTAAATAAGCTTTAAATGTAAATAGCAATAATAATAACTCCTTGCTTGGCTTCAAAAACAAGGTGGAACTAAAAAGCACAAGACAATAAATGACATGAAAGATGGAAGGGAAAAGACTTATGTTAGAGAATTCTATTATTTGAGATGAAGATAGAGATATTGATTGACTAGACATTTGCTAAGTCAAGTGAGTATGTGAAAAATTTAAGGATAATGATTAGAAGAAAATAGCCTTTCAAATTACTATAGAGGCAAAAGGTGAACAAAGAAAAACATTTAAGCTAAAGACATGAATGAAGAAAAGCAGGAACAGCAAGAACAAAAAAGGCACAAAAAGGCAAGGTTAATACAAAACACAAAATAAGATGGTATGAATAAGTATAAATGTAAGATGGTATGAATAAGTATAAATGTAAAAGTAATTACAAAAAAGTAGGTAGATTCAATTTACATGTTGATACAGGTTCTTGAATTAGATTAAAATATCTATTTATATTCTGTTTATAAGAGACAAGTCCCAAATATATTGTCACAGGCTTGAAATAAAAAGATGAAAATATTATTATTAGATTAAAATATGCATCAAGATAGAAAGCAGTACTAGAGATAATGAGGGATATTATTTAATGACAAAAATTTTATCGAGAAGTAGTAGTAATCCTGACCCTGTACACAACTAACAGTATTGCCTCAAAATATGTAAAATGTAAATGGAATTTCTACTCAAAGTATATGTTAATGGTATTGCAATGTGAATGGTTGCAACATTATTGCTGCTTTGTTAGAAGTTCAATGAAGAGTAAGCACATACAAGAACTCTAGCCTAAAGTGAACTTTTAAAGTTTTTCTCTTATAAGTTAACTTTCTGTTTGCAATAAATATTGTCTTAGACATACACACACATATTGCTTTAATGTATACCCTGAGAATCTTTAGATATCTGTAAACTAGATGATTTCTCAAGTTGTTCAATGTGAGAGAAATTTGACTACATTAAGTAACAAGCTTTTTCCGGTACATCATCTGCATGAAAACAAATAACATGGGATTTCAAATGGGATTATCTACATATTCATTAACTACTTCTTAGTATTATAGTTACTACTCTAGATTATTGAGTTTATTAAGATTTTGTAAGAAGAACAGATGTTGTAAGATATAGTTATTTCAAAAGTTTATGATTAAGTTAGCAAACTCCTAGGGCACCCCTCACTCAAAGTGAATTCCAGAATCCTTTCTTTAGGTTACTTTTTTTTCCCCTGAAAAGTCTCCAATGCCCTCTGCTGTTCATTTATTGAATTTTTTGTTGAAGTATCAGATGGTAAAGGGAGAAGGAAATGGCAACCCACTCCAGTGTTCTTGCCTGGAGAATCCCAGGGACGCGGGAGCCTGGTGGTCTGCCGTCTGTGGGGTCGAACAGAGTCGGACACGACTGAAGTGACTTGGCAGCAGCAGCAGCAGCGGATGGTAAAGAATCTGCCTGCAATGCAGGAGACCTGGGTTCGATCCCTGGGTCAGGAAGATCCCCTGGAGAAGGAAATGGCTACTCCAGCATTCTTGCCTGGAGAATTCCATAGACAGAGGAGCCTGGAGAGCTACAGTTCACAGGGTTGCAAAGAGTCAGATGTGACCGAGCGACTAATGCTTATAGTTGACAATGTGTTAATTACTGCCGTACAGCAAAGTATTCAGTTACACATCTGTATATATATATTAGTGATATATATATATATTCTTTTCCATTATGATTTATCATAGGATACTGAATATAGTTCTGTGTTTTACAGTAGGATCTTGTTATTTATCCGCTCTTATATAAAAGCTTACATCTGCTAACCCCAACCTCCCACTCCATCCCTCCCCCTTGGCAGCTACCAGGCTGTTCTCTATGTCTGTGATTCTGTTTCTGTTTCATAGATAGTTTCATTTGTGTCATATTTTGATTCCACATATAAGTGAAATTGTATGGTACTTGTCTTTCTGTATTTGACTTACTTCACTTAGTATGATAATTTCTAGCTGCATTCATGTTGCTGCAAATGCCATTTTTTCATTCTTTTTTATGGCTGAGTAGTGTTTCTCTGTTTATATGTACCACATCTTCTTTATCCATTCATCTAGTGATAGACATTTAGGGTTGTTTCCATGTCCTGGCCATCATGAATAGTGCTGCTATGAACATAGGGGTGGAGTATCTTTTTGAATTATAGTTTTGTCTGGATATATATCCAGGAGTGGGATTGCTGGATCATATGGATAATTCTTTTCTGAGGAACTTCCATACTGTTTTCCACAGGGGCTACACCAACATACATTCCCACTATCAGTATAGAAGTGTTCCCTTTTCTCCACATCTTCTCCAGCATTTGTTATTTGTAGATTTCTTAATAATGACAATTCTGACATGGCGGTACCTCATTGTAATTTTGATTTGCATTTCTCTAGTTATTAGTGATAAGCATCTTCTCATGTGCCTATTGGCCATCTGTATTTCTTCTTTGGAGAAATTTCTATTTAGGTCTTCTGCCCAGTTTTGGATTGCATTGTTTATTTTTTGTTGTTGAGTTGTATGAGCTGCTTGTATATTTTGGAAACTAAGCCCCTTATTTGTTGCATTGTTTGCAAATATTTTGGAAACTAAGCCCTTATTGGTCGCATTGTTTGCAAATATTTTCTCCTAGGGTGTAGGTTTTCTTTTTGCTTTTGTAATAGCCTGCTGTGGCTGTCCACACAAGATTTTTGTGACTGATATCACTCAGAGCATCTTGTGAGATGGAAGACAGGTGCTGATTTCATGCAAGTATCACCTGTCATTCGTAGGTTGTAAGACCGGTAGAGCTCTGCAACTTATAAAACCTAGCTGGCATTTTTTAAATGCTGTAATGAAATTACTTATAATAATACTTATCCTTGTATGTGACCTTACAATTGTGAGTTATTGGATCTTCAAGCACAAATTTTTTAAGTTTCTTATTTCTGTAGCACGAGGCAAGTAAATTTCCCTTTTTTAAAACTTGAGAGAGATCCCTTTCTGAATAGATTCAGTCCACGGAACTTAATGTGAGGACCATTTCCTGTCATCCACAAAAAGCCTTGAATCTTCACGACTTTGCAGCCTGAGAGCATTGGAGGCTGATGATGAGTTAACTCCTAGAAGGACTCTCTGTAAATCACAGCAGCTGGCCCCTGTGAAGGGGATGGAAGACACAGGGAAGGGATCTCCTGAGCATGATCAAGACCTGGTGTACTTCAGCCAAATGGAAAGTTTAAAGAGCCCTAGGCAGACCAGGACTTCCAGCTGCAGGGGCCCTACCCTCCCTGCCCCCCTTGAAAAGACTCGGCCACTCAATGAGAGACTGTCATTCACTTTGCAGATGTATAGTCCAGTATGGAATGAATTTGTTCTATAAGGCTGTCTGGAGTATGTTAAGTCTTCATCACAGGACGAGGTGTCAAAGATTAATCACTAGGCTAGCTTAGGAAACAGCTGCTTAAACCATGGCTTTAACTATCAGAATAGTTAAATATAAAATATCTCAGGCAAAATTTCATCATGCTACATTAAATTATACACTCACTGAATATTAATTATTAAGTAAAATATTCATGGGCATTTAGATGGTAAGAAATCCTCTACCTATTTAATTATTTGTTTCTATGGAATATATTTTTAAATATACTTTTATGTTAAAATTCCTGTTATTTTTATTATAAAGCTGAGATCATACACTATACATACAATTTTATATTCTACTCATGTCACTTAACATTATTGTGAGATAACAGAACAATATATATCTATTGGTCTCTGTCCTTGGCTCCCAACAAAGGGCTCCTGAAACTCTTGTAATTTCCTGGGTGATAGGAGTGTCTTTTGTTTTAATGAAGTGCCTTTGGGTAGATTCCTGGATGAGGTCTGGTCACCAGAAAAAACAAAACATGATTTGAAGCTTGGAATCTACAGCTCTGCCCCCAAGTTTCTTGAGAAGGAAGGACTGAAAATGTAGTTGATAAGCCTACATGATGCAGCTTCCATAACAATCAGACTGTATGCAGTTTGGAGAGCTTCAAGATTGGTAAACACATCCACACCAGGAGAGGAACACATCCTGACTCCACGGGGATAGAGGCTCCCGCAGTCCATACCCTCCCAGGCCTCACCTTCTTTGTTTCTTCATCTGACTGTTCATCTGTATCCTTTATTAATCCTTTAGTAAAGTGGTAAATTCAAGTATTTTCCCAATTTCTGTGAGCCACACAGCAAATTAATTCAATCTGAGGAGGGGCTTGTGGGAATCTCCAATTTCTAGGCAAATGGGATAGAAGTGGTGGGTAACCTGAAGACTTCCTACCTGTGATCGGCATCTGAAGTGGGTGCGAGCAGTTTTGTGGAATTGAACCCCTAACCTATGGGATCTAACATTAGTGTCAGAATTGAGTTGAATTGTAGGACATCCAGCTGGTGTCATAGAAACTGCTTTTTGTTCAGGGGAAAATCTCCACACACTGGATGACTGGAAGTGTCAGAAGGGAAGTTATGTGTGGTAGTTGTGGGTGTAGTTCTTCCATACAAAGAAGGAGAATTATAGGTTTTTCTTTATGTTGTAGAAGATTTCACATATCATTGAACAGTCTTCAAAATATAATTTTTAAGTTATTGTGTAATATTTCAGATGTTCACAAATTAATGTAACACCCTCCTATTTTTTGGACATTCAAGTTGCTTCAGTTCTTTATTATCATAAGTAATCCTGTAAAAAAATTCCTTGAATGTAAGTTTTTGTGAATATCCCTAATTTTATGTTTATATTAAGTTCCAAAAAGTACAATTTCTAGGTTGTGGATACACACATTTTTAAGGTGCTTTATGCATATTGCTAAACTGAACTCTGAAAGTTTTAAGAACATACTCCTATGAGCACTGCATGTTCATGACCGAAGGAATGGCTTTTAAAAAACTGACTGTGCAAAAATGTTTTACAAGTAAATTCCAAATATGGAGGGAAGTTATATACGACTTTCTATTCATTTCGTAAATAATTTTTTTTTCTCCAAAGGTGTCAGGAAAATAGAAGGACCTTTTAGTAGAGTGGTGAGAGGGTCAGACCTTCTAATAGTTTCTTAATCTTTCAAAATTTGTTTCTTCATCAATAATGTGAGTATAATAATACTTGCCCTGCTAAACACAGAGTGTTTTGTGAGGATACCATGAGATGATACATGTAAATATGCTCTGAAAACTATAATGTCATAAAGGTGGAAGGTGGTACTTTTATTGTCTATTATTGATATGTGGACAGACTTGCTACATGACATCAGACTTATAAAAGTATCACTAACTTTTTAATATCTTATGTTAACCTTAATGTACATAATCTTCATTCTAAAGCTCAGATGATCCAAAAAGTAATGTTTTCGTCAGTTTTATTTTATTTATTTGAAAATAGTAAAGCAATGACTTTTTCCACATAGACAATTATTGTTCAGTTGCCAATTCCACTGACTTGGTTTGCGTCAGAAAAATCACCATAACAAAATTACCATACCATAACAAAATCATCCATTAGGGTTTCCTATTTAATCTAAAAATATTTGCCACGTGTAAGTTGAATGGTTCTATGAAGACCTACAAGACCTTCTAGAATTAACACCTCAAAAAGATGTCCTTTTCATTAAGGGAAATGGAATGCAAAAGTAGGAAGTCAAGAACACCTGGAGTAACAGACAAATTTGGCCTTGGAGTACAAAATGAAGCAGGGCAAAGGCTAATAGAGTTTTGCCAAGAGAACACACTGGTCATAGTAAACACCCTCTTCCAACAACACAAGAGAAGACTTTACACATGGACATCACCAGATGGTCTACACTGAAATCAGACTGATTATATTCTTTGCAGCCAAAGATGGAGAAGCTCTATACAGTCAGCAAAAACAAGACCAGGAGCTGACTGTGGCTCAGATCATGAACTCCTTATTGCCAAATTCAGACTTAAATTGAAGAAAGTGGGGGAAACTACTAGACCATTCAGGTATGACCTAAATAAAATCCCTTATGTTTATACAGTAGAAGTGAGAAATAGATTTAAGGGACTAGATCTGATAGACAGAGTGCCTGATGAACTATGGACATAGGTTCGTGACAGTGTACAGGAGACAGGGATCAAGACCACCCCCCCCCCAAAGAAAAAGAAATGCAAAAAAGAAAAATGGCTGTTTGAGGAGGCCTTACAAATAGCTGTGAAAAGAAGAGAAGCAAAAAAGCAAAGGAGAAAAGGAAAGATAAACCCATTTGAATGCAGAGTTCCAAAGAAGAGCAAAGAGAGATAAGAAAGCCTTCCTCAGTGATCAGTGCAAAGAAATAGAGGAAAACAATAGAATGGGAAAGACTAGAGATCTCTTCAAGAAAATTAGAGATACCAAGGGAACTTTTCATGCAAAGATGGGCTCAATAAAGGACAGAAATGGTATGGGCCTAACAGAAGCAGAAGATATTAAGAAGAGGTGGCAAGAATACACAGAAGAACTGTACAAAAAAGATCTTCACAACCCAGATAATCACAATGGTGTGAGCATCACCTTGAACCAGACATCCTGGAATGTGAAGTCAAGTGGGCCTTAGGAAGCATCACTATGAATAAAGCCAGTGGAGGTGATGGAATTCTAGTTGAGCTATTTCAAATCCTGAAAGATGATGCCTTGAAAGTGCTGCACTCAGTATGCCAGTAAATTTGGAAAACTCAGCAGTGACCACAGGACTGGAAAAGGTCCGTTTTCATTCCAATCCCAAAGAAAGGCAATGCCAAAGAATACGCAAACTACTGCACAATTGCACTTATCTCACACGCTAGCAAAGTAATGATCAAAATTCTTCAATCCAGGCTTCAATAGTACATGAACTGTGAACTTCCAGATGTTCAAGCTGGTTTTAGAAAAGGCAGAGGAACCAGAGATAAATTGCCAACACCTGCTGGATCATCAAAAAAGCAAGAGAGTTCCAGAAAAGCATCTATTTCTGCTTTATTGACTATGCCAAAGCCTTTGACTGTGTGGATCACCACAAACCATGGAAAATTCTGAAAGAGATGGTAATACCAGACCACCTGATCTGCCTCTTGAGAAATCTGTATGCAGGTCAAGAAGGAACAGTTAGAACTGAATATGGAGCAACAGACTGGTTCCAAATAGGAAAAGGAGTACATCAAGGCTGTATATTCTCACCCTGCTTACTTAACTTATATGCAGAGTACATCATGAGAAATGCTGGACTGGATGAAGCACAAGCTGGAATCAAGATTGCTGGGAGAAATATCAGTAACCTCAGATATGCAGATGACACCACCCTTATGGCAGAAAGTGAAAAGGAACTAAAGAGCCTCTTGATGAGAGTGAAAGAGGAGAGTGAAGAAGTAGGCTTAAAGCTCAACATTCAGAAAACTAAGTCATGGCATCAGGTCCCATCACTTCATGGGAAATAGATGGGGAAACAATAGAAACAGTGATAGACTTTATTTTTTGGGGCTCCAAATCACTGCAGATGGTGACTGCAGCCATGAAATTAACAGACGTTTGCTCCTTGGAAGAAAAGTTATGACCAAGCTAGACAGCATATTAAAAAGCAGAGACATTACTTTGCCAACAAAGGTCTGCCTAGTCAAGGCCATGGCTTTTCCAGTGGTCATATATGGATGTGAGAGTTGGACTATAAAGAAAGCTGAGGACCGAAGAATTGATGCTTTTGAACTGTGGTGTTGGAGAAGACTCTTGAGAGTCTGTTGGACTGCAAGGAGATCCAACCAGTCCTTCCTAAAGGGAATCAGTCCAGAATATTCATTGGAAGGACTAATGTTGAAGCTGAAATTCCAATACTTTGGCCATCTGATGTGAAGAGCTGACTCATTTGAAAAGACCCTGATGCTGGAAAAAATAGAAGGCAGAAGGAGAAGGGGATGACAGGGGATGAGATGGTTGGATGGCACCACCGATTCAATGAACATGAGTTTGAGTAAACTCCGGGAGTTGGTGATGGACAGGGAGGCCTGGTGTGCTGCAGTCCATGTGGTCGCAAAGAATCAGACACGACTGAGTGACTAAACTGAACTGAACTAAGTTGAGTGCGTTCTCAACATGCTTAAACCAATGCCTTTTGCAAAGTTATTCCTGTGGGATTTTATTAAAAAGACAGTTTGAAGATCAGTTTGAATAATTATGATGAAACACAAAACCAAGGACAGATATAATATGCAGTGGAAACCTGATGAACCTAAAAGCTTGCATCTATCATGAGTGAGCCTTTATAAGGAGGGAGATGGACCAGGGACAGAAAGGAGGAAAGGATAACGGATAACTTAAGAAAAACACTTAATTTTTAAAGAGGTAATGGCTTGCGAAGAACTCTGTGACTTGGGCCTTTGAGGACTTTAGCTCAGTTCATTAGGATTTTTAGATATAAAATAAAAATAGTATAAACTGCAACTTGACAGCCTGTGCACTGGTGTTCACATCCATTATCTCATTCGATCCCTTAAAAAACAAAAACAAAAAAACCTTTGAGCCAAGACAAAGAAGGTATTATTGACCTAATTTTAAGAGCAAGCAGTTAAAATTCAGATACATTCAGTGACTGCCCTGAGGTCATTTAGAGTCTGAAAGGAGACAGGACGCTAATGATATTCCTATATTTGCTCTCGAAGAGGGAGTTTCCTTTGCGAGCACTAATGAGTCTTTAACCTCTTGCAGAGCTATTCTCCATCCCAGGGTAACCCACACTAATTTAATGATGTTGGAGCTAACCACTCACTGAGGGTACTCCTATTTTAAATCACGTTCTCACCTTTAAAAGCGCAGTTTCTTAGCTCTTCTCTTCGTCCTGATCCTTATTTAGTCTCCTAATTTTTCTCAGTGGATCTTCCTCCGTCTCAGTCCAAAGCTCCACCCTCTTCGGAGAAGTCGCGTCCTCGGTATCCAAGGAAACCAAGCAGCCTGGCCCATCTTTTGCTTTCCTCGCTTTCCATTGGCCAGTGGATTCCGGTGTAGATTTTTTCCCCCCCCCTCGTCCTCCCAATGGCTAAAGGGCTTGAGGGATAAGCGCAGGCCTTCCGAGTTCCGTCCAACAGCTGGCTCTAACTACCCTTAGCATCCTGCGCACTGCCTTATGGGAAATGTAGTTTCTCAGTTGTCCAAACCCTTCAACATCCGGCCACCGTTGGAACTACCTATCCCACCGGCCCTTGCGAAAGGGGCAGGAGTAGGCGAGGAGTTCTGGTCAGGATGGATACTTAGAACTTTAAAATTCCAATTTGCCGCCTAGACCCGTGTAGCTGACGTTTATATTGCTGAACGAAGTGAGTGGTCTTGCTATTGCTTCAGCAGACCCTCTTATCAAGTATCTCCCTTTTGGCTTGGTCAGCCCAGCGGCAAGCCGACGGGAGGTGGGGAGACTAACCTGAGGCTGAAGTAATCTGAGGGAGAAAGAGGGGCACGCCATGTTCCCCTTCTCGGGATGGGGGCTGGGCTGCCTCCGGCTCTGTCTGCTCAGAGTGTGGGCCGGCGAGGCCACCGGGCGCTGGGCCTGTGGGACATGTCAGTCCCGGCTGTACGGCTCAGGTGGGTCCCAGCCCGAGGTCTCTAGGTCTGACCCTGCGCGCAGGACTCCGAAGGAGTGGGCGCTGCTGGTGAGCCCTTTCGGCCGGCTGCGGGCGCGGCTCCCATGCCACCTGACCGTGAGGCCCCTGGACCCCCTCACCTACCCAGACGGCGACCGCGTGCTGGTCACAGTGAGCGGAGTGGAGGGCGGGGCGCGGGCCCTGGCCGGCCTGCAGGTGAACTACGACGAGGCGCAGAAGGAGGTGACCATCGTGGCTGATGCCATCGACCACCAGGCGTCCGTGGAAGTGAACGCCCCCCTGAAGTTTGGTAAGGGACTGTAAAACGGGTTTGGGTCCCGGGGCACACCCTGTGACCTTCTGAAATTAGGCCGACGTGCATTTTTAATTTGTCCCTTTGGACCTGACTTTTCAACGTAATTTACTCCTGACCCCTTCAGAAGCTGTGTCTTTTTTTTCCTGTTTTACTTTGGGTTTCTGAGTAGCAGTTAGGAATTAAGTTTTCAGTTATAGCAATTTTACAAATCTAGTAGAAACATGATTTGGAATAACCTAAGCCACATAACCGGAGAAGGCAATGGCACCCCACGCCAGTGCTCTTGCCTGGAAAATCCCATGGACAAAGGAGCCTGATAGGCTGCAATCCATGGGGTCGCTAAGAGTCGGACACGACTGAGCGACCTCACTTTCACTTTTCACTTTCATGCATCGGAGAAGGAAATGGCAACCCACTCCAGTGTTCTTCCCTGGAGAATCCTAGGAACGGCGGAGTCTGGTGGGCTGCCTTCTATGGGATTGCACAGAGTTGGACACGACTGAAGCGACTTAGCAGCAGCAGCAAGCCACATAACATTTTTTTTGTCTTATCCTCCTTTGACACTTTGTTCCTATTTGTGTTACTGCACTTTGTCCATAACAAAGTGTTTTATTTTTCAAGGTTAAAGTATTTTGGTAATCCATTCAGTGGCATGGCAGGCCGTCCACATTTCCACTTGCTCATGGCCTGGGGTCTGTTCCCCAAACAGCCTTGCCTATAGTATGTTCCATATAATCCGGACCAAGTGTTTGGTTTCTAATAGGCACCTGGCTTCTTACTGAAAACGTCAGCATTCATTTTGGCCTAAGTAAATTTTCTGTGAGTTGCAGGCTTTGAAGAAAAACACATAGATTGCCCCAGAAAGGTCAATTGATAATGGCTGCCAGATATGTTTTCTAGGTGTTTTGAGTTCCATGTTATTTCTCACATGGAAGCCACAGTTTCTGTGACACTTCTCTAGTAACGTCTTCCTGGGTTCTCTGCCTTCCTAAGACTGAAGGAAGATACTATTAATGATCATAATAGCAGATAACACTTCCAAAATAATCTTTTCTAATTACAATTGCACTATATTATAGACACTGTTTTGTCACCATTTACTGTAAGAGAATTGAAATTCAACAAGTTTGATGACCCCCTAGTGGTAAAGAACCCTCTTGTCAATGCAGGAGACTAGAGACTGGTTCAGTCCCCTGGGTGGGGAAGATCCCCTGAGGAGGGCATGGCAACCCACTCCAGTACTCTTGCCTGGAGAATCCCATGGTCAGAGGAGCCTGATGGCCTACCATCCACAATGTGGCAAAGAATTGGATATGCTTGAAGCAACACAGCACAGCACAAGTTTCATATACTGAGTACTTATTATGGGTGAACAAGTAGAGGAGATCCGTGTCCTCATGAAACTTAATTTCTAGTGGGATAGATCAAAAAATATGCCTGTTGTCGCTCAGATATAAGATGGTGGAGCTGAGATTTGAACTGACTAAAGTCTGCTGAACAACTATGCTTTATTGCTTCTCAATTTTTTTTTTTTAAACTAACCTAGATGAGTAAGAGACCCTGATCTCAAAATATAAAAGTCTACAGTGGGGAGGAAGATTTGCTAATGCATTAGATAGTACAAAATAAACTGAAAATTGAAATATAGATAAGCAAAATTTTATGGCAGCTCAGATCAAAATGAGCTACCCAAACCTCATTATTTGTTGATTCCTCTTTTCAGAGCCAGAATCTCATTTACAATTTCACTGTTTCCGTGTGTGTATTCCACAGGCCCCTCAAATCAACATAGTTCAGTTTTCTTCATACTCAACTTGTGTTCCTCCAGTTTGTCTATAACTGTTTCAGTGAAAGAGTGAGAATAGCATTACTACCACTCAATATCTAGCCTTAACTTCTCTACCCACCTGTTGAGGGTAGAGTATATTTAGAGTCTGTTTTCTTTTCCCCATGCCTATCTTTACTGCCTGAGATCAAGGCTTATATTATAACACTACTTAATGGCTAAAAATTTGCCAGCTGCATTTGCATCCATGTAAATATGGGGTAAAATTGTCTTTTATGTTTTTTATATTAATCCAAATCAAAATATTTCCCTTTATAGAGACTACCGTATACACAACTGTAGAAACTGATCTTTATACCATAACTATTGGAATTGTAGTGTTAGGCCCCAGTAGTTTGTGTTTGGGGCAACATTACTTCACTGGTCTGGTTTAAGGGAAATCATCAATATTTGAATTAGGTATTAAGTATTGGTGTTTTAAATTTTTATACAGACACATTTAAGGTTACATATTAAGTTGAATTTAAGGTTAAAGTTGGGCTTCCCAGGTAGTGCAGTGGTAAAGAATCTGCCTGCCAATGCAGGAGATGTAAGAGACTTAGGTTTAATCCCTGGGTCGAGAAGATCCCCAGGAGTGGCCCACTCCAATATTCTTGTCTAGAGACTTCCAAAGACAGAGAACCTGGTGGTCTGCAGTACGTGGGGTTGCAAAGAGTCAGAGACTACTCAGCATGTACGCAGACACATAAGGTTAAACTTTCAAACTAAGCGTGGCTTATTTTCTAAACATTTTTCATGTATATTACTGTTATCCACAATTGTGAGGTTTTAATATTATTCAGTACTGAATTTTTCAGAGTGTTCTACTCTGTGTTGTTCTACTCTTTATTAGTTCAGATTACCTGGTGATATAGCTGCATGATAATATGGAAGGTTAGAGGTAGGATTTGAAAACCTTAGTCATGATCATGTACACTGATACATACATTTCTTCTACAGTATGCTTTAAATTTGAGGGAGGTTTGGAAACAAATCTTTGACCTTTAAAAGAGAATAATCTAAATGACTTATCCAGTTCACCATAATGATGTTAAGTTGCTGTGTTCTTACTCAAATTTGTGTGTGTGTATTTTCTCAGTGGGAAAGAGGCTTCTGTGATCTTTTCCAGGTGTGCCTATAAGAATTTGGAATCTTTGAGCTCCTTTGCTTACCTCCTATGTTACTTCTTTTCTTTAGATGATAGAGGCCAACAGAAACAACTGCTTTTTAAAAACTGGTAGAAAAGGGCTTTACATTTGGTCCTGCTGTGGTGGAGGTCCCTTACCTTTAGAGACAGACTACTGACAACTATGTTCTTTCCAGAATTCTGTAACATTATGAACATGACTGAGGAACTGAATTTCTGCAGGATACTTAAATGCTTTGGAGCCGTTAGCCATAGTAACTTGGATTTTCTTTTTTTCATTTGTAGATTTGAATATCCAGTCATCAGGGTCTGGCTGTGTAAAGGTCCAAAATATTGAGTGTGATAATTGCAAAATTGAAACTGAGCAGGGGACTAGCATCTTACAGTCTGTTAAGGTATATTTGTTTTTCTAATTTTGTTTTAATATTATTTTTTAAAACACTTTAAACTGTGAACCATGGTATCTAATGAAGGCTGTTATTCTGAATATCATTTACTGAAAATACTGAGTATCATTTATTCATCACTCAGAAATTCCTTGTAAAACTTTTGTTTTAAAATCAGTTTTGTTATGACACTGTAGAAGTTGTAGCAACTTTGGAGGTTTTCATCATATTACATTTAGATTTCATTTCAAAGTGTACAGCAAAGCTCATAATACGTTCTTAGTATTCTTAGAGCTTACCAAGCTTAAGAGATTAAAGAATGATTTTCTTACATTTATTAAGGAGTAAGGAAAAGTCTTTAAGCATTATAAATATGCTTAAAATATTAAGTTAATCAAAATTATAATGTACCAGGTAGCCCATTACTTAAGGATTAAGTAGGTATTTCACTACAAAAGCTTCATTTTGTGCTGTAACACTTTTATATTTAATTTTCTTAAAATTAGATTTGTCTCAGCTCTAAATGATTTCAAATGCATATTGATAAATTTAGCTTATTCTTACTGGTACTTCTTATATTTCATATTCAGAACTCAATACTTTTGTGAACTTTGTTAGTATTGTTGAAGAGAAGTCAGTCATCTCTACTTCATAATTGCAAAACATTTTCATTTTTAATTTCATAAACACTAATTAGAATGATTAATTGGATACATTAAATTTCTTTTTACATTATTTGTTTTGTTCCAACCACCTTTATTTACACACCTGCCTTTGTCATCTGTTCACATGTGATCCTTTTCAATACATTTAGTTGCACGCATATCAAAAAAGATTACATACCCTTTTGGAAAAATGAGATGGTTCCAGTTCTTATTGTAAAAGATTGCACAGTGTGGTTTTCATGTTGAATGACTAGCTGGATGAGAATACCATGGTTCCTTTTTGTTCTTATAAATGTATTGTTCACTCATCAATGCTTGAATTTCAGAATACTCGTCTAGAATATTGTCCCCTGGAGACTCAGAGTCTTAGATTTTCAATTTCACAATCAAAATTAGAAGC
This sequence comes from Odocoileus virginianus, assembly GCF_023699985.2. Lineage (NCBI taxonomy): Eukaryota > Metazoa > Chordata > Mammalia > Artiodactyla > Cervidae > Odocoileus > Odocoileus virginianus. Next base: position 71,163,532 of record NC_069674.1, on the reverse strand, counting down.
AACTGTACTGCTGTCTGTCTTTGCATTAATCTTTTGATTCATCTGAAAATTCTGAAATATCTGTTTTGTCAGTTTTTCTTTTTTCTATCATTATGTGCATTACATGGAAAGTGATTTCTCAGCTTTGGCACTATTGACATTTTGGGCTGGATAAATTTTTGTTGTCAGGGGCTGACCTATGCACTGTAGGGTGTGTAGCAGTATTCCTAGCTTCTGTAAACAAAGTGCTAAGAAACAGTCCTCATTTAGGACAATGAAAAATATCTCCACACATTGTCCTCCTCTGGGGGGCAAAATCACTTTTAGTTAAGAACCACCATTCAAAACTTCCCTCCTAGCTCAGTCTGTAAAGAATCTGCCTGCACAGAAGTCCTCCTGCAATGCTGGAGACCGGGTTCGATTCTTAGGTTGGGAAGATCCCCTGGAGAAGAAAATGGCATCCCATTCCAGTATTCTTTCCTGGGAAATCCCATGGACAGAGGACCTTGGCGGGCTACAGTACATGGGGTAGCAATAGTCGCACACAACTCAGCAACTAAACTACCACCACCAAACACACTATTCAGAGCAAGTTTATCATTCTTCTGTTGTCTTATTCTTTTAGACATTTTCTGTCAGAGTTAGGAATAATGAAAAATGATATTGAAATATCTACTCGGATAATGAAGTAGCAAATGTTTTGAGACATATGAAAAATAAGATTACTAAGATCCCATAATGTATTTTAGATTTACAAAGGAGCCCAGTGGACCATTACAGTAATTTTAAGATAGAATAATGCCTATCCTATTTAAAAAATTGGTAAATCTTCTATTTACTTTTTTAGGATACCTCTTAGAAAGAATAAAAGTCACGATACATCAATCCTACAAATAGAACATGTTAGTTGCTCAATTGTGTCATACTCTTTACGACCCCATGGACTAGAGCCCACCAGGCTCCTCTGTTCATGGAATTCTCCAGACCAGAATATGGGTTTGGTTGCCATTTCCTTCTCCAGGGGATCTTTCCCACCCAGGGATACAACCCAGGTCCCCCACATTGCAGGCAGATTCTTTACCAACTGATCTCCAGAGAAGCCCACAAATAGAATAGTTCAAAAATATTCAAAAATTAAATTTGGGTCCACTGAATCTTAGTGATAGTTAGAAGAATTGAGTTGAGAGAATCATTCTTGAGATTTCAGAATTTAACTGACTTAAATTCACAAATGGAAACGCTTCATAAAATACCTGGTTTAAAGCTTTAAATACAGTATAATATTATTTCTAGTTAGTGATTGCCTTTAATGTAAGTTTCTATTCCACTCATTTTAAGGATTTGAGATATATTTGATCTATGTAATAAGATGTTGATAGCAATTATAATAGCTACTGGTGGCTCAGCGGTAAAGAATCTGCCTGTTAATGCAGGAGATATGGAAGATATGGGTTCCGATCCCTGGGTTGGGAATATCCCCTGGAGGAGGAAATGGCAACCAACTCCAGTATTCTTGCCTGGGAAATCTCAAGGACAGAGGAGTCTAGTGGGCTACCGTCCATGGGGTCTCCAAAGAGTCATACACAACTTGGTGACCGAACAACAACAAACAACAAAACTGTCTACTGAGTTCTTATTATATATCCAGAAACCTAGCTAAGCCTTCATTTATTCCATGAATTGTCTCCTTTTTATCAAGGAAGAAACTGTCGGATACAGAGACTGAGGAACTCATTTAGGTTCCCATAGTTAATAAATAGAGCTAAGATTTGAAGTTGGGCCTTTCTGCATTCCAAGCTTATGCTATTTTCACCTTTCTTTATTGTCCAAGCAAAATGTCTAGCAGTAGTACATTTTTTTAGCATAATTAGGGAATAAATAAGTCAACTTTTCAAGCAATAGTCTCTTACCTCATTGAATGCCACACATTTGCATTTTTTAAAATGCAGTAATAATAGTTTATATTATACTAAATAGCTTCTGACTTATTTAAACATTTAACTATTTCATAATATTTTTGAACTTTAGACTTCTTTGAAAATAGGATGATTATTTACTTGGAAAAAATATACATATATATGAAATTTTGCCTACAATTTCATAAGTTTTGCAGACTCCTGAATGTCATGTTAGTTTGGTTAAGAACTCTTGTTGTTCAGTACTGTCTGACTCTGTGACCCCATGGACTACAGCACACCAGGCCTCCCTGCCCTTCAGTTATTTTGGAGATATTCTTTTTTAAAGTTCATGAATTACTTGTCTCCTTGATAAAGACAGTATTCTTAAATACAGTTGGACTTCTGACTCATGTTTCTATGGGCATGAAGTAGTCTACCATGCTGTAACATAAATGAACTTTTTAAGAGGGGTTCATTTTGCCCTTTTTACTGAATTTTTTGAATTTCATCCCTGGGCTGTTTTACCTAAAGTTTTATTGTTTTGTTTTTCCTCCAAGTAAAGCAACCAGAAGGCATGTGATTGTTTTGAACTTTTGCCCCTACTTTTCAGATGCTTTTCTGTTGTTGCTGGTTGTGATATTGATGGGTTTGCTTTTGCTGTCTTTCATTCTCTGGTATTTACCTATTCTTTTTCTCTTTATACTTGTGGTAGAACGGAAGACTTACACAGATATTAAGGTGAAGAACGGTACTCTGAAAAATAGATCAAACCATCTAATAGCTCACACACAGCTATAGTTTAGTTTTCATTTGTGTCCAAGTTTATTTTTCATTTGTGTGGGTGACTCATTTCTATTCAGTTACTGTAGGTTCCTTTCATCTTCTGGCTCTGTCATCTATTAAAGCCTTATTGTAATATGCACTCACCTCATGGAAGGGACAGAACACAGAGAAGGCACATCAGTTCTAAAAGCAAGCCTGGGTATTAAACATAGCATTTCCACTTATATTCTGTTGGCAAGAACTTAGAAGCACCTAGGTGGCGCTGGTGGTAAAGAACCTTGCCTTCCAGGGCAGGAGGTGTAAGTTTGATTCTGTTAGTTTATAATTTGCTGTTTTCCATTATATCACCTGATAAAGTTGTTTACCTTTCTGATTCTTGAATTTCTTTCTCTGTAAAATGGGGAAACACATAATATGCATCACTGAGTTGTGAGAATTAAATGTTAGTTTGTGTAAAGTAGCAAACACTGTTATTGATGCAAAGGGAATGCCAAGTCATAGATGTTATTGTTATTAATAATATGCATATTAATGATGATGAACAGTAACATTGATTGTTGTTATCATCTTCATCATTTATGTTTAGTTAGCCAGTCACAGTGATCTTTGATTCCCACCCCTTTCTTCAGTTAAGCTACTAAAACTCCTGAGTCCCTCTAGTCCAAACAGCTTTATTTAATCCCTTTAACAGCAGTTGACATTCTTTTCTCACAGATGTTTTTATTCAAAGCAGTACATTACTATTTCATTCCTAGTTCCTCTGTTACTGCTTTATTATTATTATTTTTAAAAATGTATAAAATGTTGAATATTTATTAGTATATGTCAAATTTATGCTTTTTCTATATGTGTATTTTGTATTTGTCTTTCAGAGTCAAAAATTACATGTTCAAACAACAGGAGGCAAAGTGATCTGCCTGGGAACGGTTTATGGAAATATAGATATCCATGCATCAGATAAAAGTGTAAGATTGAAATTTTCATTTTTAGTAGTTGCAGTTTTGTCTCAGTTTGGCTCACATAGAGGGTAGATTCTACAAAATTTGTGGTATAACTTCCCCTTTTTAATGTATTTTAGTTTGTTAGTAAATTTAAGTTTGAAATAGAGATGATTAAATATTATACAATTTAATTTTAAATTTGTGTTTTAAAACTTTTGTTATTTAGCTCCTTATTTGGAATCAGTAATATCTTTAAATACTTAATATTTGTTTAAAATTTTTTAAAATTGAAGTAGAGTTCATTTACAGTATTGTGGTAATTTTTGCTATATAGCAAAGTGATTCAGTTATACACACATATGCAGTCTTTTTTATATTCTTTTCCATTATAGTTTATCCCAGGATATTGAATATAGTTCACTGTGCTATACAGTAGGACCTTATTGTTTATCCATTCTGTATGAAATAGTTTGTGTATAACCCCAAACTCCCAGTGCCTTTTTCCCAAATACTTAATATTTAATTCTGATTCTGAAGAGATTTTTTTTTTTGATCATGGGTTAAAATTATTCATTAAGTAATACTATGAAGAAGTGAAGTGAAGTGAAGTGAAAGTTGCTCAGTCGTGCCCGACTCTTTGCGACCCCGATGGACTATACAGTCCGTGGAATTCTCCAGGCCAGAATACTGGAGTGGGTACCTTTCCCTTCTCCAGGGGAGCTTCCCAACCTAGGGGTCAAACCCAGGTCTCCCACATTGCGGGCGGATTCTTTTACCAGCTGAGCCACAAGGGAAGCCCCAAGTAATACTGTACTTGGAATTAAAATTTTCTTTTCTCTTTTTTGGCTATTAGCCCTTTATTGACATAATTTATAGAACACATAAAGAACTTACAACTTAGGGATTTCCTGGCAGTCTAGTGGTTTAATTCAGTTCAGTTCACTCAGTCGTGTCCAACTCTTCCAACCCCATGGACTATAGCACGCCAGGTTTTCCTGTCCATCACCAACTACCAGAGTTTGCTCAAACTCATGTCCATTGAGTCAGTGATGCCATAAATTTTTCTTAGTGTTAGGTTTATTTGAGTATTTTTTTTACCCAATACCTGTTTATTTTGCCTTTAGGCAACTGAAGGATGTTTCAAAACTCAACTTTCTTCAGTGTTTTCCACAAGATGGCGCCATTAGATAGCAGTACTGTTTTCCAAACGCTTTTACTAGCCATAGGAATTTTCATTTTTATAAGACAGTTTGCATTTTTCATTCAACTTTTGTTGCTTTCTGTGGTTTAACATAGTATTAAGAATAAAGGTATGATTTTGAAGTATAAATTTTCAACAGTTTTTCAGCACAATCAGTGATATACTGAATCTTTTAGAAAGGTATAAGCCACCTTTTGGGCTTCCCAAGTGACGATAGTGCGAAAGACCCCCCTGTCAATGCAGGAAACATGAGACACGCCAGTTTTATCCCGGGGTCAGGAAGATCCCCTGGAGGAGGGCATGGCAACCCACTTCAGTATTCTTGCCAGGAGAGCCTGATGGTCTGCAGTCAGTGGGGCCGCAGAGAGTCAGACACAACTGAAATGACTTAGCACACAGTTATAAGCCACCTTTTGGGGCTTCCGTGGTGGCTCAGCAGTGAAGAGTACACTTGCAATACAGGAGATGAAAGAAATGCAGGTTCAGTTCCTGGGGCAGGAAGATCCCCTGGAATAGGAACTGGCAACCCACTCCAGTATTTCACCTGGAAAATTCCATGGACAGAGGAGCCTCGCAAGTTACAGTCTATGGGGTTGCAAAGAGTCGGTCACGACTGAGCACACAAGCCATCTTTTATTTTACAGTTAATTTGCATGGCTGTTTCGTCATGCATTTGTTCAGTTCCATACTCAACTTTATCCTCAAATGATTGGTAGAGAGGAACTGGAATCCTATATGTAGATTATTGTTGGCATAATTAAACAAGGCAGGTTATCACACTAATTATTCTGCCTTTTTATTTTTCATCACCTTTTCCTTAGAACCTGTGGGAGACTGTTTAAACCCAAACATTCAAATTTATCTTTTTAAAAAGTGTTGAAAGACACTGCCTGGCTTTATGTGGCAGCTGTTTTGAGATGGCATTTAGCTTCACCTCTCTGATTGTGGTCTTGGAGGTACAAAAGGAAATTGGATAACTGCAGTTGTAGAATAGTACATACTGATGTTCAGATGTAACTATCAAAGATTTAAGTCTTCATAATTATATTTTGGCCTCTGTTTCCACTCATCATTTATCTTTTCTGTTAACTTTCATGGTTTATTGAATATTCATTTATTCCTATGTTCTGTTTTTTTTTTTGTTGTTGGTTTGTTTCCTGCCTAACTGGGTTTTGTGTTATGCTAACAAATCTATTTTGATATTTCTTTTAGTTTATATTATGCATAGTGTTAATTTTTAAGACATATTTCTAAGTTTGTGGGGCTTTATATAAAAATTGCTTATAAAATATATTAACTTTTAATATACAGCTTTCGTGGAAATGTTTTGGATACTTGAGAGGTAGCATAGTGAATTGGTTAAGAGCACAAAATTGAGCATCAGCGTACTTGGGTTTGAATCCTGGCACAGCCACTTACTAAGCTCTTTACTTTCAGATTAGTTATTTAACCTCTATGTATTTTGGTTTTCTAGAAAATGGAATAATGGTGTTAACTCATATGGTTGTCATGAGGATTAAATGAGTTAAAACATAATATAGATAAAGTACTTAATACAGTCTGGCATAGCTAACTCTGTTGTAGTGTTGATGACGATGATGTTGATAGAGGTAAGTGAAACACAGGAAAGATAATTTGACAAGTCCTAAACCTCCCAGTTAACTTGACTGAGACTCTTTCATTATTCATAACATAGGGATGGTGTTTTTTTTTCCGCTCAAGAAGATTGTGAGAATCAAGTGAGCATGATAAATACTCAACAGTATTCTTTATGTATCATTTTATATGGAATGACTATTTTTTAAATTGTATTGTTAATTTATGTATCCTAAGTTTGATACAGAGAAGATAGAAATCCATTTTATCTGATTGTTGAATGAATTGATGATATAGTTATCATTTGACCTTTCTTTCTTAGTTTGGACTACAAGGCTACAATTTTCCCTTAAAGCTTCATTTTAATTTGATAATGTTTATTTATAATAACTAGACTTAATGAGAAAAAGTTCTTTTTGTGTAGGAAGGCAGATTAATTTATAGCAATATCTCTCTAAGAAAGGTATTTTTTGAGTCTGCTTTTTGTTCTTTCTTTAATAGCTACTTTTCTTAACAAGCAAGCTGTACAGTTTAAATGAGTCTATTTTTTATTCTTTGTGCTGTTACCATTAATATAAATAAGACCTTCAATATTTAAACTATGGTGCCTTAAGTTTAATTGTTCCAGTTAGTATCTGATACAATGCATTATATATGGCCCTCAGTGAATTTTCTATTTCTTTAAAGTAATTTTATTGATGGATTGGTTAAAATAGTTATATTATTGTGGCAGGGAGAGTTGTATTTTTGCTTGCTTTCATTTGCTTTGAGGATATTTTTTTAGCTTCCTACAGGGTAAAATATTTAGTGTTTAATGAACAAAGTAAATTTTTAGCTTTTTCATAAATACATAAGGAATGTCTTAAAGGCTTTATTTGATTGTGGGGAGAGTCTATTCAAAAGTTCTTCCTTTGCCAGTTCAATTAAATTTCAAATATTCTTTCAATATTTATCTTTTGGTATTCCCTAAAACAGCCTCACTGTTTATAAAGAGCTAGAGTATTCATATTTGTCTGCTTTATGGAAATGCTTGGAGAATGTGAAGCTATGCATAAAGCAACTTTTCATAGAGAAATTTTGTAGGTAAAGGATAATTTTTTTAGGAATATTAAACCTTTAATGTTACACTGAAGGATGCAAAGCATGTGTATCCTCACAAATCTGAATGTATGTAAAATATCTGTCCTTTGACAGATTTATCGAAACTAGATTTAAAGTAAACCTGTGAATCCATAATTAGTGGAAAAGAAACTGTAGTAGATAAGAAGTAATTAGGTGTATTTGTTTATTTATTTTGGGGGGTGTATTTAATATATCTAATAAAAGTCTGTTAAAAAAGAAAATTCTGTACTTCAAATCCAGATGGCAAAGTAATTCTAGTGTACTTACCATAACAACCTCTAGGAACTTTTATTTCTTTTTGTATTTTAGTATTCTTGAAACTCAATTCTTATTAGATAATATTTTGCACTCAACAATTTTTGAAGGAAATATTAAGATTGAATAATACTGATGCCAATGTGTTGAGAAACAAAGATGTTCTGTCTTTAAATACCTCAGTGTAATGCTTGAATCTGACCCTGGGCAAAACTGTGGCATGCCTTCCTGGTGATTTAGTTTTTATGTCAGCAATTTTATATTAACTATCACTTTATGCTTATAAAATATTTGCTTAAAATACTATAAAGATAATCTGGAGTTCTTAATTAGATATCTTCATTTTACATTGTGCTCAGCATTTGAGACATAAATGCATACTAAATTTTGTTAGGGAAGCTTAGACATAAATATAAAAGTATTTCCATTTTGTTCGATGTACAACTACTGACATTCGATGTAAGGGGAAAACATTCTAGAAATAATAGTTTATTTACTACATTAACAGATGAGAGGAGAAAAATCATATGATAGTCCAATAAAATCAGATAAAGTATATGCTAAAATTTAAAACCCACTCATCATTTAAACAGCAACAACAACAAAACAGATATGAAATAAAAGGGAGCTTCCTTAGTCTAACAAAAAGGAATCTAGAAGATCTCTATAGCAAACATCATACTTAATGATGCAGTGTTGTAAGCTTTCCCTCTGAGAACAGGAATTAGATAAGGATGCTTGCTTATAACTCCATCACTTCTATTCACTGTTGAATTGGAGGCCTGAGCTGGATAAACAAGAAAGAGCGAGAAAAATAATATGAGAATTGGAAAGGAAGAAATGAAACTATCACTTGTAAACAATATAATTATGCACATAGAAAAATTATTTTAATTCAGGTAAATTATTAGAATTAAGTGAGTTTAGTGAGGCTTCGGATTTAAGGTCAACTACAAAAACCAATTAAGATGAAATGATGTTTAAAAAATACCTTTTATAATGATATTTAGAAAACATAAAATATTAATAAATTTAACAAAACATGAAGAACTCTACATAGAAAATATAAAGCATTATTGGGAAAAGTAAAGAAGATCTAAATAAATGAAGGAATATACTGGATCTGTTCCACAGAGAATACACTGTTGCTCATAATCATGTAATTAGAGCTGGGGAGTTGAAGTCAGTAAGTTGACTGCATGCTGTACATATTAGTTGCTCACTAATTCTGTTGGCACAGTTTTCACTTTTTATTAGCCTTCATTTTATACTGATTGAATCTTTCTTTTACTAGACTGTGACTGTAGACAAACTACAGGGAAGTTCTGTTAATATATCTACTGAAGATGGTTTGCTGAAAGTCAAGTATCTTTATACAGAATCATCATTTCTGTCTTCTGCTGCTGGGGATATTACGTTAGGAAGTATTCATGGTAAGATGACAAAGGCCTAATACATCTTAGATATGCCATGTAACAAATTTTAAGAGATGACTATTTCTTTATAGTTGAAGGAGGATCTGCAAATTAAGAAGGTGTCCCTCTAAATAATTAGTTACAAACTAATCATCTTTAAAAACCCACAAAATAAAGTGACTCATAATGTACTAAATTTTATTTTGTCAAAAAATTGAATATCATGTTGTTATACATGAAGCTAAAAATAATTCTGATTTTTAATTCATTTCCTTGTAGAATGGAACAAACAAAGAAATCTGTGTAGGAATATTCAGAGGAAAGCATGATGAAGTGAAAGCAGTGTTAAAAAATAAAGATGGGTTCTGAGTGTTTTAGGTTGTGATAGGAAAGCTAAGGATGAACTACATTAATGAAGCATTTGTGTGAGAGATTATAGTGATTCAGTGATACTAATTTTGGCTAAAATACTTAAGTGTGTTAGTTCTAGCACCAGGTCCTCTCAGTGCCCTGCCATTTTCAGTGTTCTTTAAATACAATCTTACAACTTTCAAAACATGTCTCTGCAGTTAAATAATGTTACTTAGTTAACTTTTGTGTTACTGAAAGAAGAGAAGAGAACATAATGGTGAAGTAATAATGGCAGAGGGCATGCTGGTATTTAGTGTCACTCAGCATGCTTCTTAATTTTCACATAGCAGATGATTTAAGTCCAGGCAGGTTTTCTGAAATATATATAGATATTAATAGAATTAAGAATCTCTTATCCTGGCAGGTAGTGTATACACATCTGCTAAGTGCCTTTTGGACCATTTTCCAGGAGTTAACAAACATTTGCTGTACATAGTCAACACTCATTTAACTTCTATAGGAAAGCTGAATATTGTTATCTATATACTTTGGTGAAACCTCCAGATTTTCATAATCAACATGAATTGTTAAGTAGTATTAGAAAACCTGACTAGTGCTAACCATGCTGTATAGCAAACTGGCAAGTAGCCTTACAGTTAAAAAGAAAACTAAAAAAATGAGTAGTTAAATGCTTGAAATAATTCTTGAACCTCAATTTCATAGTTAAACCTTGTCAATCATTCTTGTGAGACCAGAATAGCTTGTGTCCAGTAGAGCTGCACCTAAATAAAACAAAGTTTTCTTACTTATTCATCAGGTGTTTTTTTTATTTTATTTTATTTTTTTACTCAGTTGTGCCTTGATTAGTTCTGGTACTTTGTAACTCCATATTTGAACAATGACTTATATGTAAGCATTGCATTTCTAACTGTCAATTGTAACTGAAAGTGCTGTACTTAACATATTAAGTAACTTTTAGTGGAAAAGCAGTTCCTTACCATATTACATGTTGATTAACACTCGGGATAAGAATAGCTCTCTTCTCTGCAGTACTTTATATCATGTTTATTCTAAATTCATTGATGTTTTTTAATTTATTTTTTTGCTTTATGTTAGTCAAGAATTGAACTTGGTACAATTTAACATCAGTAGTTTGCATGATAGTTAAACAAATATACTTTTTTTAAGCAGTCCTCAAAATACTTTAGGTCTCTTGATTAGTTACAGTGGCTGAAACGGAAACAGATGGCTAGAAATAAAAGAGTTCATTTCTTGAGCTTTCGTTAAGTGTTTTTTATTTACTGACCTCTACTTTGAAGTCAAATACCTTTTTTGGGTTATTTAAGTCTAATCAGACCTGCATCCTCTTTCAGACTTTGTCTCTGGTTGGATTTTTGAAAGGAGACTGGAAGATGGAAATTAAGAGTGCAGCAGATTTACCAGGAAGGCCTCTGGGCCCCAATGCCATACAAAGGAAGAAAGCCTAGTTTCCACAGGAGAGATTAAACTTGATGAGTCTCAGCAACCCCAAAGGATGCTGTGAAGCTGAAAGGGTCCTCAGAATTGTTTCGGGTTGGGATGAGGGGAGGTGGACCTTTATGTCCCCAGTCCTAAGATGCAGGCTGCCCCAGAAGCAGTATGATCCTGGATCAAAATGGCTCTCTTCAGCTAAACCAGTTCCCTAAGGGGGCAGACAGTGAGGACTGTCTGCCAGCAGTATTCCCAGTAGATCAGAAAATAAGCCCTTCAGTTACAGAGGGGATTCTAGATGGCAGCGTACAGCATCCTCTACCTTTGTATTTATTGATTCACACAGTACCTTTATTGACCACCTACTGTGTGCCAGATTTTCAGGCCCCAGGGGTATGAAGTTGGGCAGGAGATGATCTCTATCTTTAAAGAGCTCATAGTCTAGTGGGAGGATTGGGTGTCATCTTTCTTGTTTGTAATACTAGTAGAGCAGAAAGAAGTAGAAGGGAAAATTGATCCAGTTGCCATGGTACAAAAGGTTCTGTTTGTACTAAGGTTGTACAAATACAAAAGGTTGTTCAGCCCTGCTTTCGCTATCTGATCCTTGGCTGTCACTCTACTTGGTTTTCCAGTGGTAGTCAGTATAAGAAAGAGAGAGATTTGAAAGAAACCATTCTTGTTTTTTAGTCACACCCAGTGCCTGCCTACTTTTTAAGTCACGCTTCAGAGAGGCCCAAGTTTTTTGCCTTTCCCTCTGTGCCATACCTAGTTCCATCCTTGTCCCAAGGGATTATATGCACATGTTCCTTGAGTCTGCTGTGAAAATGGAATGGGTACAGAGGAGTAGCCAGTGTTCCAGCCCTACATCCTAGTAAGTTTAAAGATAGAGTCATGACTGGGGGGTGGAAGTCCCTATGTTCTAGCTACTGGAATTTAGTAGAGAGAGATAGCTCCCAAGAATCATCCTAAGCTGGAATGCTAAATGTATATTCCAGTGAATTCTTTGTTGTTAGTGGTGATGGTCATATAATGCAAATTAGGTACATATTTTGGTTGTATTTAAATAAACTAGCTTGGGAATCTTTTATGGGAAAATAGATTGCTACTTCTAAACATCTTACAGAAAACAAACTCATAAGAATGTATGTATTCTAAGACCTGCCTATTGAGGATTTATTTAGTTTGGCTTCTTTTTCATAAGGTAGATTTTTGTTTTCTAACTCCAACATACAGATGTTGTAAAAGCCTTTTATACCACAAACATCATAACAATAACTGCCTTCAGATATATGAATTTGGAGCCCTTGTGTCAGTAGGGGTGTGTGTGTGCACTAAATTGCTTCAGTTGTGTCTGAATCTTTGTGACCCTAGGGACCATAGCCTGCCAGAGTCCTCTGTCCATGGAATTCTCCAGGCAAGAATGCTAGAGTGGATTTCCTTGCCCTCCTCCAGGGGATCTTCCCAACCCAGGGATCGAACCCATCTCTCTATGTCTCCTGCATTGGCAGGCAGGTTCGTTACCACTACCACTGCCTGGGAAGCCCATCAGTAGTTGGGTGAGCGTTTGTGTGAAAGCATGTTGAAAGCAAACATTTATTGTGTGCTTCATGAAGTGAGTCTGCTTCTTTTACTTACTGAGTAATTGGCTGTTTACAAATGAAGACTATAAAACTTAGAAATGTCTAATTGTTTGCTCTCAGTTATAAGTTATTGGTGGAAGAGCAAGTATTCAATCCAGATTTCTTGACTTTTAGGGAGATGTTTTAAAACAGTGTTTGTACATAGCCATGGTGAATTTCTTGATTGCAACCCAAATTCTATCCTTGCTTTGAGGGCTTCCTGGGTTGCTCTACAGATGCTTCCTCTAGGCAAACAACACTATAACACAGATGCACTGCTTCAGCTGGGTTCTAAATTGTAAACTCCAGTTTCAGCGTCATTTATTATGCCTTAAATGAGTTTTTGGTATTCCATAGAGTGTTTGGGCTCAGCTTAGCTCTGTGGAGCCAATCAGGTACTCAGTTCATTCTATAAAAGTGTTGCTGCTATCTTCAGTGTGTGGCTTCAAAGGGTTCCTTCCATAAAGGAAGAGGGAGCTTGAAATTTATTTTTGTCAGTGTATTCTTTTTGTTCATATACTCTGATGCAAACCAGTACTGCTGAAAAAAGAGGATGCTCAGTAATGAAGAAAGGGAAAATGAAAGGAGTAATAAGTCTTTCATGGCCTTGTAAATTGACTCCTATATGTAGAGAAAAGAAAAAAAATCTAAAATGTCTTTTGAAATGAAAATTTTAAGTATAGCTAGCTGTATTTTCTCAATAAGAAAATAAGCAATCTAACTAACTAGTAATATTTACCATTTGTAATGTTGCTGCTGCTGCTAAGTCACTTCAGTCGTGTCCGACTCTGTGCGACCCCATGGATGGCAGCCCACCAGGCTCCCCCCGTCCCTGGGACTATCCAGGCAAGACCACTGGAGTGGGTTGCCAGTTCCTTCTCCAATGCATGAAAGTGAAAAGTGAAAGTGAAGTCGCTCAGTCATGTCCGACTCTTAGCCACCCCATGGACTGCAGCCTACCAGGCTCCTCCATCCATGGGATTTTCCAGGCAAGAGTACTGATGTGGGTTGCCATTGCCTTCTCCATTTGTAATGTTGAATACCGCACAATTGCACTCATCTCACATGGTAGCAAAGTAATGCTCAAAATTCTCCAAGCCAGGCTTCAGCAATATGTGAACTGTGAACTTCCAGAGTTCAGGCTGGATTTAGAAAAGGCAGAGGAACCAGAGATCAAATTGCCAACATCTGTTAGATCATCGAAAAAGTAGGAGAGTTCCAGAAAATATTCTTCTGCTTTATCGACTACGCCAAGCCTTTGACTGTGTGGATCACAACAAACTGTGGAAAATTCTTGAAGAGATGGGAATACCAAACCACCTGACCTGCCTCCTGAAAATCTGTATGCAGGTCAAGAAGCACCAGTTAGAACTAGGCATGGAACAACAGACTGGTTCCAAATCAGTAAAGGAGTACATCAAGGCTACATATTGTCACCCTGATTATTTAATTTATATGCAGAGTACATCATGAGAAATGCCAGGCTGGATGAAGCACAAGCTGAAATCAAGATTGCCAGGAGAAATATCAATAACCTCAGATATGCAGATGATATCACCTTTATGGCAGAAAATGCAGAAGAACTAAAGAGCCTCTTGATGAAAGTGAAAGAGGAGAGTGAAAAAGTTGGCCTAAAAGTCAACATTCAGAAAACTTAAGATCATGGCATCTGGTCCCATCACTTCATGGCAAATATATGGGGAAACAATGGAAACAGTGACAGACTTTATTTTTGGGGACTCCAAAATCACTGCAGATAGTGACTGCAGCCATGAAATTAAAAGACGCCTGCTCCTTGGAAGAAAAGTTATGACCAACCTAGACAGCATATTAAAAAGCAGAGATATGCTTTGCCAACAAAAGTCCATCTAGTCAAAGCTATAGTTTTTCCGGTAGTCATGTATGGATGTGAGAGTTAGGCTGTAAAAAAAGCTGAGTGCCAAAGAATTGATGCTGTTGAACTGTGGTGTTGGAGAAGACTCTTGAGAATCCCTTGGACTACAGGGAGATCCAACCTGTCCATCCTAAAGGAAATCAATCCTGAATATTCATTGGAAGGACTGATGTTGAATACTTTGGCTACCTGATGCGTAGAACTGACTCAGTGGAAAAGACCCTGATGCTGGGAAAGATTGAAGGCAGGAGGAGAAGGAGATGACAGAGGATGAGATGGTTGGATGGCATTACCGACTCAGTGGACACGAGTTTGAGTAAACTCTGGGAGTTGGTGATGGACAGGGAGGCCTGGCATGCAGCTGTCCATGGGGTCACAGAGTCAGACACGATTGAGCGACTGAACTGAACTGAATGTTGAATCACGTATTAAGTATGTATGCCTTCTAATACAGAAGAAACTAGTGTATTCATTGATTGAACAAAAATTCCCTAATATTCTGGCACTGAGAATCTAGTGGGAGAATAGGTACTTGAATAGTTTGTGTTCAGATGTAAAAGTTTATTACAGTTTACTATCTTTTGATTTTCTTCTAAGTTGTCAAAAATTAGATTCTTTGTAAAGTGTAGTTTGTTGTATTCTGCTATTTGAATATTTGTGATTTTTAAAGAATTCTGTATTTATATGTATTCTAGCAAATATATTTTTAGAATAGTTATAAATATATAGTATCCTGACTCAGAAAGAAAAGCTTCCTTGAAATGGTTTGCTGGGATTGATTTTACTTACAATTTAAATAAATTAATTGGGTTTACAAAGTAATCTATAGATTCAATGCAATCCCTATCAAACTACCAACGGTATTTTTCACAGAACTAGAACAAATAATTTCACAATTTGTATGGAAATACAAAAAACCTCGAATAGCCAAAGTAATCCTGAGAAAGAAAAATGGAACTGGAGGAATCAATCTGCCTGACTTCAGACTCTACTACAAAGCCACAGTCATCAAGACAGTATGGTACTGGCACAAAGACAGAAATATAGATCAATGGAACAGAATAGAAAGCCCAGAGATAAATCCACGAACCTATGGTCACCTTATCTTCGACAAAGGAGGCAAGGATATACAATGGAAAAAAGACAACCTCTTTAACAAGTGGTGCTGGGAAAACTGGTCAACCACCTGTAAAAGAATGAAACTAGAACACTTTCTAACACCATACACAAAAATAAACTCCAAATGGATTAAAGATCTAAATGTAAGACCAGAAACTATCAAACTCCTAGAGGAGAACATAGGCAAAACACTCTCCGACATAAATCACAGCAGGATCCTCTATGACCCACATCCCAGAATTTCAGAAATAAAAGCAAAAATAAACAAATGGGACCTAATGAAACTTAAAAGCTTTTGCACAACAAAGGAAACTATAAGCAAGGTGAAAAGACAGCCCTCAGATTGGGAGAAAATAATAGCAAATGAAGCAACAGACAAAGGATTAATCTCAAAAATATACAAGCAACTCCTCCAGCTCAACTCCAGAAAAATAAATGACCCAATCAAAAAATGGGCCAAAGAACTCAACAGACATTTCTCCAAGGAAGACATACAGATGGCTAACAAACACATGAAAAGATGCTCAACATCACTCATTATCAGAGAAATGCAAATCAAAACCACAATGAGGTACCATTATACGCCAGTCAGGATGGCTGCTATCCAAAAGTCTACAAGCAATAAATGCTGGAGAGGGTGTGGAGAAAAGGGAACCCTCTTACACTGTTGGTGGGAATGCAAATTAGTACAGCCACTATGGAAAACAGTGTGGAGATTTCTTAAAAAGCTGGAAATAGAACTGCCATATGACCCAGCAATCCCACTTCTGGGCATACACACCAAGGAAACCAGATCTGAAAGAGACACGTGCACCCCAATGTTCATCGCAGCACTGTTTATAATAGCCAGGACATGGAAGCAACCCAGATGCCCATCAGCAGACGAATGGATGAGGAAGCTGTGGTACATATACACCATGGAATATTACTCAGCCATTAAAAAGAATTCATTTGAATCAGTTCTAATGAGATGGATGAAACTGGAGCCCATTATACAGAGTGAAGTAAGCCAGAAAGATAAAGACCATTACAGTATACTAACACATATATATGGAATTTAGAAAGATGGTAATGATAACCCTATATGCAAAACAGAAAAAGAGACTCAGATGTATAGAACAGACTTGTGGACTCTGGGAGAAGGCGAGGGTGGGATGTTTCAAAAGAACAGCACTGAAACATGTATATTATCTAGGGTGAAACAGATAACCTGCCCAGGTTGGGTACATGAGACAAGTGCTCAGGCCTGGTGCACTGGGAAGACCCAGAGGGATCGGGTGGAGAGGGAGGTGGGAGGGGGGACTGGGATGGGGAATACATGTAAATCCATGGCTAATTCATTTCAATATATAACAAAAACTACTGTAATGATGTAAAGTAATTAGCCTCTAACTAATAAAAATTAAAAAAAATAAAAATAAATAAATAAATTAATTGGGTTTAATATATAGGAGTACTCATGACAGTCATTTTAGTGTTTTATATTTAACATGTTATTTTTTGGAATAAATGATTAATGAATAAAACTATTTAAAATATTTAGATTCTCTGTATAACTTAGGGTCTTATTTTAGGCTCTTTGGGAACATAAATTAATAAATTGATGACCGTTTGTTCCCATCTTTTTGTACTTCAGAAGTCTTTTGTTGCCAAAAGATTTAGCAAGATATACATGCTAAATGCTTTCTTAAATAACTTTGAATTTTAGAAACTTTCACAAAAGTAAAAGTTACATAAACTATGCAAATACAATTAATAATTTTGATAGCACTCAAAACTTCATAAAGATATGTTTCAGTTTTCTCTAAGAAGAACATATAAGCTCTGGTAAATTTATAAATCTGCCTTATGAATTTAGAAACTCAGAAATACAAAATTCTAAAGGAAGAAAACTTTTATTGGATTAAATGGGATTCTTCATAAGCTCATGAAAATGGTTTGTTCTAATTTTAGCATTTATTCTTAAGTTCATTAAGTTTGATTGTCATTTGACACATAATTTATGTTAATGTTGAATCTGGACACTTAAACTTTTTTATATGAAATTATAGCTTCCTTTGTGGTACAGATAGTGTAGATTTTTTTTTTTCTTTCATTATTTAGACATGTGATAAATATGCTGCTATTCCATGCAGTGTTTGTATTCCGCTCATTTCCTTGGAGGGACTGGACTCCTTCCTTAAAGGTGATAATGCCATTTTCAGTGTATGGCCTCCAAGCTTCCACTAAAGGAAGAGAGATCATAGAGGATCATGTGAGAAATTTGTTAGCCAGAATGTCTTAAAATGACTTTAACTATAGAAGTCTGAGATAAAGAGCTTAGTGTGTTTTAAGGAAGGAGAAAGGCACACAAGTATTAGTGGGTGCTGGCATCTGTGTCACAGCTTATATTTATAATTTTTGTTCAGTCGCTAAGTTGTGTCTGACTCTTTGTGAACTGCAACATGCAAGGCTCCCCTGTCCTTCACTATCACCCAGAGTTTGCTCAGGTTCATATCCATTGAGTCGTTGATGCTGTCTAACCATCTCGTCCTCTGTTGTCCTCTTCTGTTGCCTTCAGTCTTTACTAGCATCAGGGGCTTTTCTAGTGAATTGTCTCTTCATGTCAGATTGCCAGAGCATTGGAGCTTTAGCTTCAGCGTGTGTCCCTCCAGTGAATATTCAGGGTTGATTTCCTTAAGGATTGACTGGTTTGATCTCCTTGCAGTCCGAGGGACTCTCAAGAGTCTTCTCCAGCACCAAATTTGAAAGCATCAGTATTTAAAATTGCTTTTTCTCAAATGTCTGTGAATTCCTCCTCTTTACACACCCCGTTGGTATTCAGCATTTCATCCTGTTTCATTGTTCTTTTTGTTCTTTCTTTTCCTTGGACATCTTATACACTTTAGACGCAACTACCATTATATTCCAATAATTCAGATTTGTATCTCTAGCCCTGACTTCCAACTTATACATCCATCTGCTTAGTAGACATAGCCATTTGGATCCTTAGAGTCTTCTCTGATGACTTCATGTTTCTAACTTCTTTTCTCCTATTTTCTCAGCCCCCACCCCCAACCTCATCCATAATGTATTCCTCCTCTTTTATTTCCATTTGCAGATTCTAATATTACAATGTATGTTATTTCCCAAACTAGAAATCCAGAAGTAATCCTGAACTTCTGTCACCTTCCATATCTAGTCAACACCAAGTTTAGATGGGTTTTAGGTGGCTCAGTGGTAAAGAATCCACCTACCATTGCAGGAGATGTAGGAGACACAGGTTTGATCCCTGGGTTGGGAAGTTCTTTTAGAGGAGGAAATGGCAGCCCACTCAGTATTCTTGCCTGGAGAATCCCATGGAAAGAGGAGCCTAGCAGGTACAGTCCATGGGTTTGCAAAGAGTCAGACATGACTGAGCTGCACGAGCACAATCAGCTAAATACTTCTTTCAATCTATCCCATCTTTTTCTTCAAAATTTCTACTCTTCTAATTAAGATTCTTGTCAGCTCTTGCCTCACCTCTAGCAATAAATTTGCTTCCAGTCTTGTTACACATTCATTGTCCTAACTATTGTGTGAAAGTGCAAGTGCTAGTGTTGCAGTCGTGTCTGACTCTTTGCCACCCCATGAACTTTACAGTCCATGGAATTCTCCAGGCCAGAATACTGGAGTGGGTAGCCTTTCCCATCTGCAGGGGATTTTCCCAACTCAGGGATCGAACCCAGGTCTCCACATTGTAGGCAGATTCTTTACCAGCTGAGCCACCAGGGAAGCCCAAGAACACTGGATTGGGCAGCCTGTCCCTTCTCCAGCGGATCTTCCCAACCCAGGAATTGAACCAGGGTCTCCTGCTTTGCAGGTGGATTCTTTACCAACTGAGCTATTAGGGAACTATTATATGATTGTTTATTAGAAAAGAAGCACATTGAACATGGCATTGTCTTACCCAAACCCTTTCCTACTCAGTGACTTAGCTAACTTACTACCTTTTTTGACCTTATGCTTTGTGTTCTAGAATTACACAATCTCTTACTTCTTCCTGTATACAATCATACCTGTTTTATACTTCTGAGTTTTTAATCAGAGCTTTTGATCATACAGATCAGTTATAGTCTTTCTAAAATGTTTTTCCCAGCTTTCTTTATCTCATTTACTTTTAGTAATCTTTTCATACTCGGCTAAAGCAGCCTTTCTCCGTTTCTGGCCTTCCATTGACCCATAAATTCTTGCCTGATTATAAACTCCTCAATAGCAGGGATCATGTTTTATTTACCTCTATATGCTTTGCATTTAGCCATGTGCTTGCAAGTAGAAAATACTTTCTTTCTGCTCCCCCAATCTTCCCCTTAAAAAAGAAGCACAAAAAGGATTTAACCTTTATGGATATTTTATTTCTGTTTGGATAATGAGAGCATGTGTGCTGTTTTTACTAAAATCACATTTATTTTAGTGAAGAAAAATAAACTATTTGTCTTTAAATTGGTAGCTAATTCTTCCTCTGATCCTTTTAGAATGAAGAGTGGCTAGTTAAGGAGAACTGTTTATTTTCTCAAACATTGGATTTTGTGGAAAAATTAAATAACTTGAAAGAAGAGTAAGCACACATAATTATTACAGATCATACGGCATCTGCTTTATTGAAAGGAAAGCTTTTGCAAAGGTCTACTCCTCTCAGATAGTTGATTTGTTTATTGTTTTCACTGTCTGGTGATGGAGAAAGGTAAAACCAAATTATAGAAAACTGTGCTGGTAATGTCCATTCAGTTGATCTGTGTACTTTAAAATATTCTGTCTTCTTCCACAAAGTATTTGAGATAAGAGTTCCATGTTGTGTATTTTAATGCCCTTGGAATATTTCTGTTTAGGGTAGAGATTTTCTCAACAGTTTGATAAGTTGAGAATATTTTTTTTATTGTTTTAAAAGTCCTTTAGCACAAACAAAAACATTTTTATATATTCCTTATATTTACAGATATTATTTCCATAGTTTTATTATTCCCTTATGCTTTTCCTGTGCAGAACTCTAACACTCAAGAGAGATGTAGGTTGAGACTGTATAGATTCTGCTATAATTTAACTGACTTCTCTGGTGGCTCAGACGGTAGAGCATCTGCCTACAATGCGGGAGGCCCGGGTTCAATCCCTGGGTCAGGAAGATCTCCTGGAGAAGGAAATGGCAACCCACTCCAGTATTCTTGCCTGGAAAACCCCATGGACAGAGGAGCCTGGTAAGCTACAGTCATGAGGTTGCAAAGAGTTGGACATGACTGAGCGACTTCACTTTATAATTTAACTAGTCCTCTTTTTTTTTTTTTAATGAAACTAAAACTTCAATTTTTTGACTCTAAAACCATTGTTTTCTTGATCACTTTTATCACACTCACTACTGACTGACTTTTTGAAAAAGACCACATTTTCTATTTTTGTTTAAAAAAGTAAATTTTTACTGCATTCATTGGAGACTAGTTTAGTAAAGCTCCTTTTGTCTTGCTGAATGGGTGAACTCACTAACTAAATGACTGACTATAGAACTATGTCAGTTTTTTTATTGTTGTTTTGCTAATAGTTAGAATCACAAATATCAGAGGTCTGCTTTATCTTATTTTTAAGGTGTTCATAAGGTGAAAACAGTAAAGAGAATTCTGAGTGTCTGACACGAGCTTAATCTTCCTAAAGATTAGGAAGGAATGAATACTAGATGCTTTTCTTGTGTTCTTCTCATCTTGAAATTCTTCTTTGACTTTGGTATAGGACAAAGTCAGTAGACTAAACTCTCTATGATTCTTCTACAAATTTGTTTTTACCTGTTTTTCCAAACTAAATTTGAACATAGGTTCAAAAAATAATATCATTTACTATGTACAGGGCAATATGCTAAGCTCTCAAAATATAATGCTAAGTAAGAAACATTTAATCCCTGTCCTCATAGACTGACCTAATTGCTCCAACCTAACTGATGAGCATGATAGCACATGTAGTTACACCTTTTTACCTTTGCTTACATACCTTTTCAACAAAATCTTTCCCCCTCAGCATCAAATTTTACTCATATTTCAAACATAGACTCTGATGAAATCTCCAATATGATTTTCTCCCTGTTCATGCCACATCATTTTAGTCTGCTTCCTCAGAATGGTTATGGAACCTAATACATACTATTCAGTTACAACATGAACTTAAAATTATTAATAAACACTCATTTTTAACTTTTCATGTATGTGTCTCACTGTACCCCCTGCAAGTGATTTGTGTCCTTCCCACATACGAAATACACTCCCTTCCTTTCAAGGTTCCCAGAGTCTCATCCTATTGCATATCTGCTCAGAGTCCAGAATGTCTACACCAAAATCAGATCCAGATGTAGATGAGCCTCCTCGGGTATAGTTGCTTAGGTCTAACTCCTCAAGTATAGTTCTCAATCTTAAGACCTGTTCTCTAACCTCCTCAACCCATACACACCACTAAGCATACAGTGCTGGGATACACATAGGATGATTGCTATAGACTTTCCTGTTCAAAGGGGAGAAAAGTTAGGGGCACAAAGGAGTCATTGGTCCATAATGATTTTGAAATTTAGGTAGGAAAACATTGGAGTTTCTTTGATTAAAATCATGGCCTTGTGATAATTCTTTAGGTTTCCAGGCTTTGCCCTCTGAGCTCTTGGTTTCTCCATTTGAGTCATCCTTCCTTTTTCATGAAATGTAGCATGTGTTTGCAACTGAGGAATTTTCTTAATCTGCTTCCTGCCAGCAGAATTTTGGGACTCCAGTGGTCTCATTTCACTTTGTACTGTTATTGTCCCTTTTGGTTGAAGTTAGCAATGTGTTTGCTGATATAATTCTCACAAATTTTGTCAGCCTTCTATGAATTCACATTGGTGTTTATTCTATCAGATGAGGGCCACATCCAAGAATCTTTTCAAAATGTGGACTTCTGCAGAGAAATTAAGATATGGTGCTCACAAGCTTTCTAGGGGACCTATTGCTTGATTGAGAAGATCTGTGAGATACCTCAGCCAGTTTAATGGACTTTTTGTACAGGTAAATTAATACTGTGAGGTATCACTCTAATCTTTCTGGAGTCTTGACAAAAGATTTTACAGTCAATCCATCAATTTCATTTTTAGGCCATTTTCTGGCAGTACACTGAATTCAAACTTTGTGTTGAAGCTATTCTTAACTTTCTCATTTTGCCATCTTGAGAAGCTGAGAATTTTCAAAATGATTCTTGTCCTGATTCTTTTTTTAAACAATCGTTTCTTTAGTTTATCTTACTTTGTTTGCATTTTACAGATGCTACAAGAAAAAACAGGCAGCGCCTACAACACTTTAACTGCTTGGCCATCTCCTTAGCTAGATCATTCAGTTCATTAGGCACATTTCCTACTTTCCACATTACTGAATGTGATAGTGTTGCGAAGTTTCTAATACTGCTGAAAGGTTGTTGCTGAACGATTAGACGCGGGATTCTTGGCCTCCGGAGGAGACGAATTCAATCCGGGGCCAGAGACGAGGCTGGATCGCTCAGAGCTTTTGTGTAATAAAGTTTTATTAAAGTATAAAGGAGATAGAGAAAGCTTCTGACATAGGCATCAGAAGGGGGCAAAAGAGTACCCCTTTTGCTAGTGTTAGCAATGGAGTTATATACTCTCCAATGAATCCAAAGAATGTCTGGAGGTTGCAAAGACCTCACCAGACCCACTCCCATATTTACATTTTAAGATAACAGAGTTGGCTAGAAGGTTTAATCCAAAGATTGTCCTCAGGCAGGATACATCCTTGTAAAGACCAGACCTACTCCCATAATTTATGTTTTAAGATAACAGAATTAGCCAGAGACTGTCCTCAGGCAGGATACATTATTGTTATATAATCCTAAGGAATGTAGAGGAAAAAAAGTAAAAAAAGTTTGTCCTTTCTTCCTCCTTGAATATTCCATACTTCTCTCTCCTTGGGGACCCCTAGACTTCTTATCAACCTGCCTAGGAACTGACTCTCTCACTGCTTAACAAAGATCTGCCTTCCTCCAGTTTCCAAAACACTTTTTTCACTTCCATTTAAGCCCTTATATGAGAAGCACTCAAAGTCCAGCTTTCTACTAACACACTGTTCAGGCAATTTAGACTTTTCTACCATGCTCCTAAAAATCCTTCCAACCTATGCCTACTGCCAATTTCCAAAGCTATTCCCGTATTTTTAGTGATTTATTGTGGCATCATCCCATGTCCAGCTTTCAACATCTTTTCTAGTTACCTCTTCCTTTGTAACATATTTAGCAGCTGAAAACAGCAAATATGTATTTTCTTATACTTTGGGTGGTCCGGAATCTGGGTATCACTTACCTGGGTCTTCCGCCTCAAGATCTCTCTTGAGGTTGTAATCAAGGTATCAGATGGGGCCATGGGTTTATTTGAAGGTTCAGCCAAAAGTGAATCTGCTTTCTAGTTCACTCATGTTGTTGTTAGCAGGATTCAGTTCAGATTCTATTAGCTGGGGGCCTCTTTAGGTCCTTGGTCTTGGGCCTCTTTCATAAGGAAGTTAGACAACATGGCTAGCTGGCTTCCATCACAGCAAAAGAGAGCTGGCAAAACAGATGCAAGAATCATTTGTAACCTAGTCTTGAAAGTAACATCTCATTGCCTTTGCCCTTATTCTCTTTGTTAAAAGCATCAGTAGGTCCAGCTTCCATATGAGTGAAGGAGATCCATGGGCATAAATACCAGGAGGCAGGGATCACTGGAAGCTATCTTAGCAGCTTTATGATCCTTGGCCACTATTTGCATGTGAATGTGCATTTACTGGGTTTGAAAATTGGAAGAGTATCTAGAACACACCAGTGAAATAATATTTACTTAACCATGTAACAGGAGGATCTCACAGCCTTGTAAATTACTGAAACTTGAAAATAATTTTATAAGCTTCAGTTCAGTTCAGTTCAGTTCAGTCCATCAGTCGTGTCCGACTCTTTGTGACCCATGAATTGCAGCACTCCAGGCCTCCCTGTCCATCACCAACTCCCGGAGTTTACTTAAACCCATGTCCATCAAGTCGGTGATGCCATCCAACCATCTCATCCTTTGTCGTCCCCTTCTCCTCCTGCCCCCAATCCGTCCCAATATCAGGGTCTTTTCCAATGAGTCAACTCTTCACATGAGGTGGCCAAAGTATACAAACCAAGTTTTACTCCTACGCAAGTGTACCTCTTGTTCATATGCTCACGTGAAGTATGATGAAATATAAAACTTTTAGAGAAATTTTTACAGTCAAAACACATTTAACTGTTGGACAAATGAATCAAGTGCCTCCTTTCTTTGTTTTTCTTTTTTCCCAGGTACTGATATATGTCAATATTTACAAGATACATGAAATGAAATAAATGATTTTACTCATCCTAGATTAATTCTGAGACAAAATTTATTCCTCTGCTCTTTACTTCTTTTGCTGTTTTTGTTCAGTTGATAAGTTGTGTCTGACTCTTTGTGATTTCATGGACTGTAGGTTGCCAGGCTCCCTATCCTTCACTATCTCTCAAAGCATGCTCAAACTCATGTCCACCAAGTCAGTGATGCCATCCAATGATCTCATCCTCTGTCACCCCCTTCTCCTCCTGCCCTCAGTCTTTCCCAGTTTCAGGGTCTTTTACAATGAGTAAGCTCTTCGCATCAGGTGGCCAGCTTATTGGAGCTTCAGCTTCAGCATCAGTCCTTCCAATGAGTATTCAGGGTTGATTTCCCATAGGATGGACTGGTTTGATCTCCTTGCAGTCCAAGGGACTCTCAAGAATTTTCTCCAGCACCGTAGTTCGAAAGCATCAATTCTTCAGCACTCAGCTTTCTTTATGGTCCAACTCACACATTCATACATACCTACTGGAAAAACCATAGCTTTGTCTAGACGGACCTTTGTCAGCAAAGAGATGTCTCTGCTTTTGAATACATTGTCTAGGTTTGTCATAGCTTTTCTTCCAAGGAGCAGGCATCTTTTAATTTCAGGGCTGCAGTCAGTGTTCACAGTGATTTTGGAGCTGAAGGAAAGAAAATCTATCACTGTTTCCACTTTTCCCCCATCTATTTGCCATGAAATGATGGGACTGAATGCTGTGTTCTTCGTTTTTTGAATGTTCAGTTTTAAGCCATCTTTTTTCACTCTCTTCTTTCACCCTCATTAAGAGGCCCTCTAGTTCCTCTTTGCTTTCTGCCATTAGAGTGATATCAGCTACATATCTGAGGTTGATATTTCTCCTGGCAATCTTGATTCCAGCTTGTGCTTCCTCCAGCTCAGTATACTACATGATGTACTCTGCATATAAATTAAATAAGCAGGGTGAGAATATATAGCCTTGGCATACTCCTTTCCCAGTTTGGAACCAATCTGTTGTTCCATGTCCAGCTCTAACTGTTGCTTCTTGACCTGCTCCACAGGTTTCCTAGGAGGCAGGTGAGATGGTCTGATATTTCATTTCTTTAAGAATTTTCCACAGTTTGTTGTGATCTGTACAGTCAGACTTTAGTGTAGTCAATGAAGCAGGAGTAGATGTTTTTCTGAAATTTTCTTGCTTTTTCTATGACAATTTGATCTCTGGTTCCTCTGCCCTTTCTAAACCCAGCTTGTACATCTGAAAGTTCTAGTTTCATGTACTGCTGAAGCCTGACTGGGAGAATTTTGAGGATTACCTTGCTAGCATGAGAAGTGAGTGCGATTGTATAGTAGTTTGAACATTCTTTGGCATCGCCCTTCTTTGAGACTGGAATGAAAACTGACCTGTTCCAGTTCTGTGGCCATTGCTGAGTTTTCCAAATTTGCTGACATATTGAGTGCAGTACTTTAATAGCATCATCTTTTGGGATTTTAAATAGCTCAGCTTCTTTTACTCTACTTGTTTCTTACCATTTTCTTATTTTTACTCCTTTTTTACCCTTCACTATAGTTTTAGAATTATGATAGTGCAGTAAATACAGGTGGTATAACTCTAGGAGTAATTATCCCTTAAACACACATAAAGAAAAATCCAGCTGTTTTTGATGCTGGAGGAAGGCACTGGGAAGAATGGTTTCAGTGTCCTGTGTTTATCCTGGAAAATAGATTTTCATTGAAAGAAGGGAATATTTGAAGTTTTTTTTTGTTAGTCATATTTCAGTTATTTATTACTCCTGTCCCAAACCTTTTAAACTCTTGGCAGAAAAACCACTGAAATCTCACAGATAGGTTTGCCAAACTGGCCTAAAAAACAACAGTAATTACTTTTTTCCATGGATTATTTTAGTGTTATTTGGTTCAAAACTTGGCTTTGTGTGGTCTGATAAATATTGTAATGTTTAGGTTGAATATGCCTAGTCAGTACATTTAAGTCTTTTATTTATTTATTTATTTATTTATTTATTTATTTATTTTTTACATTTTTTAACTTTTAGAAGAATCATTATTTTTCTTCCATGTTTTCCAGAAAGTACAGGGGTTTGTTTTTTCAGTTGTGCTGTAGTATATTAAGTTAGAGTGGAAGAAGAGAGTTTGTATAGATGCCTAAATCTATTTATTTTGTAGTTGCGCCTAAATCTCTGACTGGGGTTGTGATACTGAGAAAAATTGTGAACAACAATTATAATATTATTAAATAACCTTGTGGATATCTAACTGTGTTGTAGAACATTATTAATATCTTTCCTTTCTAGATTATCCCTAATGTGTAAAGTTGCCTTTTTCTCTCTTTTGCAGGTAATATAACATTACGAAGCAAGATGGGTAACATCACAGTAGGTATGTGCTAAGTGGTTGTTGGTAAATTTTGCTTTCTTTTTAAAATAGCTATATTTGTGATATTTTATTAGAGCACATAAAATCTACAATTTAGCTGAAGAACCTAATAGTATCCTGATATACCAGTCAGATATAGGCAGATCCAGTATATGAACTGAGGAAGAGATGGTTGGATGGCATCACTGACTCAGTGGGCATGAGTTTGAACAAACTCCGGGAGGTAATGAATGACAGGGAAGCCTGGTGTGCTGCAGTCCATGGGGTCACAAAGAGTCAGACATGACTTAGCGACTGAACAACAAGAAATATATGAATGTGTGAAATTATTTCTAAAAGTTCATTGATTCATCATCTTATAAATACTATATAATTTCAGGTTTGCTATCAATGAGAATACTGTTAGAATTCTAATTTCACCACTTTCTATTCATGGAAAATTACCTAACTGCTCTGTAACTAAGCTTCCACCTCTGAAGAAAATAGAAATAACAGTAAGAACCTATCAAATGGGGATTAAATGAGATATTTAAGTACTTTAGCATAGCATCTGACATATGATAAGTACTCAATAAATAATAGCCATTTTAATTATTGTTTTTGTTCTAATCCTAGGCCAGAACTAACAGTGGCCTGTGGTCCTTTAGACCTAATCACCACATGTGATGCTGTGCCTGTGGGAATAAAAGTTCAGATTCCCAGGTAGCTTAGATAGAGCTCTTTTCTATCCCTAGTTGCACCTGCTTGCCTGTTAGGTGAAGGCACACTCTGAGCTCTAAGAGTGGTGCTTGATTTTTAGACCTTAGAGCATAGGGGTCAGTGGTGGGAAACCAGGATCTTTGTTGAGGAGCTATGGCTTATTGCCAGTATGAATGCCCCGGCTTCCTGATTTTGTCCTTTTGACATTTCATGTTTTCTTTTGTGTGTGTGCTGATTGAAATGATAAATATACTCAACAATCCTTTTCACTGTCACTTCTTCTGGGTTCTCAGACTTAAGATGCACATCCCTTTTTAAGTTTTCTAGACATTGTAACCTTTATATTCAGTGAGGGATAAATAGAAGATAAAGGCTTCCTAAGTGATAGTTGTCAATCATTTTAACGGAAAACATGACAGGATTTACCTTTGTCCCAGAGAGAAATCAAAATTCACTGCTGACTCTTCAGGCCATTCCATCAGAGGGTGCATCTGGGGTTAGTAAGGAAAGTTTCTAGGGTAAAAAAAAGATACACTAGTAAAAAGCTGAGCTATCTGGGGTGGTGCGGGGTGGGAGGAGAGTCCTAGACATGGGTAGAGTTTGTAGCAGTAAGGGAAGGGGAGGAAAGAAAAGGAATATTTTAAATTGAGAAGCACAGTGAGTTTCGCTGCCCACTAGCAGGCCCTTTAGGCAGATGAGAATTTGAGAAATACTTATATGATAATGCTAGTATTACTGTTGGATGAACTGTGGGAACATAAAGGGAAAAACCATTCTTTCTAAAATTGGAAATAAATGCATTATTACCCATACTGAAAAAGAATAGCAATAGCCAGGATGAAATGAACAGTAATTTACATCTTTGAAGATGGTTTCACAGTGTATAAATGATTAACTGTATAAATTTTAAGGGCTTCCCTGGTAGTTCAGCTGGTAAAGAATCCAGTTCTTTGCAATGTGGGAGACCTGGGTTTGGGAAGACCCTGGGTTGGGAAGATTCCCTGGAGAAGGGAATGGCTACCCTCTCCAGTATTCTGGCCTGGAGAATTCCATGGACTGTGTAGTCCATGGGGTGGCAAAGAGTTGAATATAACTGAGTGACTTTCACTTTCACACACACACACACACACACACACACACACACACACACACACACTAATCTGGATGGGGGTAAGAAGAGTGGGTAGTGTCCTTCTCTTTTCTCTTTCATTTTATTATCTGTAAGACAGTAAGCCACAATGTTTTAACCTTAATAATAGTGTTCATTTCTTAAATTCCTTTGATTCTTTGAGTATCTCTGTTAAGACTTTGGAAGAAAGTATAAATTATGTCACTGTTTATATTGATCTTAAAATTGTGTTAGCATTTGAAGACAACCCTGAATATGGCAATAAGTAGTCCACATATATTTACCAAGTGCCTGCTCCATACCAGGAGCTCATGTAGATACCGGGGAATATGTTGGTCAAAAGATATTGTCTTCATGCTCACCTTTGAGCTGAGAAGAAAGACAGTAAGTATGTGAATGATAAAAGATAATTTCACATAGTGCAATGAATAAATAAGAGAGGGTAGTGTAATAGAGGGGAAAGAAAACTGCTTCGTTTAGCAATCAGGGAGAGTCTGGAGAAGAGATACTTGATCTAAGGTCAGAATAACGGGCAAAAGGCATGTAAAATTCTGGATGCACAGCTCCGTAGATACAGAGGACAGCCAGTGCAAGCCATTAACATGAATGAGTTTATCAGTTTGCAGAAAAGATACACTCACAAGAATTGAGTCTTACATAAGCAAAGTGTCATTTTTCATTTATATCTATCTATAATTTCTCTTATCTTGTTTTATAGTTTCCAGTATAGTAGTCTGAGATATCTTTGGTTAAATTTGCTTTTTTGACCCCATTATGAATGGAATTTTAGAAAATTTCCTTTTTTAATGGCCTGCTGCTGGTATATTAAAAAAATACAACTGACCTTTATTCATGGACTATGTTTCTTGTGCCCTTGCTAAATTTATTTATGTATTCTAAATAGTGTATTTTTTAGAATCCAGAATTCTTTTCTAGGTAGGCAGTCATTCCATTTGCAGATTAATATAGTTTTATCTCTTTCTTTCCAAACTCTTTTCCTTTTTTCTCTTTTGCCTTATTAGGCTAGGTAGGTTTTACAGCACAAATTGAATAATAGTGGCAGATTGTTCCCAATCCTAGTATCCAGTATTAGAGGAATACATTCAGTGTTGTGCCTTTTAAGTGTGATGTTAGCTCTGCAGGCTTTTTATAGATACTCTTATCAGACTGAGGAAATTCTTTTTATTCCTAGTTTCCTGAAAGTTGGTTTTTTTTCCTTTTCTTTGATCATGAATGGATATTGAATTTTGTCAAATGTATTTTCTGTATTTATTGAAATGATTGCTTTTTTAATTCTTTTTTTACTCTATTAATGATCAACTGCATTGATTTTTGATGTTAACTAACCTTGTATTCCTTGGATCAACCGTACCTAATCATGATATAGTATCCTATTTATGGCAGAAAGTGAAAAGGAACTAAAGAGCCTCGATAAAAGTGAAAGAGGAGAGTGAAAAATCTGGCTTAAAACTCAACATTCAAAAAACTAAGATCATGGCATCTGGTCCCATCACTTCATGGCAAATAGATGGGGAAACAACAGAAACAGTGGCAGACTTTATTTTCTTTGGCTCCAAAATCATTGCAAATGGTGACTGCAACCATGAAATTAAAAAACAGTTGTTCCTTGGAAGAAAAGCTATGACAAACCCAGATAGCATATTAAAAAGCTGAGGCATTACTTGACTGACAAAGGTCCGTCTAGTCAGTTATGGTTTTTCCAGTAGTAATGGATGGATGTGAGAGTTGGACCATAAAGAAAGCTGAGCACCAGAAAATTGATGCTTTTGAACTGTGGTGTTGGAGAAGACTCTTGAGAGTCCCTTGGACTGCAAGGAGATCAAGCCAGGCAATCCTAAAACAAATCAGTCCAGAATATTCGTTGGGAGGACTGATGCTGAAGCTAAAGCTCCAATACTTTGGCCTCCTTATGTGAAGAGCTGACTCATTGGAAAAGACCCCGAAAGTGGGAAAGACAGAGGGCAGGAGGAGAAGGGGGCCACAGAGGTTGAGATCATTGGATGACATCACCGAGTTTGTGGACATGAGTTTGAGCAAGCTCTGGGAGTTGATGATGGACAGGGAAGCCTGGCGTGCTGCAGCGCATGGTGTTGCAAAGAGTTGTATATGACTGAGTGACTGAACTGAATTGATCCTGTTTATTCATGTTGGGTTGAGGTTGCTAATTTTTTTTTTTGAGATTTATTTATTTATTTTATTTATGGCTGTGCTGGGTCTTTGTTGCTGCATGTGGGCTTTCTCCAGTTATGGCAAGTGGAGGCTACTCTCTAGTTGCTGTGTGTGGGCTTCTCATTGCAGTAGTTCCTCTTATTGTGGAGCACAGGCTCCAGGGTGCGTGGGCTCAGTAGTTGTGGCTTGTGGGCTCTTGAGTACAGGCTCAGTAGTTGTGACGAATGGACTTAGTTGCTCCACGGCATGTGGTATCTTTCCAGACCAGGGATTGAATCCATGTCCCCTGCATTGTCAGGCAGAGTCTTTACTACTTACTACACCAGGAAAGCCCAGTTGCTAATATTTTGTCAAGGATTTTATATTCATGTTTATGATGAATGCTGATCTGTGATTTTTTCTTTTGTAAAATCTCTGTAGGTTTTGTTATTAGGATTACACTATGCTTATAAAATGAAGTTGAATATATATATTCATATATAATCTCTGTCCATATGTGTGTACAACAGATGAGAGGAAAAGGAACACTTAATGGGATGGGAACATGGATAAACATGAGCAAGCAGTTCACAGAAGAAATATTGTATATACATGCACAGTGTTGTTTCACCTTACTGCTAATCAAAAGCATCTAAATATAAACCGTTGTGACTTAAAACATTGATAATATCCATTGTTGGGAAAGTTACAGTGAAA
This sequence comes from Odocoileus virginianus, assembly GCF_023699985.2. Classification (NCBI taxonomy): domain Eukaryota; kingdom Metazoa; phylum Chordata; class Mammalia; order Artiodactyla; family Cervidae; genus Odocoileus; species Odocoileus virginianus. The sequence goes on along the minus strand of NC_069674.1, from coordinate 71,131,443 downwards.
CAGGGATTCCCATCAATTGTTAGTTCAGATATAATTGATCATTATGTAAGTCAGTTTGTAAATGTATATTAAAATTGGAAGCATCTACATTTGCTTTGTTCCAGCACTTCCTCTTTTAGAACTTTATCTCAAGGAAAGAGTCTGGTAAGGATATAAGGATATATACATGAAGATATAAAGATATACACATGATGTATGTACATATCATCTCTGTTTTTAATAGCAAAAGAAAGTATACATTTTAGGTTGTTCCCAGTAAGAGAATAACTAAATATAGTATGATACAGTCATAAAGTGAATGTTCTTCAGCCTTTAACAATATAATTACTTAGGTCTGTAGTATACATTATAAAAGGATATTCCTGAAATTTAATTAAATGAAAAAAATAGTAAAACATTGTACTATTATTTTAAAATATGCTTTCATATTGAGTATTAAGTCAGAAAAAAGAAGGGAAGGAAGGAGAATGAGAGTGGAAGTGAGAGGAGGGCACAGCAGAATTCATCCAGAATTTATATAGAAATCAAAGTTGTTTGGATCCTGTTACAGGTTTCTTCCTTTGAATATATCTGGACCTAAGTCACTGATCTGTGGGAATAGATCCCATTTTTACTGACAGCCAGAGCAGGAGATGCCATACAATTCATCAGGAGCCCACTTGAGCTCTTTTGTAAGTCAAAAATCAGCATTGCTAATTTTTTGTTTAATAAGAGTATACTGTGTAAAAGATTAAATATATAAACAAATAAGCTGACATAATCTTTATGCAAGTCACTATAGTCCTAGTTACTTACTTGGTGATGTGCTGTTTCTCACTTTAATAAATTGGATGGAAACAACTCTGTTAGTGCTAGAAAATAATAAGCAATCAGGGTCAATGAAGAGTCAGAATTGCCCTGAGACAACAATTTTTTTCACTTCTGTAAGCAAGAGTTGTGTACCTATCTGTACATTACAGATAGTAAGTCTTAGGAAAAAAAACTGATTTTACTAAATGGATAAATCTTTGTCTTAAGTAGAATCAAATTTAACATTGTGTTTTTTTTGTGGTGATGGAAGCTCATTTTCTTAAAATGTTTTGCTCTAGGAGCAGCAGACTTTATCTGTAAAGAGCCATATTGTAAAATTTTTGGACTCTGTGAGCCACATAGTCTGTGAATACTCTGCAGCTTTCTCATTTTGATATGCTAGCAGCCATTGACAGTATACAAACAAATGGATGTGTCTGTGTTCCAATAATACTTTATTAATAATAAGAAGAGGTGGACTGTAATTTGATGACCCTGCTATAAAATCTAAAGATCATTGTTGTTATGATTCTGGAGAAATGTTGGGTCTGGTACCTTCATCCCAAAGGTGACAAGTGGGTAATGTTTATTTGAAATTTCTTGATTGGTTGATTTTTGTTTTCCTTAAATCAGAAGATTTGTTGGACAAAGTTGAGGCAGCTCAGCAAATCAAGACAACCTAATTAAAGTCACTTCATAACTTGAGTTTTGAGAAATTGAGATCAGTAGAAGCAAGACAGTTACAAAGAAAAAGTGATTTAGGTACCTGAGAAGGAAATTTGTTAGTCTACCAGAGGCTTCAAAATATTGGAATGGATGTAGAGAAAAGGCTATACAGTATTATCAAATTGGAATATTAAGAGACTAAAGATGATAGTTATTATATTGTCTAATTTCAGGAAAATAGATTGTGTTATCTCCATGATTCCTTTTAAGAAGAATATGTGTAATTATGGTCCTTTAAATCTAGTGTAGATAATATAATTGATCTGCTTCTTAGGTAATCTCCTCAATCACTTGGATTTTATATATACATTCTAACCTACATACAAATGGAGAAGGCAATGACACCCCACTCCAGTACTCTTGCCTGGAAAATCCCATGGACAGAGGAGCCTGGTAGGCTGCAGTCCATGGGGTCACTAAGAGTTGGACATGATTGAGTAGCTTCACTTTCACTTTTCACTTTCAGGCAGTGGAGAAGGAAATGGCAACCCACTCCAGTGTTCTTGCCTAGAGAATCCCAGGGACGGCAGAGCCTGGTGGGCTGCCGTCTGTGGGGTCGCACAGAGTCGGACACGACTGGAGCGACTTAGCAACAGCAGCAGCAGCTACATACAAAAACCCTGTTCTTCCTAATTTCCGTAAAACATATAGAGCTCTCTTAGAAGCTGAAGTTCTATAAAAAAAATTGATTATGTATATAAAAATCCTAATTTTCCCTACACTTATATTTTTAAAAATAGTATCTTTCTTCTGGAATACCTGGTCATCTTCCATTTTTAAAAAGTCAGTAGGAGAAAGCAGGGCTTGATAGTAGATAATGGTGGAATAGAAGTTGCTCACCCAGCCTTACTTTGCCTGTTCTGTGTTCCCTCTTTTGGAAGGCACTTCCAGAAGCTGTGTACTGGAAATTATATCTTTTAAAAAGGGATATTTTCATAGTTTTTTTTTGAGGGGGGCTGGTAGTAGCGGTTGCCTTGTGTGTTTCTTATAAGCCCAGCCTGCTATAAGCTACCTTCCTAACAGAATTCCTAGGGGCAGGACATTAATTTAGAAAATTTTCCTCAAAGAGACCTTAAAATTCTGCCTTTGCAAATCCTTTACATCCTGTATATGAAATTTGTTCCTTGTTCTTGAAATTAGTGTAGCTTTGAAAGTGTAGGAATCAAATTGCAAAATCATTATCTTTTGTGTTGCTGTTCTTTAGTTACCTGCATGTTGAAATGAGGTGAAATTATAAAAATTGAGAAGAACTTTCTGAATGTATTTGAACAATTTCAAGAGAATTCTCCCTTTATCTGAAAGAAAATAGAAAAGTTTGGAATTTTAGCCTTTTGAGCTTAGTTGTTATTCTTTGCTTAATAGCAGAGTATGTATTACAAATATCTATTTATTTGGTTATATATAGTGTTAGCTGGTAGCTGACATCAGTTTTTCCCTTTTGTGTGTGTAATTTTCCAGGAAGACTCAGTGGTCTCTGTCAGATGAACAAAATCTTTTTCCAAAGTTGTGGTGATAGAAAACTCTCTGTGGGATTTTATTTATTCCAGTCAGTGTCTGTACTAGTAATTTTTGTTCACTTAATCTCTAACGCTTTTTTCCTTAAGGCTTCTTCCAAGATCTATAATAGAATTTCTCTGTTTTGTGAATCTCCAAAAAATGAAATTCTATGAATGAAGCCTTAATCTGACTCTTGGTAATTAATTTTTAGTTCCATTCATTTGTATTAAAGTGAAAAGTGAAGTTGCTCAGTCGTGTCCGACTCCTTGTGACCCAGTAGACTGTAGTCTATCAGGCTTCTCTGTCCATAGGATTCTCCAGGCAAGAATACTGGAGAGGGTTGCCATTACATAGTTTTTAAAATATTACCTTTGCTTTCTCTTTTGAAAACACATCTTGAATTTTAATTTTTTGGACAGCCTCCAGTGGGTGGGCCAGTATTAGAGCTCAAGACTGATAACATGAGCGTATAATTTATTAATGGGTTAGGATATAATTACTTAGCTGTTGTTTATGTCCCATGTGAAGAGAAAAAGAAGTGAAAAGCATTGTTTATGAGCTATATAAAAATCTTATGGGTTTCCCCTAGAAAAAGCAAGCAATTAAATATTGTTTCAAATATTTTACTTTGTTCAGCTTGAGGTAATACACATTTTGTAGTTTACATTTCTTCTTTTTACCATAATATATTTTTACTTGGCTTCTTTAGGATGCAGTAAGAAGTTTTTCTTTAGGATGCAGTAAGGCAGGAGAAGGGTATGACAGAGGATGATGGTTGGATGGCATCACTGACTTGATGGACATGAGTTTGAGCAAGCTCCGAGAGTTGGTGATGGACAGGGAAGCCTGGTGTGCTGCAGTCCCTGGGGTCACAAAGAGTCAAACACTACTGAGTGACTGCTTTGAATTGAATTGATTGAAGAAGTTTTTATAGGAGTTTCTCTTGGTACCTGAGGAGAGAAATATTCATCTTTGTCCAGCTGCTGCTGCTGCTTAGTCGCTTCAGTCGTGTCCAACTCTGTGCAACCCCATAGATGGCAGCCCACCAGGCTCCGCCGTCCCTGGGATTCTCTAGGCAAGAACACTGGAGTGGGTTGCCATTTCCTTCTTCAATGCGTGAAAGTGAAGTCACTCAGTCGTGTCTGACTCTTTGCGAACCCATGGACTGCAGCCTACCAGGCTCCTCCGTCCATGGAATTTTCCAGGCAAGAGTACTGGAGTGGGTTGCCATTGCCTTCTCCGCCTTTGTCCAACTACTCCATGTCATTTATGTCCAGTGGCTTAACTTCCAAACTTCAGGGTTCACTTGTGACACTTAAAAATTAAATACATTGGATCTAATAAATGGCATTTTGAATATAGGTTAGAGATAAATTATTATAAATTATCTTGAAGTCACATTTTAAACTATTTATTCCCAAGTTTTTATCTCTGTTTAAAGTCTTAAACATTTATTTTAAAGAAGAATGATGTTTCCTTTGTGAGTATACAAATTTTTTTTCTTCATGTTTTATAAAAAGTGTATAATTTTTGGCATTATTTTCACCATACTTCTTAATTTTTTTCTACCTTGAAGTAATAAAAGCACCTAATAAAATATGCTTTTTACGAGATCTCTCTAAAAAATATGCTTTGATCTTCTCAGGACAATCAAATAGAAAAGCTCAAAGTTCTATTGCTGTGGGAAAGGATGAAAAAGGAGAAGCTACACAGCTCTGACTCTTCACCACAGTTATCTTACTTCTTTATCTGACTGTCAGCATTCCCTGAAATTTGAAACATTGGATGATTGAAAACTGGGTTCAGTGATGACAAAGGGAAATCTGAGTGTCAAACCAGGACCACCTTAATTATGATTTTCTTTCCTTGACTTAAAGATAATCTGTTCAGTTTCCAAAAATTGAAATATTTAGATACAAATAAACTTCACCCACTTTTCATGTCATTCCTTCCCCTCCCCATCTCTCTAAGAAATGCAGCAAAACCTTGTGTAATGTAGTCTTTCACTATTAGCTGCACTTTTTAGTACTAGCTCATTTGCTAAAAGGAGAAAATGTAAAAGTCTTTATTTTTATTAACTTTGCTACTACTTCTATGTGACTGTATGTGAGATAGCATTCTTTAGTAAATTTTGAAAGTTGATAATAAACTAAATCTGTCAATAATACTTAATGGTTTGTGTTGCCATTACTTCCGTAATTTCCTTCCTACAAATTGGGTTTCAGATTAAACATGTTTAGAGTTAAGTTTTGGAGGTTACTGCAAACATAGGGATTTTCTTATTAGTTACCTAAGTGTAGATTTGTAGACCTCTGATTCTGGTTTCATTTTTAAAGCAAAAGATGGTATGGTTACAAGGAAAATAGAAAACCTTCAGGATTCTTAGCTTCATATCCTAATGCTGAAGTAGAGCCTTTTATTTCAAGTTTATAATTCCAGTTACTCAGATAAGAATGATTATGCTTATGGTTCTTTCTTCCTCCTAGATTCGTCTTCTGGATGTCTAAATGCCTTGGCTCAGCAGGGTGCCATAGATGTTTATGTCAGCCAGCTGGGGAAAGTGGAATTGAAAGTCCATAAAGGTTAGCCAAGTGCAATGTTTTATTTTGACATATGATATTAGGAAGATTTTATGTAACATTCAGGAAACAGATGGTCAAATTATCTTATCTACACTGACAGAGATTTCAATAAAATTTTTCTGTGTTAGAACCTGATTTAAAGACTGGAATACTGGCCCTCAACACCAATGATCTTTGAAACTTTTGGAATAGATGGCCATGAAGACTATCTTTTTTTTTTTTTTTTTTTGTATTACAAACAAAAATGTTGTAATTTATTGACTGTTATTTTGTAATTTTTCAGTTTAATGTCTGAAATAAATACTCTTTGGAGGGAAAGAGTTCTCATACATTCTTTTGGTAGCTTTCCTGCTCCCTTGTAAGAGGACTTTCTTAGGCCATTATGCTAGAATAATACTTTTGAAGGTATGATCCTGAAATAAACGTGTCACCAAGAAGGTCCTCTAAAGTGATTATTAACTAAGTGTCTTGTAGCAAGGGTCCCCAACCCCTGGGCCACGGACCAGTAGTGGTCCCTGGTCTGTTAGGAACTGGGCTGCACAGCAGGAGGTAAGCAAAAGACCAGTGAGCAAAACTTTATCTCTATTTATAGTCTCTTCCCATCCCTTGTGTTTTGGCCTCATCTCAGGAAAACAAGCTCAGGGCTCCCACTGATTCTGCATTATGATGAGCTGTATAATTATTTCATTATATATCACAATGTCATAGTAATAGGAATAAAGTACACAATAAATGTAATGTACTTGAATCATCCTGAAACACCACCCTCTCTAACCCCAGTCTGTGGAAAATTTGTCTTCCACAAAATCTCTCCTAGTGCCGAAAAGGTTGGGGACTGTTGTGTATCAGACTTAGGATGTGTCTCTTTGTGTAATCTTATGTCTAATATAAATAGCTTATTCTAAGAGTTCAAGTCTTTCATGAAAAATTATATACTTTTTAATCACCTGAAGGCTGAATATGCAAGTCTTTGTATGCATGCATGCATATAGATGTACACATGCATGGTGATAAGTGACTTGGGTACTTGAAGTAGCTTGGCTATAGGGGCTTAAGTGATCTGGATTTGGAAACTTAAGAACCATACCTCTATATAAAATTTTTTTAAGAGAAAATCTGGAAGCTCTTGCATATAGGCCAGAACATGGCTATGTTTATAACAAGGAAAAAAACCTCCATAGAGACCAGTTGTTCCTGTTAGTCATTTCTTTGTCATGTTGGTTTAGTACGTTTTTTGTTCAATGAGGCTCTCTTCTCAGTATCAAAGTAAAACTACAAGCACAAACATGTGAAACTGAAGTTATTGCTGATAGACAAGTATTATTTGATTTCTTAAGATCACATTTTTTCCTTTTAAATAAGATAATATTATGTTCTCACTAAATTTCTAAGAGCTTCAGTAATACTGTTTAGGATAATTTGTAAATGTCAAAAAAAATTCATATAATTGCATTCTTGTATTGTGAAGACCCAAGGAGAAAAACCATTACTACATTTAATGTTACTAGTAACAGAATATAGTTTTGGATAGCTCTTACATGAAAATCATATACTATTTTGTATGAATGAGAAAAAAAGTAAAAGCAAACAAAAAGCATTGTTAATCTTCGTCCATTTGAACTATTTTTAACTATTATTTGGATTGTTTTTCCAGTAACTTACTGAAATAGCACATGATATTGCAAGATTTGATTGAAATTACAATTTTATGTTTTCTCCTGTTGGGACCATGATACTGGCAGGAGTGTAAAGATAACTGGAAACAAAGTTTTCTATCTTAATTCAGCTCTCTTAATTCTCACTAGACTTGGGAGCACTAACTTTCTGGAGTGATGGAAAGTTTTCACAATTCTGTTGCTTACTGGTTAGTAAAGACATCTGGAATCCTTTCCAGCTCTGCCACTGTCTTGCTGAAGGGTTTAAGAGCCAGCCACTTGAGTCTCCTCCGCTGTCCTTTCGGCCCCTATAGTCATTTTGCCAAGTGAAAAAAACTGTCACAATGCTTATTTTCTCTCTTCCTGTGAAAGTTAACATGGTGACCTTATGAATTCATTTGAAAAGACTGTGTTTAGGCTTGAGAGTCAGAGTCGCATCTGAGTACTGACTTTTCCACTTAAAATTTTTCCTTGATAAAGCCTTTTTCTACCCTTCAATAAATGATGCTATTATTAGTATTCGCTTTTTAATTTTTAAAAAATGATATTGATGTCAGTAGCCATGAAGCAGCTTTTGAAGTGAAAAGAGGTTGAAGATGTAATAGGTGCCGCCCTTTCTAAAGAAGATAGTGTTAGAGATGGCACTTTGGGTAGAGCTTTCAAAAATCGTGAGACTTCATTCACAGATAGGAATGGAGTTTTGATAGTGGTAGTTTTTGTTCTTTAAGGGTGTGGAGAGATAAGGATAGAACTCTTCGCATCATTTAACATTTTTAAGACTCCCACAAATTTACAGTCACTTTATTTAAGAACAGAAAAAAAAATATGTTTTTAAAATTATCACATTTGATGTATTTAAAGTTTTAAAACCTTTAGAAAAGGTTTTTAAAATCCATTATTTTCTACATTTTAAAGTATACTTGGTAGAAGAACATGTATCTTCTATTTATCCTGACATTTTCCTAGTTTGCTTTTATTTTGAGTTTTCCTAAAGCCCTCATAATACGTTTTTATGGACAGCTCGTATTTAAGTAGCTGACACTGAAACTCTGAAAAGCAACTTGTTTTTTAAATAAGATAAACCAACTGTAGTAATGTGCTTTGTTCTCCCCTTATGAGGAGTAAATGCTGAAGTCCATCAGTTTTAACTCCAGATTTCCAGCTCCCATTAGAAAGGCTGAGAAGATACAGAACTTACTTAGGGAAACGTAAGCTGATGTTAGCCAAACTGGAAAGCACACAGTGACCCATAAACAAAAGCCTTCTAGAAGCAGTGTTTACAGCATTCACAATAGTTGTCATCCTGACCTTCTTTGTGGACAGAGATGAGGTTACTGTTTTATGGGAAGGGCCTCCTATTTATTTGATATGTAAGAAATGGAGGGAAAAACCTCTTGAAACAAGAATATACTGGTAAATTTTCACTGCAGTCCATGTAATTGTTTTGAAAAATGACTCCTCCTTAACAGGTGTTTTGTTGTTTTGGTAAGATTGTAGTAGAAATAAAGTTGAGTGTCTTGCTTCAGGTACCCCCAAAAAAGTCTGTAGTCCATTAAAAGAAACATTAGTGAGTTGAAATCTAAATATTCCTTTTTAAATTTTTGTTATTGACCCTCCCCTCCCCCACAAACAAGGTACTACCGAAAGCATAAGAGCTCAGGGTTCTAGTTATGTTATAGTGATCAGTGAGATCACAAGTCTGGTAATACAATGAGATAGCAGTGTATGAAATACTGCAATGATTAAGAGCACTGGTTTGTTGTCATTGCAATGGATCTTGATTCTCGCAATAGCTGTCGTGGAAACTTGAGCAAGTTCTTACCTGTAAAATTGGGATTACAATAATACCTAATAAAGTTGAGAGGGAAGTTAAAAGATAATGTAATGAAGGTGTCTGGCTCTTAGTAAATGCGCAATTAATGGTAAATTTTGTCTATAAGCTGCATGTCTATTAAACTCACTTTTCTGGTATTGGACAAGCTGACTAAGACTCTTGGCAAAAAAAGAAATAGTAGTTCATGATGGCCTAGTGGCTCATATTCTTGACAAAAGATACTGTGATTGCCTTGGGAATAAGAGATATTGACCACCTGAGAGTGAGGAAAAGGTATTACTATTTAAATCAAATATACTGATGAGTAAAGACAGACTATTGGGAGCAATGCTACTCTTTAAATAATTTTTATAATAGTCTCCAGTACTTTTTATTTCTTTGCATTAAAAAAGCTCTCCTTTAAATTTATCACAGGCTCTATTCTTGTCAAGGTTGCATCTTCTCTTCAAGCTTATTTACAGTTATCAGGGAAAGAGATTGATGTGAACTCAGATGTCCATGTTGAAGAAATGAATGAAGCTCATAGAGATGATGGTGTGATAATTACTGGTAAGGAGACTGCATTTTGCTATGTAAGATGAACAGTCATTGTCTATCTATAAGTAGAAATATGCTATTCTTAACTGCAGCTTTAATCTTGATTCTTTTCTGTTGTCACATAATGATGTATGACACATTTTTCTTCTAGCTGCTTATCAGTAATACAATTGCAGGCATTTAGTCCTGTCTTTGGATAAAATGGATTTTAAAAACTTTCCTATCAAAGAGATTTCATTTATACATTCACCATCAATATAAATTTGAGTTGCTTCTACCTCTTGGCTACTGTGAATAATGTTGTCATGAACATGAGTGTGCAAACTTAGCCTTTAAAAGGAAGGCAATCTTGTTACATGCTTACAATATCAGTGCCCCTTGAGGACACGACAGTAAGTGAAATAAGCCAGTCACAGAAAGACAAATAATGTCTGATTACGTTTATATGGGATATGTAAAGAATCAAAATAGAGAGGAAAATGGGGAGGTATAAAGTTTCAGTTTTGAAAGATGAAAAAGTTCTGGAGATCTACTGCACAACAATGTGAATATACTTAACACTACTAAACTAGATTTTAAAATAGTTAAAATGATTGTAATGTGATAAAATGACTAATTTTTTATTATAATAAAAAACAATAAAATGGTAAATTTTATTTTCTGTGTTTTTTACTATAACCAAAAATCTCATTTTTTTTTTCTGACATAGTTGTTTTCTAATTCTTGGTCTTAAAAATCAAATACAGTTGACCCTTGAATAACAGGGAAATTGTGGTCATTGGTCCCCCACCCCAGTGCAAAGTCAAAATTCCACCTGTAACTTTTCAGTCAGTCCTCAATGTTAGTGGTTCCACATCTGTAGATTCAACAAACTGTAGATCATGTAGTAATGTCGTATGTATTATTTTTAAAAAATCTGTGTGTAAGTGGATTCACATAGTTCAAACTTGTGTTCTTCAGTTTGAACTGTAAACACATTTATTATATTGTGTATAACAATATTGTGTATAAAATATTGTGTATAAAATATTGTGTATAAAAATATTGTGTATAAAATATTGTATATAAAAATATTATATTGTGAGATATGAAGTTGCTGCTGCTGAGTTGCTTCAGTCGTGTCCGACTCTGCACGACCCCATAGATGGGAGCCCACCAGGCTCCCCCATCCCTGGGATTCTCCAAGCAAGAACACTAGAGTGGGTTTCCATTTCCTTCTCCAATACATGAAAGTGAAAAGTGAAAGTGAAGTTGCTCAGTCGTGTCCGACTCAGCAACCCCATGGACTGCAGCCTACCAGGCTCCTCTGTCCATGGGATTTTCCAGGCAAGAGTACTGGAGTGGGGCGCCATTGCCTTCTCTGAAGATATGAAGTTAACTTTGTATAATTGTAATAAATAAATAGCAGTTTGGTGTGGTATTATGCACGTTGTAAACTTGATCTTTTAGCTTGACAAATTCTTAATTCCCAAAATGTGTAGTTTTTCCACATTTTTTTTTAATTACCTTTGGCTATACTGATAGTTGATACTACTTCAAAAAATATTTATGGTGTGGATAATACATTTATATAGTAAAAAAAGTAATCAGTAATGCTGGTGAACGTCTCCTTTACATCTTAACTAGAGTGTAATTGAGAAAGACATTGAAATCACCATGAGGTTTTGGTATAACTATATATATATATATATATATATATATATGCAAGGTTGTTTCACATTGCTGGTCTCTTAATTTCAAATGTGTTTCCAATATCCTGCATTTGCACTCTCCTCACGGTTGCTGGTTTTGATATCATATTTGTGTGTGAATGATTCCCTGTCTTTATTTTATGTGTGTCTTTATTGGTGAGCTTTCCTATTTGTAATTTGTTTCTAATTGTGGCCTTTTCCACAAAGAGAAGTTCCTTCAGCATTTGTTTCAAACCTGACCTGGCGGTGCTAAATTCTCTTAACTTTTGCTTGTCTATAAAGCTTTTGATTTCTTCATCAAATCTGAATGAGAGCCCTGCTGGGTAGAGTATTCTTTGTTGTGGGTTTTTCCGCTTTCATCCCTTTAAATGTATCATGGCATTCCCTTCTGGCCTGCCAAGTTTCTGCTGAAAAAATCAGCTGATAACCGTATGAGGGTTCTCTTATATGTTGTTTGTTGCTTTTCTCTTGTTGCTTTTAATATTTTCTCTTTAATTTTTGTCAGTTTGATTAATATGTGTCTCAGTATGTTCTTCCTGGGATTAATCCTGTAATGAACTCTTTGCACTTCTTGGACTTGAGTGTTTCCTTTCCCGTGTTACAGAAATTCTAAACTATTATCTCTTCAAATATTTTTCCTCCCTTTCTCTCTCTCTTCTCCTTCTGGGACACTTATAGTGTGAATGTTGGTGCATTTAACATTGTCCCAGAGATCTCTGAGTTTGTCTTTATTTCTTTTCATTCTTTTTTCTCTATTCTGTTCCACAGCAGTGATTTCCACCAATCTGTCTTCCAACTCACTTACTCTTCTTCTGCCTCATTTGTTCTGCTTTGATTCCTTCTAGTATATTTTTTGTTTCAGTTATTGTATTGTTCATCTCCATTCTTTAAAGCTTCTAGTTCTTTATTAACCATTTCTTGTATCCCCTCAGTCTGTGTGCCACTCATTTTCAGAGATCTTGGACCATCTTTTCTATCATTTCTATCAATTCTTTTTCAGGTAGTTTGCCTATCTCCACTTCACTTAGTTGTTTTTCTATAGTTTTATCTTGTTCCTTCGCCTGGGACATACTTTGCTGCTATCTCATTTTGTCTAACTTTCCATATTTGTGGTTTCTTTTTCTCAGGATGGTAGTTCTTCTTGGTTCTAGTATCTGCATCCTGGGAGGTGAAGTTGGCCTAAGGTCTTGGGCGGGCGTCCTGGTGGGTGGAACTGGTGCCTGCCCACTGGTGGGTGGAGTTGGAACTTGTCACTCTGGTGGGCAGGGCCATGTCAAGGAGTGTATTTATAAGTAGCTCTTGGCTCAGGACCAAGAAACTGAGAAGAAATGGAGTAGCCCTCATGGTCAACAAAAGAGTCCAGTACTTGGATGCAATCTCAAAAATGACAGAATGATCTCTGTTTGTTTCCAAGGCAAACCGTTACAATATCACAGTAGTCCAAGTCTATGCCCCAACCAGTAATGCTGAAGAAGTTGAACAGTTCTATGAAGACCTCCAAGACCTTATAGAATTAACACCCAAAATAGATGTCATTTACATTATAGGGGACTGGAATGCAAAAGAGGAAGTCAATAGCTACCTGGAGTAACAGGCAAATTTGGCCTTGGACTACAAAATGAAGCAGGGCAAAGGCTAATAGAGCTTTGCCAAGAAAATGTCCTGGTCATAGCAAACACCCTCTTCCAACAACACGAGAGAAGACTCTACACATGGACAACAAAGATGATCAACACTGAAACAAGATTGATTATATTCTTTGCAGCCAAAGGTGGAGAAGCTCTATACAGTCAGCAAAAACAAGACCAGGAGCTGACTGTGGTTCAGATCATGAACTCCTTATTGCCAAACTCAGACTTAAATTGAAGAAAGAAAGTAGGGAAAACCACTAGACCATTAAGATATGACCTAAATCAAATCCCTTACGATTATACAGTGGAAGTGAGAAATAGATTTAAGGGACTATATCTGATAGACAGAATGCTTGATGAACTATGGACATAGGTCCGTGACATTGTGGAGGAGACAGGGATCAAGACCATCCCCATGAAAAAGAAATGCAAAAAAGCAAAATGGCTGTCTGAGGAGGCCTTACAATTAGTTGTGAATAGAAGAGAAGTGAAAGGCAAAGGAGAAAAGGAAAGATAAACCCATTTGAATGCAGAGTTCCAAAGAATAGCGAGGCGAGATAAGAAAGCCTTCCTCCAAGATCAACACAAAGAAATAGAGGAAAATAATAGAAGGGAAGGACTAGAGATCTCTTCCGGAGAAGGCAATGTCAACCCACTCCAGTACTCTTGCCTGGAAAATCCCATGGATGAAGGAGCCTGGTAGGCTGCAGTATATGTGGTCGCTAAGAGTTGGACATGATTGAGTGGCTTCACTTTCACTTTTCACTTTCACGCATTGGAAAAGGAAATGTCAACTCACTCCAGTGTTCTTGCCTGGCGAATCCCAGGGACGGGGAAGCCTGGTGGGCTTCTGTCTATGGGGTCGCACAGAGTCAGACACGACTGAAGCGACTTAGCAGCAGCAGCAGAGATCTCTTCAAGAAAATTAAAAAAACCAAGGGAACATTTCATGCAAAGATGAGCACAATAAAGGACAGAAATGGTATGGACCTAACAGAAGCAGAAGATATTAAGAGGAGGTGGCAAGAATACACAGAAGAACTGTACAGAAAAGATCTTCATGACCCAAATAACCATGATGGTATGATCACTCACCTAGAGCCAGACATCCTGGAATGCAAAGTCAAGTGGGCCTTAGAAAGCATCATTATGAACAAAGCTAGTAGAGGTGATGGAATTCCAATTGAGCTAATTAAAATCCTAAAAGATGATGCCCTGAAAGTGCTGCACTCAATATGCCATCAAATCTGGAAAACTCAGCAGTGGCCACAGGACTGGAAAAGGTCAGTTTTCTTTCCAGTCCCAAAGAAAGGCAATGCCAAAAAATGCTCAAACTACTGCACAATTGCGCTCATCTCACACGCTGGCAAAGTAATGCTCAAAATCCTCCAAGCCAGACTTTAACAGTACGTGAACCATGAACTTCCAGAGGTTCAGCTTAGATTTAGAAAGTAAAGCAGAGAAGCCAGAGATCAAATTGCCAACATCCACTATATCATTGAGAAAGCAAGAGAGTTCCGAAAAACATCTACTTCTGCTTTATCGACTATGGAAAAGCCTTTGACTGTGTGGATCACAACAAACTGTGGAAAATTCTTAAAGAGATGGGAATACCAGACCACCTGACGTGCCTCCTGAGAAATCTGTATACAGGTTAAGAAGCGACAGTTAGAACTGGACGTGGAACAACAGACTGGTTCCAAATTTGGAAAGGAGTACATTGTATATTGTCACCCTGTATATTGTATGTTGTCACCCTGTTTATTGAACTTCTATGCAGAATACATCATGCGAAATGCCGGGCTGGATGAAGCACAAGCTAGAATCAGGATTACCAGAAATATCAATAACCTCAGATATGCAGATGACACCACCCTTATTGCAGAAAGTGAAGAACTGAAGAGCCTCTTGATGAAAGTGAAAGAGGAGAGTGAAAAAGTTGGCTTAAAACAGAACATTCAGAAAACTAAGATCATGGCATCCAGTCCCATCATTTCATGGCAAATAGATGGGGAAACAGTGGAAACGGTGGCAGACTTTATTTTTTTGTGCTCCAAAATCACTGCAGATGGTGACTGCAGCCTTGAAATTAAAAGACCCTTGCTCCTTGGAAGAAAAGTTATGACCAACCTAGACAGCATAATAAAAGGCAGAGACATTACTTTGCCAACAAAGGTCCGTCTAGTCAAACTATGGTTTTTCCAGTAGTCATGTATGGATGTGAGAGTTGGACTATAAAGAAAGCTGAGCGCCAAAGAATTGGTGCTTTTGAACTGTGGTGTTGGAGAAGAGTCTTGAGAGTCCTTTGGAGTGCAAGGAGATCAAACCAGTCCTGAATCAGTCCTGAATATTCATTGGAAAGGCTGATTCTAAATCTAAAGCTCCAATACTTTGGCTACGTGATGTGAAGAACCGACTCATTGGAAAGGACCCTGATGCTGGACTGGGCAACATTGAAAACAGGAGGAGTAGGGGACGACAGAGAATGAGATGGTGGATGGCATCAGCAACTTGATGGACATGAGTTTGAGTAAGCTCTGGGACTTGGTGATGGACAGGCAAGCCTGGCATACTGCAGTTCATGGGGTCACAAAGAGTCTGACACGACTGAGGGACTGAACTGAATTGAGCTGAACTGGCTTAGGAAAACTTTATGCAGCCTGTCTGCTGATGGATATGGCTGTTTCTCTAGCCCCCACCTCACCCCAGCCCCCCTACCCTGCCCCCAACCCCACCATTAGTTATTTGTCCTAAAGCATCCCAGCTCTAGAGCCTGCAGGCTTTTTGGCGGGGTTGGGTCTCAGTGTCAAAATGTTGACCTCTGGGAGAGTTCACGCGGATGATGATTGTTCACTGGGGCGCCCGCCACTAGTGTCCTTGCCTGCACAGTGAGCCACAGCTGATCCCTGCCTCCACCAGAGCCCCTTAAAAATCCACCAGTAGGTCTGGCCTAGGCTTCTATGGAGTCACTGGTTTTTCTTGGGTCCAGTACCCATGAAACCTGTGTGCACTCTCTGAGAGTGGTTTCTGTGTTTTCCCAAATCCTGTAGAGCTCCTGTACTGCAGCCCTGCTGGCATTCAAAGCCAAATGCTCTGGGGGCTCCTCCTCTTGTTGGCAGATCTCCAGACTGGGGAGCCTGATGTGGGGCTCAGAACTCTCACTCCTATGGGAGGACCTCTGTAATGTAATTATTTTCCAGTTTGTGGGTATGGAATTTGATTATATTGTGAAAACTCCTCTTATACCATCTTGTTTTAGCTTCTCCATCTTTGGGTATAGAATATTATTTTTGGTAAGTTTGAATCTTTTGTTGATGATTGCTCAGCAGTTAGTTGTGGTTTTGGTGTTTTCATGAGAAGAGGTGAACTCAAGTCCTTCTGCTGCACAATCTTGTCTCTAGCACAGAGGACACTGAAATGAAAGTGTGTGTATGCATGTATGCTGCAGGCTTACCCATGAGATATTCTCGAGAAAAAGAAAGTATTTGTGGTGGTGGTGGTGGCAGTGGGGTGTCTTCTTGAGATCAAGTTTCACAATAATTAACAGCCACTTTATTAAATCTTGGCAGAGAGTAGAGATTATTTGGGGGGAGGGAGAATTTTTTTCCTCAAAAGTAAAGTAATTTATTTAATGACAAAAAAAAATCAAGTTTTGTCTTAGATATTCGTTTTATATATCATAAAAGTTAAAAAGGCGGTCTTAAAATCATAAAATATTAGCAAAAAGTAGCAGTAGTAAAAAATAACACCTGTACAATTTCAGATTAACTCTGTGCTTAATGGTCAGACTCTTTGGTTACACAGAGAAAACCTGATGAAAATTTTAAGTGTTAAATGTGGTAAGAATCAATTTCTTGTGATATGATATCTTGAATTTGATAAAGAACCAATAGGGTTACCTTTTTTGGCCCTCTTAATGTAAAGAAATAATACAAATTTATTTAATAATGCTCTGAATGATAGCATAATCAAATTATTTTGCATGTTAGAATGTTTAAATTATAAATTTTTTTCACTTTTCATTCTGTAACTCATAAAATCATGCATTTCTGAAATTTAGATTTAGTTTAAGTTCCTTTTCTAAACCCTATTCTCATCATTTCAGCCTTTAAAAAAAAAGACCTCATTATATGCTCTAAGAATACTTAGTAGTCCTGTCATTAGATAAAATCATTATTTGCAGACCTGATATCTTTTATTAAGTTCTTGCCTGTTTCCATTCCACTAAACAGGTACCACTTCAAACTTAATATATGTAAAAACAGATATTATCTTTTACTAGGCTAGTTCTTCCTCCTCCTGTAGTCTCTATTTTCCTTTTTTTGGTCAGTCAGCAAACATTTAT
Source organism: Odocoileus virginianus (assembly GCF_023699985.2). Taxonomy (NCBI): domain Eukaryota; kingdom Metazoa; phylum Chordata; class Mammalia; order Artiodactyla; family Cervidae; genus Odocoileus; species Odocoileus virginianus. The sequence goes on along the minus strand of NC_069674.1, from coordinate 71,114,156 downwards.
TGAGTCAGGTACTGCTAGAAATTAGGAGTGCAAAGATCATGGTCTCTCTGACATATGAGAAGCTTATGTCCTAGTGAAGCAAGATAGACAAACCAATGAATATAATAAAGTGGAATAAATGTTGTAATAAAGGTATGTGCATGGTACCATGAGAGCATGAAAGTGGCACGTCTAAATTATACTAGCATTGTGAATTTGAGGAAGTAAGACAAGTTCAATATAGTCAACTGTAGCGAGTGAGGGGCACAGTGGTATACACGGAGGCTGGAGAGTTCAAGAAGGATCAGATCATAGAGGGCTAATTTGGCTTTCATAGCAAATGCATTGCACAGGCACTGCAAGGTTTCAATCTGGAGTTCATATAATAGGATCTGTGTATTAGAAAGATCACTGAACTTCCTAATGGTCCAGTAGTTAAAATCCACCTGGCGAAGCAGGGGACATGGATTCAGACTGTCGTCTGGGAAGATACCACATGCTGCGGGGCAGCTAAGTCCATGCATCACAACCAGTGAGTCTGCATGCTGTAAAAGCCGTGCTCAGCAACAAGAGATGCCACCATGATGATAAGCCCATGCACCACAACTAAAGAGTGGCCCCCTCTTGCCGCAACTAGAGAAGGGCCTTGCACAGCAGTGAAGACCCAGCACAGCAGCAATAACAACAGAAAAAGAAAGATTACTGAATGTTGAGCAGAGGAATATTGGAAAGGACAGTGGCAGGTGAAGGAAAAGAAAAGTTAATGATAATTAACAGGTTATCACAGTAATTCAGGAGAAAGAGTTTAGTGGCCTGGACTCCACAATGATCTATTTTAAGTCAAACAAGTGAATAAAAAGCCTTAAATAAATTTTGGTTGAAAAACATAGATAGAGGTATACCTCATTTTATTGTACTTTACTTTATTGTACTTCACAGATACTGTGTTTTTTACAAATTGAAGTTTTGTGACAATTCTGCGTGGAACTTGTATATTGGTGCCATTTTTTTCCAGAACATTTGCTTCCTTTGTGTCTCTGTATCTCATTTTGGTAATTCTTTCAGTATTTTAATTTTTAAAAGTTATGATGTGTTTTGGTGATCTGTGATCTTTGATGCTACTGTTAAAATTATTCTGGGACACCATGATGATCCCCCTATGAGACATTGAACTTAATTGATAAAGGTTCTGTGTCATCTGATTGCTCCACCAATTGGCTGTTCACCTGTCTCTCTCCCTCTCCTCAGGTCTCCCTGTTTCCTGAGAGACAACATTATTGAAATAGGGTAGTGAAATAACCTTACAATGACCTCTAATAAGTGTTCAAGTAAAAGGAAGAGTTCTAAGGAACTCTTAGAATGAAAGGAAGAGTTCTAAGTGTTCAAGTGAAAGGAAGAGTTCAAGTGAAAGGAAGAGTTCAAGTGAAAGGAAGGAACTTCCAAGTGAAAGGAAGAGTCCTAAGTGTTCAAGTGACAGGAGAAGTTGCATATCTCTCACTTTTAAGTCAAAAGCTAGAAATGATTAAGCTTAATGAGTAGCACATGTTGAAGCCAAAATAGGATGTGAACTTGGCCTCTTGCACCAAACAGGTAAACAAGTTATGAATGCAAAGGAAAAGTTCTTGAAGGAAACTGAAAGTGGTACTTCAGTGAACACATGAGTGGTTAGAAAGTGAAACAGGCTTATTATTGATATGGTGAAAGTTTTAGAGGTTTGGATAGAAGATCAAACCAGCCACAACATTCCCTTAAGCCAAAACCTAATCCAGAGCAAATTCCTAATTCTCTCCAATTCTACAAAGGCTGAGAAGGATGTGGAAGCTACAAAAGAAAACTTTGAAGTTAACAGAGTTTGGTTTAAGGAAAGAAGCCATCTTCATATCATAAAAGTGCAAGGTGAAATAGCAAATGCTAATGTACAAACTGTAGCAAGTTATCCAGAAGATCTAGCTAAGGTAATTAATGAATGTGACTACACTAAACAATAGGTTTTCAATGTAGAAGAAACAGACTTACATTGGAAGAAAATTCCATCTAGGAGTTTCATAGCTAGAGAAGTCAATGTCTGGCTTCAAAGCTTCAGACTTTATTAGGGGCCAGTGCAGCTGGTGACTTAAAGTTGAAGCTAGTGTTCATTTTCCATACCAAAAATCCTATACAGCTTCAGAATTATGCTCAACCTATTCTGTAGAAAAGACTAGAGATCTCTTCAAGAAAATTAGAGATACCAAGGAAACATTTCATGCAAAGATGGGCAAAATACAGGGCAGAAACAATATGGACTTAACAGAAGCAGAAGATATTAAGAAGAGGTGGCAAGAATACAAAGAAGAACTATACAAAAAAAGATCTTAATGACCCAGATAACCACGATGGTGTGTTCACTTACCTAGAGCCAGACATCCTGGAATGCAAAGTCAAGTGGACCTAAAAAAAAGAGAAATAGCAAGAGAATTCCAGAAAAAACATCTACTTCTGCTTCATTGAATATGGTAAAAACCTTTGACTTTGTGGATCACAACAAACTGGAAAATTCTTCAAGAGATGGGAATACCAGACCACCTTACCTGCCTCCTGAGAAATATGTATGCAGGTCAAGAAGCAATAGTTAGAACTGGACTTCGAATAATGGACTGGTTTCAAATTGGGAAAGGAGTACATCAAGGCTGTATTTTGTCACCCTGCTTATTTAACTTCTATGCAGAGTACATCATGCGAAATGCCAGGCTGGATGAAGCACAAGCTGGAATCAAGATTGCTGGGAGAAATATCAATAACCTCAGATATGCAGATAACACCACCCTTATGGCAGAAAGCAAAGAAAAACTAAAGAGCTTCTTGATGAAAGTGAAAGAGGAGAGTGAAAAAGTTGGCTTAAAACTCAACATTCAGAAAACTAAGATCATGGCATCCTGTTCTACCTCTGCGTGGCAGATAGATGGGGAAATAATGAAAACAGTGACAGACTTTATTTTGGGGGGCTCCAAAATCAATGCAGATGGTGACTACAGCCATGAAATTAAAAGACACTTGCTCCTTGGAAGAAAACTTTGACCAACCTAGACAGCATAATAAAAAGCAGAGACATTACTTGACTGACAAAGGTCCATTTAGTCAAAGCTATGGTTTTTCCAGTTGTCATGTACAGATGTGAGAGTTGACCATAAAGAAAGCTGAGTGCCAAAGAATTGATGCTTTTAAACTGTGGTGTTGGAGAAGACTCTTGAGAGTCCCTTGGACTGCAGGGAGATCCAGCCAGTCCATCCTAAAGGAAATCAGTCCAGAATATTCATTGGAAGGACTGATGCTGAAGCTGAAGCTCCAGTACTTTGGCCACTTCATGTGAGGAACTGACTCATTGGAAAAGATGCTGGGAAAGATTGAAGGCGGTAGGAGAATGGGACGATAGAGGATGAGATGGTTGGATGGAATCACCAACTCAATAGACATGAGTTTGTGCAAGCTCTGGGAGTTGGTGATGGATAGGGAAACCTGGCGTGCTTCAGTCCATGGTGTCACAGAGTCGGACAGGACTGAGCGACTGAACCTAACTGACTCTGCCTGTACTCTAGAAATGGAATAGTAAATCCTGTATTTGTTGCTGCACATCTGTTTACAACATGGTTTACTGAATATTTTAAGCCGACTGTTGCTACCTACTGCTCAGGGAAAAAAAAAAATTCAAAATATTGCTTCTCAGACAATGCACCTGGCCACCTAAGAGCTGTGATGGAGACATACAGTGGTGTTAATATTATTTTCCTAACTGCTGATACAACATCCAAGTTGATGTGGAGTAAATTCAACTTACAAGTCTTACTATTTAAGAAATAAGTTTCATAAGGCTTGAGCTGCCAAAGATAGTGATTCCTCTGATGGATCTGAGCTAAATGAACTGAAAACCTTCTGGAATGGATTCACCAGTCTAGATGTCATTAAGAATATTTGATTTAATGGGAAGAGGTCAAACTATCAACGTTGAAAAGAGTTTGGAAAAAGTTGAGCTCAACCTTCATGATGACTCTGAGGGGTTCAAGACTTCAGTAGAGGAAGTAACTGCAGATACAGTGGAAGGAAATGCAAGGAAGCTTGAATTATAAGCAGAGCACAGAAAGATAGGACTAAATTACTGCAGCTTCATGATGAAACTATAATGGTTGAGGAATTGCTTCCGTGAATGAGCAAAGAGAGTGATATTTTTGAGGTGGAATCTAGTCCTGGTGAAGATGCTAGCAGACTGTTGAAATTATAACAAAGGATTTAGAATATCACACAAATTTAATTGATAAAGCAGGAGCAAGATTTGAGAGGATTAGCTCCAATTTTGAAAGTTCTACTGTGGGTAAAATGGTGTCAAACAGTATTGCATGCTATGGAGAAATTGTGAAAGGAGTCAGTCAGTAGAGCAAACTTCATTGTTATCTTATTTTAGGAAAGTGCCATATCCATTCCAGCCTTCAGCAACTGCCACCCTAATCAGTCAGCAGCCATCATCATCAAGGCAAGACCCAGTACCAGCAAGATTATTAATTGCTAAAGGGTCAAACAATGGGCATTTTTTAGCAATGTTTTTTACTTTACAACTTATAGACTTTTATTATACTTAAAAGTATATCAAATTTTAAATTATGATTGTAAATGGATGCTATGAGGAAGATGTATGCTTACCTCATTCGTTACTATGAAGCTCCTTAGCCCATTTAATTATTGTTTGTGTTATTATATCTTATACTCTAGCCCCTGTTTCCTAAACCAGGAAGGACCAAATTGCAGAACAAAGCTTATTTTCTGCTCACAGCCCAAGAATCAGATTTCTTTTGGCGAGTGGCACATGATACACTGTGAGATTGGGCCCCAAATGGTTCTGTAGGTTGTCTCTGATATTAGATTAAATCCATAAGAGTGGTAATACAGAGAGATTTCAGATAAATATTTCAGCAGTCTTTTGTAGAGAGAGCTGTATGAACAAGTTATTGGGTTTAGAGAACCCTTTTTGTTTCATTTTGATTTCAAAACTGGTGCTCAGAAGTCCACAGATCTCATTTATGAACTGGATGTAATAATTTAAGAAGAGGTCTTGAAAATCAAAACAGATTGTTTTTTCTGTAGAGATTTCCAGTCTGAAACCCAATTTTGGAAGTAATGAGCAGCTTTATATGTGAGTTGTTATTATAGGCAGCTGAGCTCAGCTCTTCTGGGCCTTCCTTACAGAGTCTGTGAGGCATAGAAACAGAAATGCTCTCGCTGCTAAGAGGTCTGGATTGTATCTGTAGCATGATTTCTATGAGAAGCCATGCCAGTAAACTTTAGTTCCTAGGGCTCAGGCTTCCCACAGGGTTAGCATGTGTTAGCCTGTAATTTTATTTGATTTCCTGCTCCATGGTGTCCCTTGTTGTTGCCATCACTGATAAATAAATGTATGTTGTATAATTCTTAAAGTGATTTATAAATATGTGCTATTCTAAGGTCAAAAGAAATCCTGGAACTCTTAGGCTAAAACACTTACCTACTAAAGAGTTATGCACAGTGTATTATTTGGGATATATTCTCTAATCCTTTTGAGATCCTTGATTCTAAAGTTTTGTGCTCTAACCAAATATGATAGGGCTTCCCTAGTATCTCAAATGGTAAAGAATCTGCCTGCAATGTGGGACACCTCAGTTCAATCCCTGGGTTGGTAAGATTCCCCTGGCATGACAAGGGCATGGCAACCCAGTCCAGTATACTTGCCTGGAGGAAGGATCCCCATGGATAGAGGAGCCTGGTGGGCTGCAGTCCATGGGGTCGCAAAGAGTCGGAGACAACTGAGCTACTAAGCACAGCACAGCACGTATATGGTAAATTGGATAGGTGGTGAATAGCTTAGGTTAGATATTTCTTGAAATAAATTGACTTCTCTATTAGGTTTTAAACTGGATTCACCAACTTAAATTTGAAACCTCCCCACTGTATATCAAGCCATTCTCTAAGACCAGAGGTGCATGTGGTACGAAGTTCTTTAGTCTTAAAAGCACCTCAATTTAAATGATTAGGGAGTATTAGAAATAAAGTATGTTGTCAGTCAAACAATTGTTTGTTTGACATTGTCTGCATGGTAGGGAGAGTGGTATTAAATATTACTGGGTTCACTTTATTTTAGTCAAACTGTAAATGTAAAGCATGATAAAAGTAAGTTCATTTGGGATCAAAATAAACTACCAAGTCAGAAGAGAGTTCTCAGCTTGTTTGTATGCTGGAAACTTACATATTTAATGGTATTGTGATTTCTATTGGAAAACTAGTTCATTGGTTGGAAAAGAGGTTGAAATGAGACTAAGACCACAGGATGCCACTTTTAAGAGCTAGAGACAATATTTTCTTTCCAAACAAGAAAAAAAGTTTAGTCTTTTGATATGACTCATAGGAATAACTTTTTTTTAGAACACACAAGTTTTGGTTTTCTTCCAGTTTATAGCATTTGGAGAAATATTGATTTGTCAGTCATGTAGATGCGCTTCAGGATGACAAGGAAGAAATTTGGTAACATTGAAGAATGCTATAGGTTTATGGCTGGCTGCTTAAAAATACTTTGACAGAGTAAATGTAGAAACTGCCTTCAGATTATTTGTGCTTTTATGGTATTTTGTTTCTCCATTTTATTAAAGTTTAAGATCCTGGGAGTGTAATAGATAGACATCAGCTTTGTTTGTTAAGGTGTACCAAAAAAGGAAGATCAGGTTTTGTTTCTATTCATCCGCAAACTTTACCTGTTAAGGACAGATTGTAAATGTTAGATTTTTCAGGCTACATATGGTTTCTGTTGTGTATTCTCTTTTGTTTTTTATAACCCTTTAAAAATGTAGAAGTCATTCTTAGCTCTTAGGCTATAAAAATAGGCCTCAGGCCAGATTTGGCCTGTAGGCCATAATTTGCTGACACCCTAGACTAGAGATCAAAGTGCAGACCCCAGTCTTAGAGACTGTGAACTCTGTGTGTGATGCCTAGGTTTGTTTCTTTTTAAATTGTTTTTGTTTTCATGTTTATTTTGGTCATTCAAGAAAGACTGAACTGTAGCCAAATCTTACCCTGAGGAAACTCTTCCCAGTAATGAAGAAAAAAAGATTTGTGCACATAGAAGTATAATAATGTAAAATGTAAGAAACAGTACAGCCATAAAAAATTTAAGATAGCAAGTAAAAACACAAAAACATGTTCAATATTGCTAGTCAGTCATGAGATATGAATTAAAACCAGAATGAGATGTTACTACATACCTATTAGCATGGCCAAAATAAGAAATACTGATAATATCAAATACTGGCAAGGATGTGGAGAGATTGGGTCTCTCCTGCATTGCTGTTGGGTGTGTAAAATAATATAGCCACTGAATTAAGTCTGGCATTTTGTTAAAAAAAAAAAGAAAACTAAGTGTGAAACTACCATATGATCCATATGACATTCCTGAGCTTTTACCCTGGAGAAATGAAGCTTACTGTTTCACGTAAAAACCTGTACACAAGTATTCATAGCTTTATTTGCAATAGCCCAACACTTGAAATGACTAAAATAAACTTCTACCAGTAAATTGTCACACACACTGTGTGATATGTCCATACAATGGAGTACTGTTCAATAATGAAAGAGAACGATCTATTAATACAAATTTGCTAGAACCTGAAGGCATTATGCTGAGTGAAAATAGCCAGACTAAAATTAAATTTCTAGAAATGAAAGCTGGATTATCTGAGATGAGAAATACAGTTGGTGGAATTAGACACAGAATAATATTTCTTGGGCAAAACTGATTAGTTGTATACTTGCTCAAAGCCTAGTCTACTGTTGATTTTGTCATTTTCCATGATAATTGAGAGAAAATACAATGATGGGCAGCATTAAAACTAGCTCAAAAATACTTTCTTATAGAAATTTGTTAAGATGTCCTGGGTTGCACTTTTGTCAAGGGAAGCCTGTATGTAAACAGTTTAAGAATGTTGACAACATTAAAATATTTGCTTATGTGCTTGTGTTTGGTATTAGAGCTTTTGTTTGTGAAATACATAAAATAATAAGACTTCAAAGTAATTATTTTCATGCTTTTTCTTAAGTGTATAATTTATTTTCCTAGCCAGCTGGTGAGCTTCTTGAGGATTTTAGCATGTCTCTTTACATTGTTTAAACTTCCCTAAGATACTTAGCATGGTGCTTTCCATTTTGGGCGGTCATTAGTGTTTATAATGTAAAAGAGGGAATCCTCCAACTGTGATGCACTGAAATTTAATTGGTTCTTAATAAGACAGCACCAGAATTATCCCTCTGAACCCAATGTAAGTAAACAAAGTCAGTTACAGGGTTTGGAGTAGGGAGTGGTGGGGTGGGTATCAGGAAGAAGCTCACCTTAGCGAAGATGCTTAAGCCTATTTTTAAACAAGAGACAGAAATATTGCCAGTTACTCTTTAGAGCCTTATCTTTGTCCATGGCTAGTGCTGATTAGATCAGGTTCATTTTGGGTTAAATAATGTGTAACACCTCTCAATTAGGTATTTGGAAATCAATCAATCATATAAATGTACAACTTGAATATTTATATACTTGGGTAAATTTGAACATGGTAGATTTTGAGAGCAAATGCATAAGTTTAAAAACATCCTGAGAATAAACTTTTTTCCCAATTAATAGAAGCCAAGCCACATGGGGATAGAGTAGTCATTTCCCATTTCCTGGTCAAAAAATATTGCCTGATTTTCATTGGCAAAGGAAATTAAAAAAGGAACAAGGTTTCTGCAACCCCAAGTTCCAATCCATGTTACAAGATTTTTGTAGGAAGGAATTTATAAACTTTATAAATTAGAATTAGTGTCTCCACAGATTCAACCCAAAGTTCAGAGCTTTTAGTGAATTACTTATTGGCAAGAGAAAGCTCTTTTCCAGCAAGCTAAGTGGAACTTTATAAACTGTCTTGCTTGTGAGTATTTTCCATAAGCTTAAATCACTTGTGTGTTCAGTTTGTTAGTAGTAATAGCACTGTGCATGGTCTCTATTGCTGCAGGAATAGAGGAAATAGGTAGATTTGGCTTCTCTTTCCATAAGCAAGCAACTCATGATTGGGGAGGTAAAAGGTCTTACTTTTTAAAAGATTTTACCTCCCCAATCATGAGTTGCTTGCTTATGGAAAGGAGGAGAAGGGGATGACAGACAATGAGACGGTTGGATGGCATCACTGACTCAATGGGCATGAGTTTGAGCAAACTCCAGGAGATGGTGAAGAACAGGGAAAAACAGGCATGCTGCAGTCCATGGGGTCACAAAGAACGACTGAACAACAAAAGATCTTAGGTATTTGGGAAACCCTTACTATTTTTGACAGTTTACTATTGTTGCTAAAATGTGTAAAAAAATAATAGTTCTAATTATTCCTGGATGTTTTAACAACTGGTATTCAGAATTACCAAAGAGTTCATGCTTTTGTACTGTGGTGTTGAAGAAGACTCTTGAAAGTCCCTTGGACTGCAAGGAGATCAAATCAGTCAATCCTAAAGGAAATCAGTCCTGAATATTCATTGGAAGAACAGATGTTGAAGCTGAAGCTCCAATACTTTGGCCACCTAATGTGAAGAACTGACTCACTGGAAAATACCCTGATGCTGGGCAAGATTGAAGGCAGGAGGAGAAGCGGACGACAGAGGTTGAGATGGTTGGATGGCATCACCAACTCAAGGACATGAGTTTGAGCAACCTCTGGGAGATGGTGATGGATAAGGAAGCCTGGTGTGCTGCAGTCCATGGGGTTACAAAGAGTGAGACATGACTGAGCAACTGAACTGAACTGATTCAGTATTACCAGTTCTTTCCTCTATGTTTGTTTTAATTACTAGAAAAAGAAATTCTATACTAGAGAAAAACTGTTGGTTATAGATACCTTGAAATCATGATCTATTAAATGCAGTACAGGCACAAAAAGACGAAGAGATTAAAACTGACAAAATTGTGAATCCCTTAATAATGAAGATTAGAAGAAAAAGAGAAGCCTCTAACACAACGATATACCAGTTGAATGACAAAGATTAAGCATTTCATGAGAAATTGGGATATGATGATACTGGAAATACAGCAAAAGAAATGGAAGGAAAAATCTCTAGAGGAAGTCATTGAATGCTCAACTGTCTTTTGCTAAAGATGCAATAAAGAAATAGAAAAGATTATGTCTCAGATCAAAGGGGAGAGGCAAGAATTCAGAGTTTGTATCAAAGAAAGATACCAAGTCTTGACACAAAGACTGAATGGTACAAAGTACCTTTTCAGCAGGTGGGAACATCATATATACTAAGGAAGGAAAAAACTGTAGTTGAGAAGAGAGTTTGCTTCCTGATTTGTGTGCTTGGATTCAACAAAGAAAATGTATATGATGAATTGAGACAGTGTATTCACAATATTCCTCAGTTCAGATTTGACTGATTTCTTAAGTCCAGAATTGCAGTGGAGCTCCAGAGGTATAACATCTTACCTACCTTGATTGAAAGAAAAAATAACTAGAAGACTAGAGATGGCAAAAAAAACAGGTGAGCACAATGATTGCCACAGCCTATTGGCTTGAGGGTTTCCACGCTGTAGGGCAGGGAGAGGGGTAACACAGGCAGAGCCCAACATATTCACCACATGGAAGAGGTAAGGGCTGCTAGAGTTAACAAGAGAAAGTTCCAGAGTGAGCCGAGTTATACAGGGTGCCCATGACTACTTAGCAAAGTATGGATCAGCATGTGTGTAAGGAAACCACCTGAAACATGCCACAGTGTGAACAAACCTCAAAATAATTATGCTGAAAGAACCTAGATATTTTTTTAAAAGACTACATAGGGTACATATTGTATGGTTCTATTTATTAAAATCTTAGAAAAATGCAACTAATACATAGTGACACAAAGTAGGTTAGTAATTGTTGAGAGATTGGAAGAGGTGCAGATACGACAGGCATGGCAGGGCAGGAGGGAAATATTACAAAGGGACACAAGGAAACTTTTGGGAGTGTGGATATGTTCATTATCTTTTTTTTTTAATTGAAGGATAATTGCTTTACAGAATTTTGTTGTTTTCTGTCAAACCTCTTGAGGATGGTTTTTTAGACTTTTTCGTATGTAAAAGCTTATTACATTACATACTTTAAATACATGTATTATTTAGTCAGTTATACTTAAATAAAGCTCTTTTTAAAACCTGCATACAAAAATGAATAAATAAAAAACAGAGTGGTTTCCCTTTCCATGTTGTTTTGAGGAAAAGAAAGGAGAGAACAAGCCCAGGTAACTAACCTCTTTGCAACTCTTCCAATTAAGGCTGTCTTTACTAAGATTTTTGCTGTTTAGAATGTTTTTTAGTTTTAGAGATATATTGTTAGGATATATGTAGTCAGTATTGCTCTTGTCAATCAGGATATAACTTTATGCAATTTTGTGTTTCAGGATTCCTGAATCAAACAAGCAAACATGAAAAATGGATTAAGGCTGATGCCCCAAAAGGAACTGTACGTTTTAGAAGCCAAAGCTGGTTTCAGTCCCTGAAGCTGCAGGACTGAATGACTTGAATTATATTTCTAACTTTTAACAATGACTAGTAGATCTGTGACTACAAAAAAGCAAATACCAGTGTTCACACAAATGTTGAAAACAACAAACTGGAATGTCTTGGAGAAATCTTTTCAAAATTTGTACTTCGCCGTTAGTTTTCTTTTTTAACAAATTACCACAAACTTACTGACTTTAAAAAATACCTGTTTGTCCTGGGATCTTCTGGATGCTGACACTACTCAGAACTAGCCCCGAGGCCTCTACAGTCAACCACCTCATTACCTGGTTCCATCAATCAGTGGCCAGCAGCCTCTGCACAAGGAAGCACCTGGCAACCAAACAGATCAGGGGCCAACCAAGCCTATCAGACCACCTACACAGTCAGTCTGCCAAAACAGAAAGACCCTTGCCCTCATAGGGGGAACTCCTAAGGCATAGAGCTTTTGATGAGAGGAGAGTGCACTGCTGGAACACAGATCACTTCTTCATGATTGGAAAACACAACCAACCTGTCAGATACATAAAGAACAAAAACAGCTAGTTAGGCAAAATGAGGCAACACAGGACCGTGTTCCAAACAAAGGATTGAGATAAAAAAAACCCCAGAAGAAGAACTAAGTGAAGTGGGAGATATGAAATCTAACCAAGAAAGAGTTTAAGGATATCATCATAAAAATGACCAAAGAACTTAGGAAAAGAATGGCTGCACAGACTGATAAGTTAGAAGTTTTTAACAAAGAAAAAATAAAAAGAACAACCAAACATAGATGAAGAATACAACACTGAAATGAAAAATGCACTAAAATCAATGTAGTAGACTAAATAATACAGAGGAATGGATCTGAAGCTGGAAAGCAGAGTAGTGGAAATCAGTGATGCTGAAGAGAAAACAATGAATAAAAATGAGGATATTTTTAAGAGACTTCTGAGACAACATCAAACTCATTTTTATTTGCATTTTAGGATCCCCACAGAATAGAGAGAAAGAGGCTGAGAACATAATTGAAGACATAATAGCTGAAAACTTTCCTATCTTGGAAAAAACAAACAAAACCCAAAATTAGTCAAAGGGAAGAAATCATAAAAATCAGAGCAGAAATAAATGAAATAGACTCTTAAAAAATACAATAGAAAAGATCAGTGAAGCTAAGAGCTTGTTCTTTGAAAAGATAATCTGAATTGATAAACCATTAGCCAGATTCATCAAGAAAAAAAATATCCAATTCAATAAAGTCAGAAATGAAAAAGGAGAGGTTACAACTGATGCTACTGGAATACAAAGGACCATAAGAGATTACTGCAAACAGCTATATGTCAAAAAATGGGACAACATTGAAGAAATAGGCAAATCCTAAAAACGTATGCTAAAAGGAATCAACAGTAGACTCCCAAGACTGACTCAGGAAGAAGTAGAAAATATGAACAGATCAACTATAAATAATGAAATTGAATTAGTGACAAAAAATTCCCAACAAACAAATAGTTCATGACCAGCTGGTTTCACAGATGAATGCTACCAAACATTTAGAGACAGCACTTATGCTTCTTAAAGTATTCCAAAACATTGCAGAGGAAAGAACACTGCTGAACTCATTCTACATGGCCAGAATCACCATAAGATCAAAACTAACAAAGATAATTATACACATATACAAACTATAGGACATTATAACCGATGAATATTGATGTGAAAATACTCAACAAAATATTGTCAAATCAAATCCAACAATACATCAAAAGGATCATACATGATGATCAAGTGGGATTTATCTCAGGGATGCAAGAATTTCTCAGTATACACAAATCAATCAATGTGATACACCACATTAACAAGTTGAATAATAAAAACCACATGTCATCTCCATAGATGGAGGAAAAGGTTTTGACAAAGTTCAGCTTTCATTTATGTTTAAAAATACTCCAGAAAATGGGCCTAGAGGGAACATACCTCAACATAATAAAGGCCTTATATGGCAAATCAGTGCAAACATCATACTTAGTGGTTAAAAGCTGAAAGCATTTCCTCTAAGATCAGGAACAAGACAAGGATGCCCACTCTTGCCGGTTTTATTCAGCATAGTTTTGGAATTTCCTGCCACAGCAGTCAGACAAAAGAAAAAAAGGAATAAATGGAATCCAGACTGGAAGAAGTGCAGTGAAGTCATTTAGTCGTGTCCGACTCTTTGTGACCCATGGACTGTAGCCTACCAGGCTCCTCCCATGGGATTTTCCAGGCAAGAGTACTGGAGTGGGTTGCCATTTCCTTCTCCAGAGGATCTTCCCCACCCAGGGATCAAACCCTGGTCTCCTGCATTATAGACAGACACTTTACCATCTGAGCCACCAGATTGGAAAGGAAGAAGTAAAACGGTCACTGTTGGCAGATGATACGCTGTACACAGAAAATCCTAAAGATGACACTGACAAAACTACTAGAGCTTATCACTAAATTTTTACAAAATTAATACAGAGAAATCTGTTATTTATTTGCACACTAACAATGAACTATCTGAGAAATTAAGAAAACAGTCCCATTTACCATCTCATCAAATATAATAAAATACTTAAGAATAAACTTACCTAAAGAGGTTAAAGGTTTGTATTTGGAAAACTATAAGACACTGATGAAAGAAATTGAAGGTAATTCGAACAGGTGGAAAGATATGCCATGTTCATTGATTGGAAAAATTAATTTTATAAAATGACCATACTAACCAGGGCAGGCTACAGATTCAATGCAATCTCTATCAAAATACCAAGGGCATTTATTTCACACAACTAAATATTTCTAAAATTTGTATGGAAACATAGAAGACCCTAAATAACTAAATGATCTTCAGAAAGAAGGAAGCCGGAAAATCACATGCTCTGACTTCAGACTGTACTAAAAAGCTAGAGTAATCAAAACAGCATGGAATTGGCACAAAAACAAGGGTGTAGATCAGTGGAACAGAACAGAGAGCCAAGAAATAAACCCATGCACTTACAGTCAATTAATCTGTGACAAAGTAGGCAAGAATATATAATGGGAAAAAAGTCTTTTCAATAAGCGGTGCTGGGAAAACTGGTCAAGTACATGTAAAAGAATAAAATTAGAATATTCTCTAACACCATATGCAAACACAAATTAAGGATGAGGAGGGAGGCAGGAGGGGGGATCAGGATGGGAAACACATGTAAATCCATGGCTGATTCATGTCAATGTATGGCAAAAACCACTACAATATTGTACAGTAATTAGCCTCCAAATAATAAAAATAAATGAAAAAAAAAAAAAGAATTAAATGTAATACCAGAAACAAAACTTCAAGAAGAAAGCATAGGTGGAACACCCTTTGACATAAATTATAGCAATATTTTGGATGAGCTCTCCTAAAGCAAAGAGAGTGGAAACAAAAATAAACAAATGGCACCTGATTAAATTTAAAAGCTTTTGCACAGTGTAGGAAATCATCAACAAAATAAAAAGACAACCACTTAATGGGAGAAAATATTTGCAAATGATACAGCCAATAGAGGGTTGTATCCAAAATATACGAACAGCTCTTACAACTCAATGTAAAAAATAAAAGAAAACTGATTAAAAAATGGGCAGAAAATCCAAATAGACATTTTTTTCCTAAACAAGTCATACCAGTGGCCATCATCACTTGAAAAGATGCTCAACATCATGATAATCAGATAAATTAAAATTAAAAGCATAATGAGATATCACTTCATATTTGTCAAAATAGCTATCATCATAAAATACCACAAATAAAAAATATTGGCAAGGATGTGGAGGAAGGGGAACCTTCTTATACTTAGTGGGAACGTAAATTGGTGCAGTCACTATGGAGAACAGTAACAAAAAACATTAATTTGAAAAGATACTTGCACCCCAATATTAATAGCATTTACAATTGCTAAGATATGGAAGCAACCTAAGTGTCCATTAACAGGTGAATGAATAAAGAAGATGTGGTATATATAAATACAATAAGGGACTTACCTATTGGTCTAGTGGCTAAGACTCCACACTCCCAGTGCAGGGGTACCAGGTTCAATCCCTGGTTGGAGCCAGATCCCATATGCTGCAACTAAGAGTTTGCTTGCTGCAATGAAGATTGAAGATCCCAGATGCCACAACTAAGAGCCAGCACAGTCAGACAAATAAATATTTAAATACAGTGGAATACTGCTCAGCCATGAAAAATAATGAAAATTTCAGCAACATGGATGGACCTGGAGGGTGCTATGCTAAGTGAAAGTAGTCAGAAATATGCATACTATATAATATCACTTATATGTGGAATCTGAAAAATACAGTTACTGAATATAATTTTTAAAAAAGAAACATACTCACAGATACAGAGAACACACGAGTGGTTACCAGTAGGGAGAGGAAAGTGCGGCGGGAACAGGATATGGGTAGGGGATTAAGAGGTACAAACTGCTATATATAAAATAAGCTGCAAGGATATATAGTACAACATGGGATATAGCCAATATTTTGTAATAACTAAAATGGAATATAACCTTTAAAAGTTGTCAGTCACTATATTGTATATCTTAAACTTACATAATATTGTGTATCAACCATACCTCATTAAATTTTTTTTTAAAAATATGAGTTATCAAGCTTAAAAACAGAGAAGGCAATGGCACCCCACTCCAGTACTCTTGCCTGGAAAATCCCATGGACAAAGGAGCCTGGTATTCTGCAGTCCATGGGGTCGCTAAGAGTTGGACACGACTCAGCGACTTCACTTTCACTTTTCACTTTCATGGGAGAAGGAAATGGCAACCCACTCCAGTGTTCTTGCCTGGAGAATCCCAGAGATGGGGGAGCCTGGTGGGCTGCCATCTATGGAGTCGCACAGAGTCGGACACGACTGAAGTGACTTAGCAACAGCAGCAACCCTGTTCATCAGCTCACTGTTCTGTAGATCAGGAGCTCAGTGTGGTTAGATTCTCTATTCAAGGTATTGCAAGGCTGGACTTAAGGTGTTGGCCAGACTGAATTCTCATCTGGGTGATCTGAGAAATAGTCTACTTCCAGGCTCATTCATATTATTGGCAAACTCCAGTTCATCCTGACTGTGACTGAGATCTATGTTTCCATTCTGTCAGTTGGCAATCACTCTAAGCTTCTAGAGACCATCTGCATCCCTTCTCATGTGGCCCTCTCCATTATCAAGCCAGCAATAATGCAATTAGTCCTTCTCATACTTTGAATATCTGAGTTCTTTTTCTGCAACCAGCTTGAGATAACTGCTTTTAAAGAGCTCAGAGGAAAAAAAAAAAGCTCAGAGGATTAGGTCAGGCCTACTCAGGATAATCTTTGTTTTGTCATCTAATCTAATGTAATCATAAAATGATATTTCATCATGTTCATACTTTCCACTTAAAAAGAAGAAATTATACAAAAATAATAGGTAATAGGGGGCATTTATTTAAAAATTCTTTGTACCAGGGCTCTTGTATAAAATGTTTTCTACTTAGCACTTATTATGACAACAATATAAATTTAAGCTGTGGCTACATCACAAATACATACACAGAATACATCAGAAATATGATGCAATTGCTACTGATTCTTTTTTTTTTTTTTTTCATGTAACTTAAAGCATAATGCATTCTGGTGGGGGGGCAGCATTCATCTACTTTATAGCCTGTTGTATGAAGATAGATTTTTACTTTTACAGTGATGTACTATCTAAGTTATTTTATGAATTTTCTTTCTTTCAAACCTTGTTTACCCCTGGAAGATTTAAATTATATAATACTGAATAGATGTTATCTATTGGATTGTATTTCTTTGCTCTTAAATTCTGATTTTCTAATAAACCTTTCCAAATATGACCTGTAATAGTCTCTTTTTGTTAATATTTAATTTATTTGGAGTTCTGTTTTTACGTTTTTATTTATGAAGCAAAAATACCCTGCCTGGTTTCTAGAGAAACATAATGGGTGTGTTTCTCCTTGCTGTGGTTTTACCCAGGCAGGCATTATTCCTTTAGAAAGCAGTTGCATCTTGCGTATCTTTCCAGTTATGCGCTCAAAATACTTAGGGGTCAGAAGCTAATTTATATGCAGCTGCCAGAATCTACAAATTTAATTAAAAATCACCCTCTGGAACAGTCATCCTATGTCTCGGGTTAGGTGTTTAAAATTTCCTACTCAATTGATTCCGCAGCCATCCACTTCCAGGAACCATTTCACAGCTAAGTGATACTGCTTATTTCAAAAACTTTCAAAACCAACCTAAGAAAGGGGAGAATTACTAAAAGTATTTAGCTCATTTTAGTTCAGTTCAGTTCAGGTCAGTCGCTCAGTCGTGTCCTACTCTTGTGACCCCATGGACTACAGCATGCCAGGCTTCCCTGTCCATCACCAACTCCCGGAGCCTACTCAAACTCATGTCCATCACGTTGGTAATGCCATCCAACCATCTCATCCTCTGTTGTCCCCTTCTCTTCCGACCTTCAATCTTTCCCAGCATCAGAGTCTTTTCCAATGAGTCGGTTCTTTACATCACCTGGCCCAAGCATTGGAGTTTCAGCTTCAGCATCAGTCCTTCCAATAAATATTCAGGACTGATTTCCTTTATGATTGACTTGTTGGATCTCCTTGCTATTGAAGGGACTCTCAAGAGTCTTCTACAACACCACAGTTCAAAAGCATCAATTCTTTGGTGTTCAGCTTTCTTTATAATCCAACTCTCACATCCATACATGACTACTGGAGAAACCATAGTTTTGAATAGATGGACCTTTGTTGGTAAAGTAATGTCTCTGCTTTTTAACATGCTGTCTAGATTGGTCATAGCTTTTCTTCCAAGGAGCAGGCATCTTTTAATTTCATGGCTGTAGTCACCATCTGCAGTGATTTTGGAGCCCCAAAAAAGTCTCTCACTGTTTCCACTGTTGCCTCATCTATTTGCCATGAACTGATGATGGGACCAGATGCCATGATCTTAGCTTTGTGAATCTTGAGCTTTAATCCAACTTTTTCACTCTCCTCTTTCACTTTCATCAAGAGGCTCTTTAGTTCTTGTTCACTTTCTGCCATAAGGTTGGTGTCGTCTGCATATCTGAGGTTATTGATATTTCTCCCAGCAATCTTGATTCCAGCTTGTGCTTCATCCAGCCCAGCATTTCGCATGATGTACTCTGCATAGAAGTTCAATAAGCAGGGTGACAGTATACAGCCTTGATGTACTCCTTTCCTGATTTGGAACCAGTCTGTTGTTCCATGCCTAGTTCTAACTGTTGCTTCTTGACCTGCATACAGATTTCTCAGAAGGGAGGTCAGGTGGTCTGATATTTCCATCTCTTGAAGAATTTTCCAGTTTGTCATGATCTACACAATCAAAGGCTTTGGCATAGTGAATAAAGCAAAATTAGTTGTTTTTCTGGAACTCTCTTGCTTTCTTGATGATCCAACAGATGTTGGCAATTTGATCTCTGGTTCCTCTGCCTTTGCTAAAATCCAGCTTGAACAACTGGAAGTTCACAGTTCACATACTGTTGAAGTCTGGCTTGGAGAATTTTGATCATTGCTTTGCTAGCTTGTGAGATGAGTGCAATTGTGTGGTAGTTTGAACATTCTTTGACATTGCCTTTCTTTGGGATTGGAAAGAAAACTGACCTTTTCCAGTCCTGTGGTCACTGCTGAGTTTTCCAAATTTGCTGGCTTATTGAGTGCAGCAATTTCAGGGCATCATCTTTTAGAATTTGAAATAGCTCAACTGGAATCCCATCACCTCCACTAGCTTTGTTTGTAGTGATGCTTTCTAAGGCCCACTTAACTTCACATTCCAGGATGTCTGGCTCTAGGTGAGTGATCACACCATAGTGGTTATTTGGGTCATGAAGGTGTTTTTTGTATAGTTCTTCTGTGTAGTTTTGCCACCTCTTAATATTTTCTGCTTTTGTTAGGTCCATACCATTTCTGTCCTTTATTGAGCCCATCTCTGCATGAAATGTTCCCTTAGTATCTCTAATTTTCTTGAAGAGATCTCTAGTCTTTCCCATTCTGTTGTTTTCCTCTATTTCTTTGCATTGATGCTAGAGGAAGGCTTTCTTATCTCTCCTTGCTAGTCTTTGGAACTCCGCGTTCGGATGGGTATATCTTTCCTTTTCTCCTTTGTCTTTATCTTCTCTTCTTGTTTCAGCTATTTGTAAGGCCTCAGACAGCCATTTTGCATTTCTTTTTCTCGGGGATGGTCTTGATCATTGCCTCCTGTACAATGTCATGAAACCTCCATCCATAGTTTTTCAGGCACTCAATCAGATCTAATCCCTTGAATCGATTTGTCACTTCCACTGTATAATCGTAAGGGGTTTGATTTAGGTAATACCTGAATGTTATTAGTGGTTTTCCCTACTTTCTTCAATTTAAGTCTGAATTTGGCAATAAGGAGTTCATGATCTGAGCCACAGTCAGCTCCTGGTCTTGTTTTTGCTGACTGTATAGCGCTCCTCCATCTTCGGCTGCAAAGACTATAATCAGTCTGATTTCGGTATTGACCATTCTGGTGATGTCCATGTATAGAGTCGTCTCTTGTGCTGTTGGAAGAGGGTGTTTGCTATGACCAGTGTGTTCTCTTGGCAAAACTCTATTAGCCTTTGACCTGCTTCATTTTGTACCGCAAGGCCAAATTTGCCTGTTACTCCAGGTAGCTCTTGACTTCCTATTTTTGTATTCCAATCCCCTATAATGAAGAAGACATCTTTTGGGGGTGTTAGTTCTATAAGGTCTTGTAGGTCTTCATAGAACCATTCAACTTCAGATTCTTCAGCATTACTGGTCAGGGCATAGACTTGGATTACTCTGATATTGAATGATTTGCCTTGGAAACAAACAGAGATCATTCTGTCGTTTTTGAGATTGCATCCAAGTACTGCATTTTGGAGTCTTTTGTTGACTATGATGACTACTCCATTTCTTCTTGGCCACAGTAGTAGATATAATGGTCATCTGAGTTGAATTCACCCATTCCAGTCCATTTTAATTCACCGATTCCTAAAATGTTGATGTTCATACTTGCCGTCTCCTGTTTGGCCACTTCTAATTTGCCTTGATTCATGGACCTAACATTCCAGGTTCCTACACAATATTGCTCTTTACAGCATCAGACTTTACTTCTGTCACCTGTGACATCCACAACTGGGTGTTGTTTTTGCTATGGCTCTGTCTCTTCATTCTTTCTGGAGTTATTTCTCCACTCTTCTCCAGTAGCATATTGGGCACCTACTGACTTGGGGAGTTCATCTTTCAGTGTCAAACCCTTTTGCCTTTTCATATTGTTCATGGAGTTCTCAAGGCAATACTGAAGTGGTTTGCTATTCCCTTCTCCAGTGGACCATGTACTAAGAAAGGGGAGAATTACTAAGAGCATTTAGCTAATTTTAGGGAACTGTATTAAAAATACCTTTTTAAAAAGTAAGACTTTTTAAAGCTTTTCAAAATAACTTTCATATCTTTTACCTAAAGTTTAATCTTTACTTTGTATTTTTGGGGTTCAAAAGACAGTAACCCAATTTAAGGGATGAGTAGTGGAGTAAAAGACTGATCTAATACTACCAACATTGTGGCAGAACAGAGTTCTTTCTTGGACTTCATAAGCCTTAGTGTTACATAGTATGAAATAAATAATCATACACTGGCATGTGATCATTGGAATTCTGTTAAAATCTTAAGAGAGTTATTATCTTTTACCCTAATGATATAAATTCGTAGATGAAAGCTTATTAAAAACTACATGTAGATACACAATCAGTAACCCATATCTCCTAGCATAAAGTTAGAAGCTTTTTTTGTTATAGCATAGTTTAAGATTTTCTCCATAGTGAAAATTTGATTAAAAGAAAATCTTTTTGTTTTTTAAGTTACCTCCATACGTTCTCCATAGTGGCTGTACCAACTTACATTTCCACCAACTGTATGGGAGGGTTCCCTTTTCTCCATTCCTTCCCTAATATTTATTATTCATAGCCTGTGAAGTGATACTTCATTATAATTCTGATTTGCATTTTTCTAATATTTAGACATTGAACATTTTTTCATGTGCCTGTTGGCCATCTATATGTCTTTTTTGGAGAAATATCTGTTTTGATCTACCCATTTTTTTGATTGGGTCATTTGGTGTTTTTTTGATTTTGCACTGTATAAGCTGTTTATATAGTTTGTAAATCCCTTGTCGGTCACATCATTTGAAAATTTTTCTTTCATTCTGTTGTCTTTTCATTTGTTTAAAGCTTCCTTTACTGTGCAAAAGCTTTTAATTAGGTCCTACTTTTAATTTTTTTATTTTATTCCCATTATTCTAGGAGATGGATACAAAAAGATACTGCTGTGATTTTTGTCACAGTGTTCTACCTATGTTTTCCTCTAGGAGTCTTATAGTACTTGGTCTTACATTTAGGTCTTTAACCTACTTTGAGTTTATTTTTGTATATGGTGGTAGAGAATATTATAATTTCATTATTTTACATATAGATCTTCAGTTTTCCCAGTATCACTTATTGAAGAGACCTTCTTTTCTCTATTGAATCTTCTTGTCATATATTAATTGACCATAGATGTCCAGGTTTATTTCTGGAGTTTCTATTGTTCCATTGATCTCTAGTTTTGTTTTTTGTGCCAGTAGCATACTTTCTTGATTACTGTACCTTTGTAGTTTAGTCTGAAGTCAGGGAGCCTGAATAAAAATTTTTTTTTGCTTAGTTCTATGGAAAATGCCATTGGTAAATTGGTGAGAATTGCATTGAATCTGTAGATTGCCTGGAGTAGTATAGCCATTTTAACAATATTGATTCTTCTAATCCAGGAACATATTACATCTTTCCATCTGTTTGTGTCATCTTCAATTTCTTTCATATGATCTAGCACTCTTACTCAAAACCTAAAATTTGAAAAAGATACTTGCACCCCAGTGTTCATTGCAACACTATTTATAATAGTCAGGACACATGAAAGCAACTTAAGTGTCCATTGACAAATGAATGGATAAAGAAAATGTGAAATATATATAGATATGTATACACACACACAACAGAATATTACTCAGTCATAAAAAGAAAGAAATAATTTGGAGCAACAAGGATGAACCTAGAAATTATTACACTAAGTGAAGTAAACCAAAGACAAATATCATATTATACCACTTATATATGGAATCTAAGAAAAAGATACAAATGAACCTATTTACAAAATAAAAATAACCTCACAGACAGAAAGCAAATTTATGGTTACCAAAGGGAGAGGGTGGTGGGAGGAAGGATAAATTAGAAGTTTGGAATTAACATGTACTCACTACTGTATATAAAATAGATAACAAACAAGGATCTTCTGAAAAGCACAGGGAGCTATACTTAAGAGTTTGTAATAACTTATAAGAGAAAATAATACAAAAAATATATATGTATGTGCGTGCATGTATATAACCAAATCATTGCTATACACCTAAACTAACACAGCATTGTAAATCAGCTATACTTCAATAAAAAAAGATCTTTCTGAGACATTGCAGCGACAGTGCAAATTTGATTAAAAGGGACTGTTTCTTTTTAATTTGCCTCTGACTATTAAGTCAAATGTTGAAATGAGTCCTGGGTTAATTGGCATTTAGAGCTCTCTTGTTAAGTGTCTAGAAATTACTAGAAAGCTTTGTTTCTTTTAGAAATGTATATCTATATCATTTATAATAAAGCATCACAGATCCTTATTGTCATTTCTCTCACTCAAAACTCTTACTGTTTTATATAGCCTTCTGCTTTCTTTTCTAAGGAGAAGTTTCTAAATTTCTTATCAAAAACATCATATCTGTCAGGATTGTTTTGTATACAACTGTAACCATAGATTTGATAATCTCATCAAAACAATTGGTTTGATTAAGGTAAATTTAAGTAGAAAAGTTACATAGTAGCAGCACTTGATTTGGCTTTTTTTAATTGTGATTGTTAGATAGAAGAACTCATAGATGTATTTACAAACACATAGCTGGAATAAAAATCTGGAAATGATTTCCATCTTGTTTATACTGTTTAGATCCAGCTAGTAAAAAATACTTGCATCAAATGAAGTTGCCAGATTCTCGATTTTTTGTTCTTGCTTGAGGTTGAAGGTCATACTGCTTCCTCTTCACTATTGTATGTTGACTCTTTTGTGGTCAATTCTGAATCTTTAAGTGATGTATTTTGTTGCTCTGTAAGAGACTTGCCTTCAGAATCATAGCCAAACCAAAGTGGAGGGTCAGAAGCGCTATATTCCTGGTGATGAACTTTAGATGACATTCTTATAGCTGCCTCCCTGTAATAACAGTGATGAGCATTAGCTATTTGAAAAAGTAATTGCTAGTGCAGAATTTTCAAATTAGACCACATTTGGAGTTAAAGAACTCACTGTCACAACATGAATTCACATCTCTTTTGCCTTCCTGAGGGGAGGGTGTGGGTAAATTGTGCTGATAATCAGGATCCCAAAGCTTCAGTGACTCAGTAGTTCTCTGGTTCAGTCAGGTCAAAGATTAACAGGTACTGAAATGGGTAAGAAAATAGCATGGCCAAGGCGTGGGAAAACTGAGGGCATTCTGTAGCTAGCACTCTTAAGTGAGCTCTCTGCTTATTATTCGAGTTTCTTTGATAGGAGTATCCTAACTAGGCAACCTGTGAAAGTTAGCTGTGCACCAGAGCAGGAGCTCCTAACCTAGAGTCCACAGATCCCTGTTGGGTATGTGGATGAACTTCAGGGAGGGCCCAGGGATTCCTTGAAAATTCATGCAGTTTTGTATCTACTATGCATTTTTTTTTTTTTTTGAGGAGAGGGTTTGTGACTTTCATTAACGTCTCAAAGGTGTCCATGACCAAAATGATTAAAAATATGTGTTTCTTAGAAAGAAGGAAGCTAAGAAATCATCAGAAAGTTTTTTGGGACCCCAGTTCCAATATGGGGTGGTGGTGGTCCCCACACCACCGAACAGTTCTAAGATATCAGCTGGCCATCCTATAATTCAGCCCAATTCTGACACTATATATCCAGGCATAGCATTAGATTCTGCAAGTTAAGGGCTCAGGCCAGCGGAAAACCTTCCCAATGTCAATCTCAAGTCCAGGTTGTTACCTGGGCTTCTGATCTACCACCTAGAGCTGCTCACAGAAAACAGAGACATTTACTTGCTGAATCACTGGTTGATTAAAGGATATTACTCAAGAACAACCAGCTGTCAGAGCTGCATGGGGCAAGATATGGGGAAAGGATGCCGATCTTCCTTGCTCTCTACAGGCATACCACTCACCCCAAATCTATGCATTCAGCAAACTGGAAGATCTTCAGCCCATTCCTTTTGGGTTTTTATGGAGGCTTCATTATGTAGGCATGATTGATTAAATCATTGGCCATTGGGTGAGTCAACCTCCAGTCCCTCATTCTCCCCAAAAATCAGAGGGTGATTGTTGAAATTATCCTGAAAATGTTTCACCCCTCTATTCATGGTTGATTCCCTTGGCAACCAGCCCTCATCCTTAAGTGCTTTCCAGAAGTCACCTCCTTAACATAAACTCAATTGTAGTAGAAAGGGACTTGTAATGAATAACAAGACACCTATATTTCACCTTGTGGCTCTGAATCAGTTTCAGAAACTAAGATAAGAGACCAAATACTATGCTAAAAGATTCTTCCATTGCTCTTATCACTCAGGAAATTCCAAAGATTTGGGAGCTGTGAGCCAGAAGCCATGGAGGAAGACCAAATATATACAAAAGATAAATTTTGGTCCTCTGAATGACCAAATATATATATCCTATAAAGCACAATATTTCAACATCAGAAAAATTATCTAACTTGGAAATAATGTCATTTCCAGGATAGAAGGATTTTCCTGGGAAGCTGGTTTGAATGGTGAGATCAGCACTAGAAAGGAAGTAAGTAACTGGCAGCTTCTGTAGGAACAGAGATAAGTAACAGCGTTTGCCCGTGTGGGGGATTCTTTGCTTGCTAGTACTGTATATTACATTCAGTTATTAATTGCAAAAGTTTGGAAACTGGGTCATTGATACGGAGGCTGGTGTCATATACTTTACCTTAAGTTTGTGTTCAATGGCCATATGAGTTCTGGTATGGCTATGAAATTTACAAAAAAGCTAAGATAAAATACCGTTTTTAAAATACTGTTTCACTTCAGTCAGATCTTAGGTAGTTTAAAATAATTGTAATCAAACTCAGCAGAGAGACAGCCAAAGCATTGCCAGTTCTGTTTCTTACCACATCGCTTTTTGGCTACTATACTTGCACTCATAAAACTTACAAAAGTTTAAAGAACAATTTAAGGAAAAGCAGTTGTTATACTAATTTCTAGTTCTGAGCCATGAATCCCTGTGCATTAAAACTTAGCAAACAGATGTCTTCTCTTTAGAGAAATATTTATTCTCAAATTTGAAGAGAAGTTTATAGCCCAATATCAAGTTTTGCATTCTGCTAATTTTTCAATCTTTTTTAAGAAATGTGATTCTATGTTTTAAGTTTCTTATATAATCTTTGTATGTCCTCTAAGTAGAATAGTATCATGCAAAAATAATAGATATCTTTAGCTTTCTCTGTTTTCTTCTGAAGATTTTTCTCCCTTTTCAATTCTATGTAGTAGAAAAAATTGCCATGTTTTTTAAAGTGTTTCCTGTGAGATTTTTTTTTTACCTCAAAAACCTGCCACAATATAATACCAAATGCTGGGGGACTCAGAAGCATGGTTAAGTGGTTAAAGCACTCTCCTGGGCAACAGAGATCTGTTGTTACTTACCCTTCAGCCTGTCTCTGCCTGTCTAAACTTTGCCTGTCTTTTAAGACTCCAACCCAACTGTTTCCTCCTCTAAACTTTCATAGGAAGTTGACCATAGAATTAGTTTCTTTCTAGTACGTAGTTTCATGGTATTAACTTTTTATAATTTTAGACTTTGTTATTTTTCTTTCCTTTAAGAAGGTATTTAAGGGCATATTACATTTCTTTGCAGCTCCTGAAATACAATAGTAATAGCAAAATCAAGAGACTTTAGTAGTTTACTCAGGAGCCCTTTAGCTGTCTTATCTTCTGCTGGGTTTTGGTCTAGTTTGGTTTGGTTTAAGTTGCTGTTTCCAGCATCCTAACAGCAGAGCACTGGACACACATACTATATTTCACAGTTCTTGATAATGATTTAATGCCACTGATGATAACAGTAGTACTGAGTTTAGGCAACAAGGTCTTGACCTACTGGAAAAGGACATGTTTAGGAGTAAAAGATTTGTAAATAGTTGAGCAAATTATGTATAACCTTTGGCCTCAGAAGAACAAGAGTTTTTGAGAATTCTAGTTAACTGATAAGAGGATAAGTACTCTTAATGCTAAGTTTGTTCAGTCGCTAAGTCGTGTCTTACTCTTTGCAGCCCTGTGGACTAGAGCCTGCCAGGTTCTTCTGTCTGTGGAATTTTCCAGGAAAGAATACTGGAGTGGCTTGCCATTCCCTTCTCCAATATTAAGTTTGGGGATACATAAATACTGGGTAATAGAGTTCCTCAAGTGACCCATAAGACCCAGTAAGATAGATGGTAGGTAATGTGATATAAAAAGTTAGCAAGTAATAGGAGTTTGAAAAAATAACAAGAAAAAGAAAGTTGAGGCTTTTGACTCAATATAGACAAGAAAAATAGGGAATAAATAGGAAAACTACTCATTAAATGCAACATCATGTGACAGAATAAAGATGAACTGCATGTTAAAAAATAAAAAGCTGCATATTATATGGAATTTAGAAAGATGGTAACGATAACCCTATATACAAGACAGAAAAAGAGACACAGATGTATAGAACAGATTTTGGACTCTATGGGAGAAGGTGAGGGTGGGATGATCTGAGAGAACAGCATCAAAACATGTATATTATCAAGTGTGAAACAGATCGCCAGTCCAGGTTGGATGCATGAGACAAGTGCTCGGGTCTGGAGCACTGGGATGACCCAGAGGGATGGGATGGGGAGGGAGGTGGCAGGGGGGTTGAGGATGGGGAACACATGTAAATCCATGGCTGATTCGTGTCAGTGTATGGCAAAAACCACTACAATACTGTAAAGTAATTAGCGTCCAACTAATAAAAATAATTGGGAAGGAAAAAAAAAAGCTGCATATTGAGCCCTGGCCATAGATGAAGTACACAGTGGTACAAGCATTTCTTAGATCTGCAATTCCATACTGCCTCTACTTTAGCTATTAGTGATAAGCACTGCTCTGCCTTTTACTCACAGCTTCACTGAAACTAAACATCAGAGGGTCTCCTGGCCATTGAAGGTGATCCAGACAAGAGAGGAACAAAGGATCAGGTCTGAGACCTCTCTTCCCCCAGTCACAAATGCCAGGAGGTTAAGGCTTCCTCAAGTCTAGAATGTCTCTAGGGCTAACTTATTCCTACATATTTTACCAGCAAGCATGGTCCTGGGGAAAACTGAAAAATCTGAATCTGTTTAGGGCAAATTTGGCATTAGTTTTAGAGTTTGAATACTAGTGTAGACTATTTCCTAGTTTGCTTCCTCTCCACCCTTTAGAAAATCTTTAGGCTGTAAACTAGCTGCCCTCACCACTTTACTAGGACTTTTGTCATCCTTACATTGACTGACTCCTAAGACACAGGACCTAACCAAGAGAACGGACCAGCATGGTGACCGCCAGTGAGTTTCAGAGTTACTTTTCACAACATTCTGTGTAGCTATGTATTTGCACATAAGAACTTTTGAAAAGTATCAGGAAACTTGAAAATGTAGAAACTGAATTCTCCTGCTAGAAACATGTTTGTCTGCCTGTTTGTCTCAAACGCCCCCTCTTTCTTTTTAATAACTTGATGCTCTAATCTATATGGGAGCTGGGAAGTATTGAAAAGAAAATGTCTACTTAGGAATCACTGTGTGTTCTTTTTTTTTTTTTCCATTTATTTTTATTAGTTGGAGGCTAATTACTTTACAATTTTGTAGTGGTTTTTGTTATACATTGAGTGAATCAGCCATGGATTTACATGTTCACTGTGTGTTCTAAGTTCCTTCAAGTGCATATGGAATCGTTTGAGTACCTTCTACTCAGGCTTGGCCTGAGCAGTACCAACACCTGGTAAGAAATTATTTGAAAACTGAAGCGGTCTACTGCAATGGTTAGTCATTACACATTTAACCTGGTGAGAGAGATTTCTTTGGATCAGAATAGAACAAAGATTTTCAAATATGATACGCCACAAACAGTTGTATTACATTAGAGGCTTTAGTTTTTAAATGACTTTTGTTTTTCATAAATTAAAAGGGATTAAAGGTTCAATTCAGTCACAGTCATGTCTGACTCTTTGCAACCCCAAGAACCGCAGCATGCCAGGCCTCCTTGTCCATCACCAACTCCCGGAGTTTACCCAAACTCATGTCCATTGAATCGGTGATGCCATCTATCTCATCCTCTGTCATCCCCTTCTCCTCTTGCCTTCAATCTTTCCCAACATCAGAGTCTTTTCAAATGAGTCAACTCTTCGCATCAGGTGGCCAAAATATTGGAGTTTCAGCCTCAATATCAGTCCTTCCAGTGAACACCCAGGACTGATTTCCTTTAGGATGGACTGGTTGGATCTCCTTGCAGTCCAACAGACTCTCAAGAGTCTTCTCCAACACCACAGTTCAAAAGCATCAATACTTCTGCGCTCAGCTTTCTTTATAATCCAACTCTCATATCCATACATGACTACTGGAAAAACCATAGCCTTGACCAGACGGACCTTTGTTGGCAAAGTAATGTTTCTGCCTTTTAATATGCTATCTAGGTTGGTCATAACTTTCCTTCCAAGGAGTAAGTGTCTTTTAATTTCATGGCTGCAGTCACCATCTGCAGTGATTTTGGAGCCCCCCAAAAAATAAAGTCTGACACTGTTTCCACTGTCTCCCCATCTATTTCCCATGAGGTGATGGGACCAGATGCCATGATCTTACTTTTCTGAATATTAAGCTTTAAGCCAACTTTTTCACTCTCCTCTTTCACTTTCATCAAGAGGCTCTTTAGTTCCTCTTCACTTTCTGCCTTAAGGGTGGTGTCATCTGTACATCTGAGGTTATTGATATTTCTCCCAGCAATCTTGATTCCAGCTTGTGCTTCCTCCAGCCCAGTGTTTCTCATGATGTACTCTGCATATAAGTTAAATAAGCAGAGTGACAATATACAGCCTTGATGTACTCCTTTTCCTATTTGGAACCAGTCTGTTGTTCCATGTCCAGTTCTAACTGTTGCTTCCTGACCTGCATACAGGTTTCTCAAGAGGCAGGTCAGGTGGTCTGGTATTCCCATCTCTTTCAGAATTTTCTACAGTTTATTGTGATCCACACAATCGAAGTGTTAGGCCTTTAGAAAAGCTTGAAAATCACTAATCTAAAGACAAAAGAGCAGCGTAGCAATGATCAGACCTAGGTACAAAGTATGGCTCTTTTATTTGTATGACTTTAGGCATGTTATTTAACCTGTTTAAGATAGTTTCCTTATTCATTTTTATGATAATAGAGTATTTGTGAGTATTAGATAATAGGATTTAATACAGTACATGACAAATAATAATAGTTAAGTAATATTATTTGTTCATATTAGTAATAAAATTCACTAGGTCCAGATTACAAGGGTCTTTCCACAAAGACATTCCCATGAGCTGGAGAGAACTCTGAATTTATTAAGATTTTCTAACAATGCAGATCTCTTACAGAGTTTAGGTAATAATTTACACTGCCAAACAACTGCTAAATAAGGTCTTCAAAGAATTTCTGTACTGCTGTTCAAAACTCTGACAACCATCTAGATTTTCCCTGCTAATCTCTCTAATGTTTAAAATTTTGGATTCCAGACCCCAGTAATGTCAGAAGGGTTCTCTTGCTCTTTGCCAGTTATAGACTTAATGGCTCTTCTGCCTCTTTGTGGCTCAGACCCTCCTGGATTGTGGAGACCATCGTTTGGGTCTTTCTCTGGCTTTCCATTATGCTTTTCACTTTTTCCTTTGCCTATCTTGCTTTCCTCACAGAGGTCTATAAGTTGAAAGACTTGTTGAATACAACTGCTTCAAATGTAGACAGCTAGATTTTCTTGTCATATTTATAATTTCAGTTAAGAATTTCTCCTTGAATTAAAGGAGAATTTTATCTCTTATGGGCTTCCCTGGTGGCGCAGACAGTAATGAATCTGCCTGTAATTCAGGAGACCTGGGTTCGATCCCTGGATCAGGAAATCTTCCAGGAATGGAATGGCAACCCACTCCTTGTGGGCTACAGTCCACGAGGTTGCAAAGAGTCAGACATGACTGAGCGACTTCCATTCACTTATTATGTAGACGTCTGAAATCATTTCCTGGGATCCCTTCAGGCTCTGAAGTTGTAGAGTGACAGAATATCTCATGCTGGAAGCTCTCCTGCAAAAGAGCTATAGATAATTTGCTCATTGACCAAAAGTTTACTACTTCCCTGGTTCAGAAAGGGTGGGCTGAATAGACCTCTTTGATTTGTAAAGCTGGTGAAATATTTTCAAATTCCATTGAGTATGGAGGAATTTGTATATAGGACAATTTCTTCTGAGGGCTATAACTAGATTTTATATGATTTCATACATTTGTATGTTCAAATGGAGTCAGATGTGTGGGAATATTTTGCTTTGTGATTCAAAGTCACAAAACCTCCTCCCAAAAAAATCTCCTCCATCCTAATTTCCAGATGTTTCATTTCACCCAGACGAAACAAAGCTCTCACTGTTGAGGGAGCAAGAGCAAACAAACTGCTTTTTTTTAGACTGGACATAGGTAAGGGATTGGATACCATCATAAGCTTGTGTCTTCAAGGGTTCACATACTTTGCAGCATTTCCAGCTCCACCAAAGGATCCCATGGATCTAAGTGAAGAAGAAGATGCTCTAGTCTTTAGATCAGAGCCCAAACAGCGAAATGAGGCCAGACCTTACCACTTCTGTAATCAAAATTTTGAAACCCAAGTATCTTGGGACCTCCTTGACTGACAAGTAGCATCCTCTCCTGGAAGCTGGATGTCAAGACAGATGCTCCTGGAGCCTTACTAACCTGGCCACCATGCTGTGGGACAGCCCTCTCCACTGCTAGACAAGGATAGAATCAGAAAATTCTAGGCCTCTTTCTTATTGGATCTTAGCAGGAGTGGAGCTATAAGGGAAACTAAAATGGTTTGGCGTCTTTAGACAATAAGATGGGCAGACAAGCCGGCTCCCCTTTAAGCATGAGGGCCAATCTCTGTCTGCTCCTGGCTGATAGGGACTGTCCTGGATTGGGTAAAGGAATTTTCCATAGATTCAGCTAGTTAACTAGAGTTTTGCATTGGTTTGGGGTGCCAACCCCAGCTAGTAGTAAAATCTTACTTGTTTATTTTCTTTGCATTTTTTTTTTTTCAATCTATGGACCTTGCACAAGGAATGGGTAAACATGTTTAGGTTCACAGGGACCCTAGCTAAGTCTTCCATTCATTTAGTTAACATCCTGCATTTCAGAAGTTTATTACCTCTCCAAAATAATGATTGGCAAAATATAATCAAAAGACTAAAAACTAAACTCCTTTGTGTAATACATTATCCTTTGTCTATCATCTTACCCGAAGGTGACATCTTGGCTGTTTTATGATATCACAAGGTCAACAGAAACTCCTAGGACCTTATTTCATGGTGTAATACTCTGAGTTAATAATATTCAAACAGACCTATCAAGAAAGGTTGAATCTCTATTCTTCAACAGTTTTCAAGAACCTGCCCTCTTTTTTCTGATCCATTTTCAGTTGGCTCTCTTCTCCCTTGGCAAGTCTAGGCCCAGTGGGAGTGCTTATTCTATAAGTAATAGCTTTGTTTTTGTTTTTTCATTTCATTTTAGCACACATATCCTTAGATCAGAAATCATTTTCTTCCTCAGTTATCAAGTGAACAGATCTCATGGTTCAGCTCTTTCCAGGGCTGTTTAATTAAGAAAGTTCTTCTGTGAAATCTACATGCTTAGAACACATTATGTACTTTGTACCTTGATAATATTAATTCTTAGTGTTCATTTTTCCAACTTTCAGAAAAGAACCTGACCTTCAGGGACTGGTCAAGAATTCTCATATGAACACTCCACAGGTTACTTCATCAGGTCAGTTAAAATACTTCCACGTTTTTATTTCCAGTCAATAGAAAAAAAAAAAATTAACAACAAAACAAAAAAATGCTTTCTATCTAAAAATTATAGGGTAACACCTGATACCTTCTACCTTTATAGATTTCTTATTTACCCAGCTGTTATTTCATTGGAAACATTTTGTAAATTGAGGAAATAGGCATTTGGCCTGTAGCAGTTATCAGAATACCTTACTCTGAGCTCTAGATCTTAGTAAAATAACAAATATAAGACAAATAGCTTTGGGGGAGATGGGACTCTTAGGATAACTGTTAGTAATTTATACCTAATTGTGAGCTAGCTCAAACAGTAAAGAATCTGCCTGCAATGCAGGAGACCCGGGTTCAAGCCCTGGGTCGGGAAGATCCTCTGGAGAAGGGAATGGCAACCCACTCCAGTATTCTTGCCTGGAGAATTCTCATGGGCGGAGGAGCCTGGTGGGCTACAGTCTGTGGGGTCACAAAGAGTCAGACACAACTCAGTGACTAACACCACTACTGCTATGTCTGATGATTTTCTTAACCCACGTGGGAGATTAACTGAGTGGCATTATTTTGAGAAGGAAAGAGAGGAAGAGCTAGTGATTATTCCTTGAGGAGCAGAGTTAGGGCTTTGGGCATCTGCACAGTCAAGGAAAGGGAAGCACTAAGAGTAGAAGGGCTACTGGAAAAGGAATATAAAACCACAAAGACCATTTTAGAGGTCAGCTCAATATATTGGCTTCAGTTAAGTGAAAAATAAAAACTTCCTAACTCTGAAAGCCACTATGTATTGTATTATGAATGCTGTGGTGACATAATCTGTTTTCTCAGGAAGTAGTTCTCAAAACTTTTCATACTCAGGTATATACTTACTTGGAAATAAGTCTGCAGTACTGCATCTTTAGGATCCGGAGTTGTTGGCAGCCCATTTCAAGGTTCTCAAGCATTTGGTCAGTAAGCAGGATACAACCAGAAACATCCAAAACGTGCAGGTAATGGCATTTTGCTGATAACATCTCCATTGCTGAGTCAGTAATCTGTACATAGAGCCAAAGTAACTACTGATTATTTCGACCAACTGCATCCCAAGGAAGAGTAGTATATTGGTCAGTTTGGGCTATTATAACAAAATACCACAGACTAGTTGGTTTAACTAGCATACATTTATCTCTCAGAGTTCTAAAAGCTGAGAAGTCTGAGATCAAATTGCCCACAGGCTCAGTGTCTGGTAAGGGTCCTCTTCTGATTTGTAGATGGCTACCTTCTTGCTGTAACTGTACATGGTAGAATACTGGGGTGGATTGGCATTTCCTTTTCCAGGGGATTTTCCCAACCCAGGGATTAAACCTGTGTCTCCTGCATTACAGGCAGATTCTTTACCATCTGAACCACCAGGGAAGCCCGAAGGGAGCTCTAGTTTCTTCCTATTCTTTAAGGACATTAATTCCATCATGGGGGTGCTACCCTCGTGACCTCAATCTAAACCTAGTTACCTCCCCAGAGCCTCACCTCCTAATACTGTTGCACCAGGGATGAGAGTTTCAACATGTGAATTTTGGAATAGCATAAATACTCAGTCCATAACAAATATAGTCAGAACCCTTGCATATTCTCTTATCATGTGATGAGCCTATAACTCAGGTCAGTGACTTAAGTCTGTTTCCAGAACAGTAAAAGGTCTCTTTCAAGTGGTACTAATAGAATTTGTGATCCTGCTGTTATTTTTATTTTAGAGTTACCTGTTTGGGATGGGAAACTTCATCAAAATTTTCCTAGTAATACTTGTCACACCAGTATGAGCAACTTATGAAATTCTGCTATAACAGCATTTGGCTTTAAATTTGAAATCCAGTCTAAGGCAACATCAGTTTGAGAAGCATAAGTTTAATAACATCACATGTTACAAAACTGTAATATATGTATTACATGAATATATATATATATATACATATATATATATATACATATATATATATATATTAACCTACAAACAGAATCAACTTGCTATAAGAAGGGATCTGGACATCTCTGATGGTTTGTGTATGGAATAATTGGTTCTGGAAAGGGACTAGTAGGTGAGAGAGATGTTTGTAGGCAGCAGAGGAAAGAAGAGCAGAAGCCACAGAGACTAGATGAATCTCACACTGAGAATTTCTGCTAAGGGTTCCAACATCTTGAGGGTTTGCACAGATGTTCTGTAGAAGTAATTCAACTCCACTTCTTAGATTACTTCACTTCCTCAAGGTCTAGCATTTGGATTTATAGTTGAACTGAGACTTGCTGCAGAATCAACTAGATTACTCTCCCCAAAGGAATTTTTTTCCAACTGGATTTAATTTACTTTAAATGTTTGAACATTCTGGAAAACATGCCATGAGGCTTAGCTCTTGTTTTTTACATAAAATTGAGAGAATTATGCAGAAACCCCCTTTAATTTGAAATGTATACTTTTTATGTTTGGAAAGATAGATGTCATTGTCTAAGTATGCCCTGTTTCCAGAACATGCTCAGGACCAAGGTTTAACATTGCAGCTGATTCTCACATAAATGCCTTCAGACATTCCTGCCACACTCTATGGGTCTCTGAGGATATGATATCATTGGGAGCAGGAGTTAGCCTGCCCTAATGAATTGTAGAGAAGAGAAAAGACAATGAGATGATGGGAAAATCCCAGAGAGGTAGAGCTCAGAGTACTAGGTTTTTTTGATACTGGAGGAACTGAAAAGGAGCCCAGCATTTCCTGTAGATCAGAATCCCAAGTGTTCAGTGACTGAGGTGATGTTTTTGGAACTTATGGGAGCTGGAAACGAGGTTGAGGTGACTGGCCACATTCTTAACTCTCAGATACAAGGTCTTGATCTCAGTCCTATTGAGCAGAGATTATGTTATTCCCATTTTAGTGCCGGGTAGGATGAGGTCATAGTACTACTCACTAACCTTGGAGGTGAGCTGGTTGTAGGGACCTTCCAGGAGGTGTATAAGATGTCCATTCAAGGTTAATTCATGGATTTTTGGGAAATGTAGCCTAGAATGATAAGCCAGACACTGAAGTGTATTATGGCTCATCAGAAACAATGGAACTTAAATATATTAGACAGGATTACAGCCTTATGGTTTCTGAGGCTGTGGGCAGTGTTCATATTATGGTCAGTACATCTTCTGAATCAGAATATTCATTTCACCTGCATAGATGGTAAAGCTCAATGCTTTTCCTTTACATTGAGATTGTGAAATAATCTATTCTCCTTGCTTTTTCTCAGTCTAGATCTTCAGTGTAGTGTGATGCATTTTATAAAATGTTATTTGTGTAATCCTCCTTAGTTTCTGGTCTGTAAGACAATGTCCACTGCACATTTTGTAGAAGGAACTCTGTCGGTTTTTCCTTACAAAAACAAAACAAACACAAATCCTCTGCCTCAGTTCTTGTTCTCTTTAGAGTCTTTCCTTTTCTCATTCTCCTATTTCCCTCTCTTATTAGTGGAGCATTTTAAAAACCCAGTCAACATCTGTGCTTTCTTTAGAGACAGGGCAGTTCCCAGTGAGCCATGTGTTACCCATGTGTCTATGTGTCCGTGTGCAGTGGAAGCAAGGGCCCGGTGAGCTGTGACTGCCCAAGCTGCAGAGGGTTCATGGTCACTGCTGGCCTGAATACCTTGCCCCAGCTTACTTCTAGAACTAGAATGCTGACCAGAAAGACATCTGGTTTCCCTAGTTCTAAAGGCTGTTGAACAAAGAAGAATTTTATTGTAAATTTTCTAGATCAATTTTGTCATGATTGACAATAGCTTTCCCACCACTGCCTCTTCCTTATTGTGGAATTATTAATGATAGAGAAATCAGGAGGTTCTAGCATCACGCTCTTAACCTACTCACTACCCAGACTGAACAACTAAGGAGCTGAATTTTTAGACCAGTTAGAATTCAAGGAGTCTTGAAAGTTCAGGTGATACTTTAATGTGTGCAACAGAAGAGGACAAAATTGTTAGTAACTTAGCAATTTCTGAGGAATTTTTAAGAGATATTTTAGTTTTCTTCCCTTTGAGCATTTTACTTCCTCTAAGATTTTTCTGTTAATTTGTTTTGGTCTTTATCTTCTCCTTTAGAGGCTTTTCTCCCAAGTGTGGCCTCATGTCCTTGACTGTCTGCTCATGATTGATAGTGGAGAGCTAAAAACTGATTAAACTTCCCTAGAGGCTCAGCAGTAAAGAATCCACCTGCTATGCAAGAGATGCAGGTTTGATCGCTGGGTCGGGAAGGTCCCCTGGAAAAGGAAATGACAACTCACTCCAGTGTTTTTGCCTGGGAAATCCCATGGATAGAGGAGCCTGAAGGGCTACAAATAATGGTGTCGTAAAAGAGTTGGACATGACTTAGCGACTAAACAAAAACAACAACAAAAGCTGAATAGAAGGTCTGAGTGCATAATATGGGCCTTCTCTTCTTTCAGCTTCAATGGGCTAAATGAGTTATTTGTTGGAAAATCCACAAATGTCAGTATTTTTCAGTGTTTCATCTTGGACTAGTCAAAGTCCCCAGAAAAAAGGATTCCAGCCTCCTGCCTGGAGGGAAAGATCTGGCAGCCAAATTCTGGATGCTGTGTTGGAAAAGTGCTGAGTATCTCTGCATTAAGCATTTAGTCATTTAATTCCCATTTTCACTTTTGTATCCAAGTTCTCAGTTTTACATGATGTCTCCCAGCCTGGAACCTTCTGTTATATTATCTGTAGAGCAAATAGTAGAGAGATTTTACTCCCTTCCTCTATCAGAGGACATGGAGACATTTATTATTGTTATGACTGGAGGGATGGGGGGGCTAGGTGCTACTGACATGTACTGGATAGAGGGCAAGGATGCAGTTAAACATCCTACAGTGCACGAAACAATCCCCTACTGTAATGAATGATCTTGTCCAAATGTCAGTAATGCCATGGTTGAGAAATCTGGCTCTAGGAAATATATCTCAAATCTGGTGAGGATGAGGAGGGGCAGTTGCCTGAAAGCATAGAATAGGGAAGGAGATCTCATGATGTACCTACTTCTCAAGAACTTTTAACCCAGTCTTCCTTATTTTAGCCATCGTCTTAACCCAGTTACAGAAGTATACAGTATTGCCAAGTTTGAAGGTTATGGTGTAAATCCATTCTTTCCTCAGCTTTCTCTACTATTGGTTTAGGATGCAAAGTTGTCTCTGGTATGCTAAATTAATTCATCTATTTTCAGGTTTCCAAAATTTTGTTGCTTTTGTCTCCTACTGTTTTCCCTATCATTGTGGGCCCTCACCCTTCTTCTGCAGTTTTGGTAGCGTTTCAAGAGGGAACAAAATTATCAGGATATATTTAATCTGCCCTATTAATCCAGCACCAGAGACCTCTATTTCTTGACCTGGTGATAATATCCGTAGTATATTAAGAGAAAAGAAAGCAGATTACATTTTTTTTTTAAAGCATGATTCTATTCTTTAAAAAGCAAGACAAACCTTCTTTAACTACAATCTCTGTACATAGAAAAGAATTTTAGAAGAGTAAATATAAAGTGCCAGTGGTTACCTCCTGGATGGTGGTATGACTTTGAATTTTTACTTTCATACTTTTAATGTATGCAGTCCAAAGATTTTGCAATGAGTATATATTCCTTTCAAAGACAGATGTCAAGAAAAATTGTCAAACACTTGAAAATAAGACAAAAGATGGTTGCCTACCCTTTCAGCATTTACTGGAACATGATTTTAACCGGTCCAACTGAGAAATTCTACAAGGAATTATGCCATTTTTTTGGACATACTATTTATTATTGATTAGGGCTCAAACTCTACCTGTTTTATTTTTGTCTAAGAGAGATGCAGATTATTTCTAGTAGAAACTATAGCTCTAAGGTTATTGATTTGTTACCTTGTAGGACTTTAACCAATTTTGGATTTAAACTAACAATCATGTTCCAACATTCTTTGTTCAGTTCCTATAAATGCTCAGTTTGATCAAATGCTGTATGAACTGACTTTATCGTTTTGCTGGTTCTCTCATTAGTGAATTAAATAAATATTTGACACATTTTCATATTTGTATGAGAATTGTCTTTAACTTTTTCCAGGTACTACTTTTACACAAATGAAATCATAAAGTTATTTACAGTTTGGGGAAGGAGAACTCTTGATGAACACCTCAGATATGGCAAAGAAAAGTTCTGTTATGAGTCCAACACCTAATTGCCATCCTACCTGTGTTCTTTGGCAGTACTTCAATCTGACATGTCTGAGCTCTAACTCCTGCACATACCTTTGGACAGCCAGCAACACTGAGAGATGTGAGATTAATACAATAAATGGCTAATGCTTTAATAATTATATCTGATAGTTGGGGGCAATAAGAGACATCCAGATGTTCCAAGGTCAGTGAGCCTTTGCAGAATACCTGCAAGAAATTCCAAAGTTAGTGGTTTTCTTTTTTTCTTTTCTTAGTCTTTATTCAAATTTTATGCCATCTTACCCCATGGCAGTTTATTTAGTATGCATTTCAGCTCTTGAGATGTAGATATGTTACATTTTGTTGCAAACAAAGAAGCCATTGTGTCCAAAATCTCCTTATAACAAAAGGTACTCAGACACCACTTAACAGTTCAGTAATATTCAAATTCCTGCTAACAGAATTTGGTTTTCTATCACTAATGGAATTTTACCCATATGGTTAGTAATTATTAGAGTTATATTCAGTTCGGTGAGTAGAAGAAATCTGGAGATAAGAATTAGATGGCAAACACTCTGGGGTTGACACTAAAATATAATGGAAAAAGCACAGTTTTTGGAATCAGACAGACTTGAGTTTTAGTTTCATTCTACCACTTTATTAGCTTTGAAACCTGAGCAAGTCACTTAATTTTTCTGAGCCTTAGTTTCTTCAAGTTAGGGAAAATAATATCTACCCTCCAGCATTGTTCTGGAATGCCAAAATGTTCATCTAAAATTTCTAGGGCTAGAAAAGATCTGGAAATCATTGAAAGTTCTTCCCTTTATCTTGGTTGTTCTTAATTTTCATTCCTACTTTCAGTAAAAAGAAAAAAAAGCCTATATTAAAATTTATATATAGTGTCATTTGAGAGGCAGTTTAACAAATTGATTAGTTCTTGGGAAAGATTGAGGGCAGGAGGAGACAGGATGAGATGGTTGAATGGCATCACTGACTCAATGGACATGAGTTTAAGCAAATTCTGGGAGATAGTGAAGGACAGGGAAGCCTGGCATGCTGCAGTTCATGGCGTCGCAAAGATTCAGACACGAGTTAGCGACTAAACAACAAGCACTCAATAAATATTAATTATTACTGGAATTTGCATATGATACCAGTAATAATAAAGATGCACGTTAATGTTGTACTTTGGAGAAAACCAAAAGATATTGGTTATTTTACCCTAAATCATCATCTTTTTCTGACCACAGTAACCATCAGTGATTCCACTTTCATCTGATCTCATACAAAACTTGTCTTTTTCAACTGATTCAGCACTTACAGTGCTTGACTCATTCCTGTTTTGTAGCTCAGTTTACATGGAGATTTGTTTTCTCTAGCAACTAAGTGAGGTCAGATATTGGAAGGGCCAGCTGGTAAGGAGATATTGAGGTCCCTGTTATTGGAGCTAATCAAGCATAGAGGGCACAACTAGGGAAATCTAGCTTTAAAGGATTGGAATTGGTCTTAAAACTCAGCTCACATTCAACAAGTTTTTTAGTTAGAGTGCAATAAGTCTTTCAGAGGTACTGTCTGGAACTCTGCTTGCTTCTTATGCCCCTTTCATAAGCATCATATTTAGACTACAGTAAGTTCTCAATAAATACTAGCTGCTTACTCAATCTGTGAGTATCTTCAAGGATATAAAGACTTGTGTTTTAATAATACAGGAATTCTTATGTTGCGAGGGGTAGGATAACATTGTTTTCTGTTTAGAGAATGTATAGAGTTCAAGGAACCAGAGAAAATGTAAGGCAAGAAAGAATAGTTAAACTATAAGAAAAACTTATTAAAAGATGAAACAAGCTTCAAAGGGAAATTCAAGTCTCTGCGTGTCTGCAGACTCTTCAGAAGCATCTGTCAGTGTCTTGGACTGCTTGAATCAGTTCTGCTTTAAGCCTTTTTAAAAGCTTTGATATTCTTTGAAGTTAAACTTTCTCAGAATTTTTAAATTAAAGAAGAACTTATAAAAATGATTAACAAGGCCTATGATGCATTCGTGGTAGCATTCTCATTCAGGGAAAATCTGAGGCACAAAGATGAGTCCAGGGCTTTATGTTTGGCATAAATCAGTGCAGATCTAAGAAATAAGTCAAAACTTTTCCTCTCTTACAATCCATATTTTCCTTTAGAGACTGTAAGTTGTATTAAGTACTTAAGTCTGCAGGCATGTTTTTCAGCATAATCACTCATGAAATTCCATACCCCCCCTAACCCATAAGATGATTTATGCTCTTCTGGCTACAGTGCTCAGAATCACACATATATCAATGCTGTTGATTTTCTTATCTTGAAAAATGCTAGACTGAGCTTCTTCAAAGTAAAAATCTTTTATAATGAAAATGGAGAGAAAGTGCAAAAATTATCGAGTTTGACTTTCATCCCGTGTATCAACCAGTTTTTCCATGGGTTAGCAGTCTTGAGAAGGAAATGGCCACCCATTTCAGTATTCTTGCCTGGAGAATTCCATGGAGAGAGAAGCCTGGCGGGCTATAGTCCATGGGGTCACGAAGAGTCAGACACAACTGAGTGACTAACACTTTCACTTTCTCAGCAGACTTTAAGACAACTTCCAAATCTCTTAGTGAGTTAAATAGTTTCTTCTCTGTATTTCATGAATTGAATCACTGTGTGGGGGCTTAATGAGTGCATTCCTAAATTGGATATGTGGAGGAGACTGAATCTCACTCACATTTACCAATTGTGACAATAATGTGCTTCTGTCAAAATCCTAATTTAAGCTAC
Organism: Odocoileus virginianus; assembly: GCF_023699985.2. Lineage (NCBI taxonomy): Eukaryota > Metazoa > Chordata > Mammalia > Artiodactyla > Cervidae > Odocoileus > Odocoileus virginianus. The sequence continues at coordinate 71,072,524 of NC_069674.1, read as the reverse complement.
CTCAAAATGTGTCAGCTCCCAGTCTTAAAAAAGCTCACCTCATGGTGCATACTCATAAAACCACCTCTTGACTGTTTGCCTTATTAAGTTCTGATTAATCCTGCTACAAAGTTCTGTGTGGGAGTAGGATAGAGTTTTCTACTGATAATTATGGAGAATTCTTTTGCTATCATGAACCATTTTCTATAATGAAGACTATTTTGGGCTAGTTGAAATACAACTTCCTCAATTCTAAGTTATAAACTGAATTCAAAACTACAGTCTCTTATAATGCTTTGTCCCCGTTAGGCATCAGAACAAGTAGGAGTGGTGATTGCCTGGGCACACTGGGCTGTGAAATCTGGGCCCTGGCCCCAAAACCAAACTATCAGAGCCTAGGTGTCCACCACCACCCCTACCACCCCATTGATAAGATGCCTCCCCTGCATTCATGTTCTCCCTGCCAGGGAAACTAGGCTTAGTTTGGGCTCAGCGTTAGAGGATTATACCACTTTTAGAGGAGACTACTGTTTCTAAATACGGAGAGGACTGTGAAAGGGAGAAAGGGCAAGGGCAAGACCCAAAACAAATATTTCCAAAGATGCTTTCACCATGAAATTTCTTGTCAGTTATATAGTGATTTGAGGAAATAAGCCATAGCTTCAGACCACCTCAAATGTACTTTATTCCATGAAGTTTTTCCCAATTCCTCACTCTGGAAGTAATGACTCTCCAAAATTTCTATAGCTTTAAATTTTTTGTCCTTCTCACTTTCCACTTATAGCTATTTATATAACTGTCTTATCTTCCGCATTGACTGTAGCTTCTTGAGGGCAGAGACCATGTCTAAATTATCTTGTGGCCCCAACATCTGGTATACAGATGAAGTTCAGGTGAGAGTTTCCGAAGAGAATGGAAAATGTCTGTCGTCAAAGGAGTGAGGAGAATGAGCTCCCATAGATTCCACTAAGCCCAGTCCTACCTGGCACTCTGTTCAGTAACTGTTAGTGAACAAGAGTAGTTAAGAGGACAGAGTTTGGGGTCCACTAGCCTAATTTCAAATCCTGACACTTAGAAGCTCTGTGTCTCTAGATAAATTATCCAACTTCTCAATGTCTGAATCTCATTTGCAGCATGGGAATAAAATGGTATAGTATTATGGCACATACTTCATAGAGTTGATAGGGGGATTAAGTGAATTAAGATGATTAAAAGAATTGAACAATGCCTGGAACATAGCAGTTAGTAAATAATAGCTAGTAATATTATTTGTACCTACTGATTCCCTATGGTTATGATTTCAAAATTTTTAAAATCATGACACCATAATAAAAATATTTTGAGCATATACTTTCAAAAAATGTAAATTAAATGTACTTATAAATTATATAGATATTCAAATATATATTACAAAGTATATAAAAATAGAAATAAAATATATGAGATAAAACTAAATCTTAATAGAAGTTCTAATATTTTCTTGTCACACTGAAATAGATTATCTTGTCCACTTGCCAGAGTAAATGCTTTCTCTAGAGAAACCTACTCAACGGTATGCCTTTGGTTGTCAGTAAGCCTTAATGACATACTGGCTGTACAGACTCTAGGTATTTGGTAAAAACAAGGGAATTACTTTTAAAGTATCAAATGTGATAAGTACATAAAAAGATGTCAAATGTAAGAAAATTATAAACAGACAGGTTGAGTGAGTGGAAGAAAATGCATATTGGAAGGAAGATCAAGAAAGATCAAAACAAAGTATCTCTGAATTATAATTTGAAATTAGGACTGTTGAATTTTTCATCTTCAAAAAAAAAAATGAGCTAAGGTTGGACTACCCAAAGGTCAGTTAGGTATTTTTTTGTGGCTTGAAATATAACCGATAGTTTTTTCCATTTTTAAAATATAAGAAAATGATATCAAGTGGCCCAGTTACCTGACACTCCAGCAGCCCTGTGAGACCAGAAGGGTGAGGAAATTGCTTTTTTTTTTTGCTTTAAATGATTATTAATAATATTTTTTAAATTGAAGTGAGGTTGGTTTAAGTGTTGTGTTGTGATAACTTCTGCTGTAAAGTAACTCAATTATATAATATATGCAATATTTTTTGTATTCTTTTTCATTATGGTTTATCCCAGGAGATCAGCTATAGTTTCCTGTGCTGTACAGTAGGACCTTATTGTTTATCCATCCTGTGTATATTAGTTTACATCTGCTAATCCCAGACTCCCAGTCCTTCCTTCTCCCAGCTCCCTCCCCTTTGGCAAACACAAGTTTGTTCTGTATATCTGCAATTCTGTTTCTGTTTCATAGATAATTTCATCTGTGTCATATTTTAGATTCCACATATAAGTGATATCATATGGTATTTGCCTTTATCTTTCTGACTTACTTCACTTAGGATGAAAATCTCTCCATGTTTCTACAAATGGCATTATTTCATTCTTTTTATGGCTGAACAGTATTCCATTGTATATGTGTGCCACATCTCCTTTATCTATTCATCTGTCAGTGGACATTTACTTTGTTTCCATGTCTTGGCTATTGTGAATAGTGCTGCTATGAACATAGGGTACATGTATCTTTTTAATTTTTTTTTTGTTTTTTTTTTTTTTGTTTATATTAGTTGGAGGCTAATTACTTTACAATATTGTAGTGGTTTTTGCCATACATTGATATGAATCAGCCATGGATTTACATGTGTTCCCCATCCTGAACCCCCTTCCCACCTTCCTCCCCATCCTATCCCTCTGGGTCATCCTAGTGCACCAGCCCTGAGCACTTGTCTCATGCATCAAGCCTGGACTGGCGATCTGTTTCACACTTGATAATATACATGTTTTGATGCTGTTCTCTCAGATCATCCCACCCTCGCCTTCTCCCACAGAGTCCAAAAGTCTGTTCTGTACATCTGTGACTCTTTTTCTGTCTTGCATATAGGGTTATCGTTACCATCTTTCTAAATTCCATATATATGCATTAGTATACTGTATTGGTGTTTTTCTTTCTGGCTTACTTCACTCTGTATAATGGGCTCCAGTTTCATCCATCTCATTAGAACTGATTCAAATGTATTCTTTTTAATGGCTTGGTAATATTCCATTGTGTATACGTACCACAGCTTTCTTACCTGTTCGCCTGCTGATGGGCATATAGGTTGCTTCCATGTCCTGGCTATTATAAACAGAGCTGTGATGAACATTGGGGTACACGTGTCTCTTTCAGTTCTGGTTTCCTTGGTGTGTATGCCCAGCAGTGGGATTGTTGAGTCATATGGCAGTTCTATTTCCAGTTTTTTAAGGAATCTCTACACTGTTCTCCATAGTGGCTGTACTAGTTTGCATTCCCACCAACAGTGTAAGAGGGTTCCCTTTTCTCCACACCCTCTCCAGCATTTATTGCTTGTTGACTTCTGGATAGCAGCCATTCTGACTGGCGTGAGATGGTACCTCATTGTGGTTTTGATTTTAACTTCTCTAATAATGAGTGATGTTGAGCATCTTTTCATGTGTTTGTTAGCCATCTATATGTCTTCTTTGGAGAAACATCTGTTTAGTTCTTTGGCCCATTTTTTAATTGGGTCATTTATTTTTCTGGAATCGAGCTGCAGGAGTTGCTTGTATATTTTTGAGATTAATTCTTTGTCTGTTGCTTCGTTTGCTATTATGTTCTCCCATTTTGAGGGTTGTCTTTTCACCTTGCTGATAGTTTCCATTGTTGTGCAAAAGCTTTTAAGTTTAATTAGGTCCCATTTGTTTATTTTTGCTTTTATTTCCAATATTCTGGGAGATGGGTCATAGATTTGCTGTGATAAATAAATAAATAAATCTTGCTGTAATTTATGTCTGATAGCATTTTGCCTATGTTCTCTTGTGGTAGTCTTATAGTTTCTGGTCTTACATTTAGATCTTTAATCTGTTTTGTGTTTATTTTTGTGTATGGTATTAGAAAGTGTTCTAGTTTCATTCTTTTACAAGTGGTTGACCAGTTTTCCCAGCACCACTTGTTAAAGAGGTTGTCTTTTCTCCATTGTATATTTTTGCCCCCTTGTCAAAGATAAGGTGTCCATAGGTATGTGAATTAATCTCTGGGCTTTCTATTTTGTTCCATTGATCTATGTTTCTGTCTTTGTGCCAGTACCATACTGTCTTGATGACTGTGGCTTTGTAATAGAGCCTGAAGTCAGGCAGGTTGATTCCTCCAGTTCCATTCTTCTTTCTCAAGATTGCTTTGGCTATTTGAGGTTTTTTGTATTTCCATACAAATTGTGAAGTTATTTGTTCTATTTCTGTGAAAAATACCATTGGTAGCTTGATAAGGATTGCATTGAATCTATAGATTGCTTTGGGTAGTATACTCATTTTCACAATATTGGTTCTTCCAATCCACAAACACGGTATATTTCTCCATCAATTTGTGTCCTCTTTGATTTCTTTCATCAGTGTTTTATAGTTTCCTATATATGGGCCTTTTGTTTCTTTAGGTAGATATATTCCTAAGTATTTTATTCTTTTCATTACAGTGGTGAATGGTATTATTTCCATAATTTCTCTTTCTGTTTTCTCATTGTTAGTGTATAGGAATGCAAGGGATTTCTCTGTGTTAATTTTATAGCCTTCAACTTTAGCTCTAGTAATTTTCTGGTAGAGTCTTTAGGGCTTTCTATGTAGAGGATCATGTCATCTGCAAACAGTGAGAGTTTTACTTCAGTTGAAAATTTCCCTAAAATGGGGAAGGAAATAGTCACACAAGTCCAAGAAACCCAGAGAGTCCTAAGCAGGATAAACCCAAGACAAAACACCCCAAGACACATACTAATCACATTAACAAAGATCAAACACAAAGAACAAATATTAAAAGCAGCAAGGGAAAAACAACAAATAACATACAAGGGGATTCCCATAAGGATAAGGATAACAGCTGATCTTTCAATAGAAACTCTTCAGGCCAGAAGGGAATGGCAGGACATACTTAAAGTAATGAAAGAGAATAACCTACAACCCTGATTACTGTACCCAGCAAGGATCTCATTCAGATATGAAGGAGAATTCAAAAGCTTTACAGACAAGCAAAAGCTGAGAGAATTCAGCACCACCAAACCAGCTCTTCAACAAATGCTAAAGGATCTTCTCTAGACAGGAAACACAGAAAGGCTGTATAAACTCAAACCCAAAACAACGAAGTAAATGGCAACAGGATCATACTTATCAACAATTACCTTAAATGTAAATGAGTTGAATGTCCCAACCAAAAGACAAAGACTGGCTGAATGGATACAAAAACAAGACCCCTATATATGGTATCTACAAGAGACCCACCTCAAAACAAGGGACACATACAGACTGAAAGGGAAGGACTGGAAAAAAATATTTCACTCAAACGGAGACCAAAAGAAAGCAGGAGTTGCAATACTCATATCAGATAAAATAGACTTTAAAATAAAGGCATCTTTTTTAATTAATAGTTTTATCTGTGTATATACCCGGAAGTGGGATTGCTAGATATTATGGTAGTTCTTTTTTTTAGTTTTCTAAGTGACCTCCATAATGATCTCCATAGTAGTTGTACCAATTTACATTACCACAAGCAGTGTAGGAGGGTTCCCCTTTCTCCATACCCTCCCCAGCATTTGTTATTTGTAGATTTTTTTTAGTGATGACCATTCTGACAGCTGTGAGGTTGTACCTCATTGCAGGGTTGATTTGCATTTCTCTAATTATTAGTGATGTTGAGCATCTTTTCATGTGTCATCTGTATTTATTCTTTGGATAAATGTCTATTAAGATCTTTGGGCAGGGAAATTACTTCAGTTATAATAATCAGCATTAAAGAATTGATGGGTTTCTATTTGCACAGTCAGTCACTGAACTTCTTATTTTTCTCCTTCTTTCCCAAGAAAATGGCAACTCAGAACTTTAAGGACAAAGTCACAGTGTCCTCCTGTGACCTCTTCCATTTAAAAATCTCTATTGAATAATGAGTTCATCAACCATTATTGATGCTTTGATCTCCAATTTGGTGCATAATGTAATCAAGAGATGATGTAATCAAGGGAGGTTACTGGTCTAGAAGAAAAACAAAGGGCCAGGAATTTGAAGTTGTGTCTATGACCTTGGGCAAGTTACTTAACTTCAAATTTCCTCATCTTTAAGAGGAGAATGAAAATAACTGTCTATTTCTCAGGTTTATTGGAAGGTAGAGAGAAAATATGTACTCCGGGATCCCTTAGCAGACGTAATACCCTATGTAAATGCTGACTTTTTGTCTGTCATCAGTGGAACCAGAGAGGCTGTAGAACAATCCTGCCTGCCAATTAAGACATGAGAACACCACCTTACCACCTTCAACATGCTGGAGGGTTTGAGATGAAGAAATATCATGCACATAATTTAACTGGAAGTTAACAAAGAGGATTATTAGAAGTCATAACATAGAAGAATCACAGCTCCTATGAGACATGCTTCAGGTGCTCAGTTCATGTCAGGTGAGGTGCAGTGAGCCTGGGCATGCTGCATAAAAGAGAGATCAAAAACACATTAGCCACTTAGGCTTAAGAATCATAAACTCATACTATTGTAGGAAAGTGAGATTCTGACGTTTATTTCTCCTGCCCTTTTATTTTTGCCTTCAGATAATCTGACTTTTGGCAAGTTTTAGCTTACATAGGATAAACTAATGTTCCAGGGACAGAAAATTGAGAGAGGCCTCCAAAGGATTTTCTTCCTTTAACACATTCTCTTATAGTTCTTTTCTGTGGATGTTCAACATGAAAATAACAGATGTATGCATTCATTTAATGAATCCATCAGCATTTCAGTTGTTGGAGAGTGGTTCTCTCCAGTGGGAGTAGGCAAGAAGCCAGGACTTGTGTGGGATGTTCTCAGTTTCAGCTGTTTATCAGACATGAAAACATGGTACCCAAGACTCCATTATGCCTTGAACAGTAGAGACTGTGGGAAAATGACAAGCTGTCAAATCCCACATCCTTTGAAGTGCTGGCAAATTTCTAATTCTATTGAATTGCCTCAACAATTGGAAACACACTAGCATAAGGAGCAGTGGAGAATTCTGAGCTTATTTCTTTTGCTCACAGCCTTTGAAAAGAGAATAAAGCCTAGGTATCTTGGTAGGAGTTTGTCTGTGACTCAGTTGATTTCAGGTGCCTTAGGTCTCTAAAGAGTATTTTGTTCTATTATAAATCCTAGGAGACTGTTCTTGGCATGGGTCGCCATGAAGCATCAATTTCTGTAACAAAGCTGATACTTATTCCAGGTTTTGTGGGAGGTGCTTTTTCCACAAGGTTTCAGATACTCACTTCTTAATTCTACCAGAGGGATTCCTTAGTTCCTTCTTCTAAGACCATGTAAAATAATTCTGAACCTGGGATCTTCTGGTACCTTTATCATAGACTATTTAGTCAGTTACTTCCTAATAATAACCTATATTAGTAGATAAGATAAAGAATTTTCCTGAGTGGTATAGCCAAGAGATAAAGTGTCCAGACGTCTGGATGCCCCATGTTCCCACATGCAGGAGATTTCAGAGCTTCCACTGCATCGGAGGCCAAGAATTGTGGCCGTTTTGGAAATGGATCTTCTGTTTGTTGCTTTCCCTGCAATCAATAACATAACTGTATCCCTGGGGAAGAGGTGGAGTTATTGAAATCCCATGCTTTGATAATTCTTAAATGGTTTAATCTTGGAAACCAAATAGAAATCAATGTGTTTTTTTTTTTTTTAAAAAAAAACATTGTTGCCATGTGGAGCCAACACATCTAATCCATCTTTGGCACTGTAAGTTATTCTGTGTCAAAGGCCACTAAAACTGATTTTGGTTTAGTACTGGGGGTGAGGTCTATGAACTGATGAGAATGAATGATGAGAGCCTGGTACAAACAACATTTTCTAACTATTCAGAAAGCTTAGTAATTCAAAGTAAGAGTTTAAGATCAGAAAAGAGTCACTGGAGAGTCATTCAGTTCTTGTTTTTAGGTCAAGAATGAATCCAGGATGAGTGCTAGGTCAAAACAAGAAATCAGTTTTTCTTACACTTCCAGAACAGGCTGGCCAGAGGCAATTATTAAGGAGGAAGACGCAGATAGGACTGTTGCAGAATGAAGTGAGTACTTCTAGGCCTTTCCAACCTGACTAGCCCTGTAGATGCTCCACACTGGTTGTAAGGGTTTCAGTTCTCTAGCACAGGTAGTCCAGGGTACAGGACTGAGAACCCTGAATCCTCAGTCTCCAGTAGGACTCAGCCTGGAGCAGACCCATATCTATATAACCATTCAACATACTAAACATTCCTGGGTCAGGCTGAAAGCCAGATGATCAGCCATGGATCTTGCTTTGCTGTTCTCCCAGCTATGAAATAGCTTATAATTTGCCCCATATGGCCACACTTCCCCTGTCCCTTATTCCTTGATCTCTCCTCTCTTCTCCCCTTTCCGTTTGTAAGTCAAGATAAATCTGTTAGTAAAGGGCAAATAAAAAGTAAAATCAAAAGTTTGTAAGTCAGGATAAAAGAGGTCAAAACACACTGAAGATTAAAGGGGAAAAGTTAACTTGTTATCTCAAGTGTCCAAGCAGTTGGGGCAAAATTAAGGATCTCAAAAAAGAAGAGTCCTTAATAGAACAATGAGGGATGTGAAGGTTCTAGCACCTCCTCTGCTGCTTTTACCCAAAACCAAAAGTTATCAGATACCTTTGTGATCATCAGAGAATATGACATTAACCTAGACTTTAACTGGACTCTTAAAATTCATTAGCGGTGCCATTTGCAAGATGCCAGTAAACCAGCTTGTGAAGAATATAAGCAAGCTAGACAGAAAAGACACAAGAGAGTAGATGAAGCTGAACCACTACCACATGCCTCTTACCTCTCTTGTGTGGATATGAGTCCTACCCACTGCATTCTGATTAGAGGGTTTTGAAAGATAGGTAGCCTTCTCTGTTACAGATACTTTTTTTCATTAAAAAAATAATAGAGGAGGCCATGATTGGGTTTGAAGAACAATGACAGTTACCTACATTTGAATCTTCCCCTCTTCCCAAAGCCATAAAAATCTATTGAGAGGACAAATAAAACTACATAGGACCCATACATTCATCATTACTAGGACACAGAGACTACCTCACATTACCTATACATAGAGTAAAAACAATCTCCAGCAGAACTCCCTTAGCCACCATGAGTCTGTGGGTAAAGAGGGTGGGAGAGCGGATGCTTAAGACTGTCTTCAGAGTAAAGGATGATTGAGAGCTGAGAGGATGCACAGACAAAATCACTCCCAAGAAAAGGAAGTGCAGCAGTAAATGCCAAAATGCTGAACCAGACTTAGTAGTTCATAGCCCTGGATACCTGACTTGGCTATGGAAAAGGGCTTGAAAATGAGGGTACCACAAACCTCCCAGGCAGCCAAATCAGAATCATGATTGTTATTGTTATTGTTCAGTTGCTTAGTCATGTCTGACTCTTTGTGACCTCAAAGACTGCAACATGCCAGGCTTCCCTGTCCTTCACTGTCTCTGGGAGTTTGCTTAAACTCTGTCCATTGAGTCGATGATGCCATCCAACCATCTCATCCTCTGTCTCCCCCTTCTCCTGCCCCCAGTCTTCAATCCAGAAGCATGCCCATCATCCTTAACCATAGCTTGACCCTGTCCCATCCAAACCATTACCATTCTGTGGATTTGCTATGCAGATAGTCCCCCATTCATTCTCTTCTGTTGTTGTTCAGGCTGCCGTCTTCTCTCCTCTGGACTATAACAAAAACCTCTTAACATATTTCTGCCTTTAATGTTGATAGCAGTTCTTTCTCCCCTCTGATATTCAATCCGTCTTCTATATTGCTTATTAAAGTGATTTTCCAACAGATAGGCTCTCATTGTCATTCCCATGCTGGATTAAGTATCTCAACTGAATCCTTCTGTAACTTCCTTTATCACAGCATAATGGCAAGAATTGTTACTCTGGAATAAGACATGTTATACCCTAGTTCACATGCTTGCTTGTTTCATTATTTGGGGTAAGAGTCATAACCTCTCTGAACTTCAGTCTCCTTATCTGTAAAGTGGAATCAAAAGTATTACCTACCTCATAAAGTAGGTAATTACTGTAGGGGAAATACTTTGAACAGTGTCTGGCATGTAGCAGATGCTAAATTAATGTTAACTAATAATGACTGAGTGGTATTGGATTTTTCTAAGTCTCTTTATTCTACTAGACCCAGCTTCAATATTCTTTAAAGATTTTAGAATGATTTCTCTTTTCAAAAACGGATTATCTCAGTGTCCACTACATAGAAAGTCCAGTCCAAATGTTTTCAGTTCAGTCACTGAGCTGTCACATTTTCATAAAATCAGTTAATCTGAATTAGACATGTCTTACATGAGGGCATGGAGTTCTTCATTCAAGTTGAACTTAATCATCTAAGTTTTCTCCAATTTTGTAATTGCAAATAAAATTCTAGTGTTGTACTAAGGAAACTGAAGATCTTTCTGGAAGAACATGACCAAAGAAAGTACTTGACCTTTGGGGCGGCCACAGGCCCCATCTGTATAAGCACAGCCAGGCACACTGCAGAGAGCTCACAGCAGCCACAGGTGCCATGCTTGACAATGACCACCTACCTGCCCAGCTTACCTGTGGGTCTCTGCTCTCGGCTCCAGCGGTTTTCAGTTCTTAACTTCATTGCTGGGCCTCAAGATCTGATTCAGAGCCCACTGTACATTGGTCATCCCTTTTTGGATGCTACTGATTCAGCCAACATCCAGGAATCCAAAACTCGTGTTCCAGACTTCCAGTTTCCAGTCTGTCATGGAAGTCTGGAACTTATCACTCCCATCCTCAAAACAAGAAAAAAGCTGAGCAGACTGAAAATCAGCAGCTCTCCTTAGATCTGTCAGATAATTGAGGTCATAAAACAAAATACCACTGTCAAAATTGGAGAGTCAGGCAAGTAACGGAGAATTAGGGCCTACTAGGAGGGGAAACTTGTGGCTGGAGCCAGTACCAGCAGGAACTCTGAAAGGGTAATTGACTAATTGCTGGAAACTGAGAATGGATGAGCCTGAGAGAAAAATTCCTGGCAGGCCAACCTTAAGGGGGCCTACAGCCTTTCATGAGCTTTACCTCTAGGAGAGCAGCTAAGTTAGAGCAAAGACTCAAGGGGAGGAATAAAGTATTTAGTAACCATTTTGAAACAATGCTCGGACATATGCAAGGCTGGTTCAAAATTCAAAAATCAGCTAATGTAATTCATCACATCAATGGGCTAAAGAAGAAAAACTATATGATCATATCAAAGATTGTATTTGACAAAACCCAACACCCATTACTGAAAAACACTCTCAGCAAGACTATGAATAGAGGGGAACTTCTTTCAACATGATAAAGAACATGTACAAAAAATCTATAGCTAACATCATACTTGGTGAAAAGAAACCTGTGGTTTCCCCGTAAGATCAGGAATGAAACAAGGATGTTTTCCCTTTTCACTCCTATTTTTCATCATACTAGAAGTCCTAACTAATTCAGTAAGAAAAGGAAATAGAAGGTATGTAGATAGAGAAGAAAAAAAAATGCCTGTGTTTGCAGATGGTATGACTGTTTCGTAGAAAATCACAAAGAAGTAACAAAAAGCCAAAACAAAAAAACATACCAACTACTAGAACTAATAAGCAATTACAACAAAGTTGCCTGATATAAAATTAGTGTACGAAAAGAAATGTTCCGTATGTCCATTTTGGCCCTATAGACCTTCTTCCTCCGAGATTTAACAAGCCTTGCTCATACATAGGTGGGCAGTAAGAGGGCATAAACAGAGAGGCCTGCCTTTGTAGTATGTGACCATGATGCACAGTGTTAGGAGATTGTAACAGAAGTAGATATGGAGTCAGACAGAGTAAAGATGAAAAAAAAAAAAGCCATCTGGGGGCTTAGGGCACATACACATTGCCAAAAGCAAAAGGGTTAACTCAATGCCTAAGTGTGTACATCAGTATCCTTAGTATTATACTAATTTAACTGGGATGTTGGGAAATATGTCTAAAATCATAATCCTAATGAAAAACAATGATCCATTTCCTTTTTACTTTGTATATTCTCTTATAGCATTCTCAAGAATAGTAGTAATTAATTATGTAATGTTGTAGAATTGTTTAATGCTCTTATACATACATATGTTTAATCAATTATAATTTAGGTGCCACTAAAAAATGCACCCAGGGATCAAACCCACATTCTCCCGCATCACAGCAGATTCTTTACTCCTGAGCCACCTGGCAAGCTCCCCAAAATGCACTGGTTCATTCACAGGAATAAAAATTTTTTTAATTGTTTCTTCTAAGAGCATATTTGAAACTATCTCTTTACCATAGGAAAAGGAGTCTTGCCATTTACATAGATACTTAATTTTGTAAAGTATAAACAAAAAGATAATTCTTTTTTTTTAAATAGACTTTATTTTTTAGAAGAGTTTTAGGTTCACAGCAGAATTAAGCAAAAGTTACAGAAATTCCCCATATATCTCCTACCCCCACACATGCATAGTCTCCCCTATTATCAACATGCCCCACCAGAGTGGTATGTTTGTTACAATTGATAAACTTGTATCAACACATCATAATCACCCAAAGTTCATAGTTTACATTAGGGTTCCTTCTTGGTGTTGTACATTCTATTAGTTTTGACAAATGTGTAATGACATGTACTCACCATGATAGTATCATGCAGAGTAGTTTCACTGCCCTTAAAATCCTCTGTGCTCCACCTGTTAATCTCTTCCTCCCCTATAGGTTTTGATTTTTTTACTGTCTTCATACTTTTGCCTTTCCAGAATGTCATATAGTTGGAATCATACAGTACTTAGCCTTTTCAGATTGGCTTCTTTCACAGTAATAGCATTTATACTTCCTCCATGTCTTTTCCTTACTTGGTGTCTCTTTTCTTTATGTTGCTGAATAATGTTCCATTGTCTGGATGTTTATGTATCTATTTACCTATAGAAGGACATGCTGGATGCTTTCACATTTTGGCAATTATAAATAAAACTCCTGTAAACATCTGCATGCAGGTTTTTTTGTGTACATATACTCTTAGCTAAACTTTGATGCTTTGCAGGATTTATCTCCCATTCTTTGAAACAAATATGCCTAGTCAAGGCTTCCAATATACCTCCCACATTGATGTAGTGAACTTTTACAGCCTAATTCTCACATCCATACATGACTACTGGAAAAGCCATAGCTTTGACTAGATGGACCTTTGTTGGCAAAGTAATGTCTCTGCATTTTAATATGCTGTCTAGGTTGGTCATAACTTTTCTTCCAAGGAGCAAGGGTCTTTTAATTTCATGGCTGTAGTCACCATCTGCAGTGATTTTGGAGCCCCCCAAAATGAAGTCTGTCCACTGTTTTCCCATCTATTTGCCATGAAATGATGGGACCAGATGCCATGTTCTTAGTTTTCTGAATGTTCTGTTTTAAGCCCACTTTTTCACTCTCCTCTTTCACTTTCATTAAGAGGCTCTTTAGTTCTTCTTCGCTTTCTGCCATAAGGGTGGTGTCATCTGTATATCTGAGGTTATTGATATTTGTCCTGGCAATCTTGTTTGGTATTAGGCTAAACTAAATAATATTATAGCATCCCTATACACAATTTGGGCATACTGAATATACACACACATTGACATATTCATGTAATCTAACAACTACTAAGATGTATAGGTGTATTTAATTTACACACTTATACTCAACAATTGGGCTTCCCTGGTGGCTCAGCTGGTAAAGAATCCGCCTGCAGTGCAGACAACCCGAGTTTGATCCCTGGGCTGGGAAAATCCCCGATAGAAGGGAAAGGCTACCCACTCCAGTATCTTGGCCTGGAGAATTCCATGGACTGTGTATAGTCCATGGGGTTGTAAAGAGTCAGACACGACTGACTGACTTTCACTTTCTCCTGCATTGCAGGCAGGTTCTTCACCATCTGCATCACCAGGTTAAGGGAATGTAAAAAGCAGTTGACTAAATAGTTTTATTTATTCCATTGGTTCTATTCAAACAGCTTAATAGAACAAAACTTCTAATATATTTGTACCATAGCATCTCAGTTAAAGGGGCTTCCCAGGTGGTGCTATTGGTAAAGAATCTGCTGTCAAATGTGGGTGACACAGGAGACATGGGTTTGATCCCTGGGTTTGGAAGAGGAAATGGCAACCTATTCCAGTATTCTTGCCAGTAAAATTCCATGCACAGAGGAGCCTGGTGGGCTATAGCCCGTGGCGTTGCCAGGAGTTGGACATGACTGAGCAACCGAGCACACACACACATCCCAGTTAAACCAATTCTTTTGCCAAACTTGGCAGTCTGTTATTTAAATTTGCAAAATCCTCAAGGAAAAAAGTTTCTTGAGAAATGCCCAGCTATGACTATATCAGACATTGCTTCCAAAATGAGTGTGTCTTTCAAGAGTACCAAATAATTTTAGTTTAACGTGATCATTGAATGTCTAATATTCTCAGGAAAAAAAAACTAAAGTTGGGAAAAGTAATTAAAACCAGATTCTAAAAAGTTAATACATCTGAGGCTCCAGATACTCAAACTTCATATGCTGTGGTTTCCAGTAAAACTAAAATGAGGTAATTTTTTATATTTATTATGTTCATGACTCTTGCAAAACCAAGCCAGGGTAAAAATGCTTATCTTCTCTTTTTTCTCATTAAATCATTATGTAGTTTTCAATGTCATATGCCAAAAAGAGAGTCCCCTACCTTCTAAATAACAAGAAATTTCCTGATAAATTTAGGATAATCTAAACATCTCAGTTTAATCACATTTGTTTCAAATCCAGATAAAGAATTGTGAAAGTGGCTTATGTATCACTTTCTCCTCCTCCCTCTTTGTTTCATCTCTTTGGAACTTAATGATTAGGCTGGAGGAGGGAAGGAGGAGAAAGATTACCACATGCCCATTAGTGTAAACCTTGAAACCTTGGAAGAGGTAGAAAGAGATTGAAAGTTACAGCATTTCAGTGTGAGCATAAAGACACACATACACATACACACACACCATGTACACTCCAAAAGTAAGGAGAAGAGGGGGAAAAAAGGGATGATGAGAAAGAGAAAAAAAAAATTTTTTTTATGAACTTGAATAGCCAATCTTGTACAACTGATACTTAAATTATTCTGTATGTCCATGCTCCTGTATTCCCCATCTTTTGTTTCCTTTTAGATCACTGAAATCAATACATCAATAAAAGACTACATTTTTAAAAGCTATACCAAACTTAGCTATATGATCATACAGTTAACATATAGGTAAACTTTTTCATCTAAAATCTCAGAGCACCGAAAAATAGTATGATTTTCAGGCTCCCAAGAGGGAAAATAAAAAGGCCATGGCAGGAAGCACTGGCTTCCTGATACTTAGCTTCAAACTTTGGTCAGCACTCTCTTTCATTCCAAGAAGCACTTTTAAATGAATAGTGATGGATATTAAGAGGTCTTGTGTGTCATCACCATAGGGGGTTTTAATACTTCTGAATGATTTGTAATTATTGATCAAATGTAATTGATCACCATGAAGGAAATATAACCCGATATTAGAAATGTTAATATCTGTTTAATTTTAATAACCTTTATTCTGTTGCCTTGTTAAAGACCTTTTGAATGCTTGACTAGATCATATTTATGGATAAAGTTTTATGTAAATTATGTTTAATCCTTAAATGAACTGCCATACATAAATCATGGTTTAACCTTAGAGAAACTGCTTAGCTTTTTCTTCTAGTAGGTTGCATGCATTATAACCCCTTTTGTTATTGTAGAGTTACAATCTTGCCCTATGCAAGTTGTTGGTCCTCTCTGGGATCTTTGCTTTGAAAAATAGTGTTTGTTCTTTTTACGTCTTTATACAGTTGAACGTACTACTAGATATATTTCTTAGGAACCTGCTAGAAATTTGGCAAACAGGATCTGAAACTGGGAGAAATTCACATCATTTGACATTATTGCCTCCTAAAGGAGACTTCTTTTTTTTTTTTTCCTTTCCCTTTCCTTATTTTTAAAGGAGACTTATCAGTGTACATTTTCCAGTACCATTACATTGTCCTGATACAATGAAGTACAGTGAAAATCATTTGAAAACAATTTTTCCCACTAGGTTATGTTGACCATCAACCATTTAGAACAGCAGTTCTCTGTTTCTACTCTTCATTTCTGTAAAATTAGATTAGTTTGCTGAGAAGGCATAGGACTTTAGACTGTTTAAGCCCTCTGGGCCTTAGTTTCCTCACTTGTAAAATTACAGAGATGGTTTAGATGATTGTAAGATTCCTTCAGCTTCAGAATGGTGAAATTCTATGCTAAACTCTAGAACACCATTTGACCTGGCACTCTGTAGCCCAACAGTTCATATAATGTTTTAACACTCTCCTATTAGTTATGTTAGAACTTCTTGAAAAGTTCATTTCAAATTCATGGAAGATAGCTTAACTTCAGGTCTGCCATGCTCTGGTGGACTTTTCACCTAATATTTGCATTATCTTTCTATGTGTGAGATGACTTCTTTTCTGTCAATAAGAGTTTGTATTTAAATTATTTTTCTGAGTTTAATCCCAGATTTTCATAAATACTGGGATTTCTGAACTCTCAGGATACTTTAAATGGAGTTTCCAATGCGTTTAACAGTTTCCACATTCCTAGATTATTAGTTCTGTTTAAAAATGCTATCTTCCACTATTTTACTAATCAGTAACCAGATTTTGCCCTAGTTCAATACAAGTATGATATATAATTTCAGTTGTCTTCTTTTAACAGCAAATTGAGATGCTTAATGTTGTGATAAACACCATGTGTGGCTTGCTCACAATAACTACTTTATGACTTCCTATCTATCACTCAACACCAGGTCTAGGAAATTTGCTTCTCATGAGTTCTTAAAGTACCATTTGAGCACATAATCATGTATCTTATCCAATTACTTATCTCATGCTTTCCATCCTGGCAAAGTATACTACCAATTATGTTTGAATAACTTAGTCCCTAATGGTTAAGTACCTGGTGTACTTTTTCAGACTCCCTCAATTTTCATGGTTAGATGATACAACATTTCTTTCTACAGAACATTTCTATTATATTAATATGAGAAGATTTTTACCACATTGCAGTTCATTATTCTCCAAATAAAATGTCAACCTATCCCTGTCTATCCTATGAGTCTGACATCTGGAAGGGAGGGAGTAGACAGGAAAACATAGAAAAGCAAATCCTCTCAATCACCTCAGGCTGTGGAGACCTGACTAAAGGCAGAGTTGATCCTGGCACAACCAAGATCACATACGTATTATTAGTTTCATTCCGCTTCTTTTTTTTCCTGTTGTTACCCACAAAGGTTATTCAATTTGCACTTAATTTTCAATCTTAATTCTTTAACAACAACAACAACAAAACATAATTATCTTACCTGGATTCCAAAATCGGTGATTTTATCACACTCAGACACAGAAAGTTCCTTTAATTTTCTATGTCTGGAAAGTGTCATCAAACCCTAAAAATGTTTAATATAAAGATTATTTGATGATATATTAGTATAGAAGGTGTATTTCCAATAAGATAGCAACAGTTTATGCAAACTAAAAATATTTAGCTTCTGTTTTATATTTCTTTAGACCTAATCATACAATCACTTTGGTTAGGCAACATTATTAAATAAAATTTTCAGGTTATCTCTATTGTTTTACAAAAAGTATTACAAATCCTAGAACCAGAAAACTTCTTATCTTGCCTCCTGTTTCCAGGTAAATGTTATATCAATCAATGTAAAGAAATCTTCAGATGCCTAAGTTTACAGCTTTATTTTATTTGAAGACACTTCATATGGCTAATGAATCTATTTATCAATAAATTCTTATTTATGCTTAGTCTAAAATCTGAAAATCTTTAGCTCATTTTATGATGTTTAATTGCTTGGAGGGAGAAGAAACACATCTTTATGTAAAGGCCCATAGACAGATAATTATTCACTAGTAGTTCATTTCTTTTTTCAGGCTAAAAGTTTTGTTTCTTTTTATTTAAATAAAATGGATTTCACTTTCATTCCTTCAGTTTTTTAATGTGTGGTTTTGTTGGTGTTCAGATGATAAAGAATCTGCCTGCAATTCAGGAGACCCAGGTTCAGTCCCTGGGTCAGGGAGATCCCCTGGAAAATACTGGCAACCCACTCCAGTTATCTTGCCTGGAGAATTCCATGGACAGAGAGGCATGATGGGCTGTAGTCCATGTGGTGGCAAAGAGTCAGACACAGTTGAGCAACTCACTTTCGCTTTCACTTTTGTTGGTTGGCCCATTTCTCAGTACCTATTCTCCTAATCTGGTACAACATTCAGGTAAGGAACTGACTGTTGTGCCTTATAGATGCCATCCTTCTGTTTTGCATTCAGGATCATGTTACTTTTCTATTTCCTAGATATGCGTCCTAGACTATGTGGACTAGAGCAGTTTCTCCTCCTTTTATGGTCCCAGAGCTGGCTGGCAGGGAAAAATGCTGGAAATGGTATATGATATATGATGGTATATGATTTTTACATTTTATTTTCAGGACTTACTTACCTTTTGATCATAAAAACCACATTTGGACTATAATTGAAAATGGGTCATGCAGGTATTATATGCTGGGTTTTTTTTTTACCAATTTACATATTAGGCCTTTCATTTTTCAAAAACAAAATGCATATCAAAGAGAAGAGTGCTTGAAATTCTACTTGATTGAACTCACTGTTAAATTACAATTTTAATTTCATTTAACAGTCTGTACGCCACACAAAAATAAAATGACCCCATTTATTCTTTTAATTTCATTGCAAATGTGGATTCCTTTCCTAGGAACACATTATATTTTCTGTCTCATTGTTTCAAAACAAAGAATGGGCAAACTCTGTGAAGCCATCACATGTGGTCTGGGTTCCAGATGTGGATGCTGTTTTATTCATGTTAAAAGAATTGGAATTTAGATACTCTCCCAACAGAAACTAAATTGTTTGAACAAAAATATCAAGTAAGTGGTGCAGTTTTTCTCTTTGCCCTGTGCTTGATAATAGCTAAACATGTTTTATTATTCTATGTGGAATTTGTTTTATGAAACTATCTCTAAATAGTTCCTCTGAAGTTTTCACTTTTTATTGCTTCAATGTAGGCTATGTTAGAAATTTTGTAAATGAACTATAATGAAGTATACTTGCTAAGTATGACATTTAACAGACTATGGACAGATAATAAGAAGCCTTGGCACTGAAATTTATAAATGCTCCAAATTAGAAAGTGTTCTCTGAAGCAAATGATGGTTCCAACATTTTACAGTCTTTCTTTATACCTTAGAAGTCTTAAATCTCAGGTCTAGGCAAAATTCATTCATTCTTCATCTATTATTCATTTGAAAAATATTTAATTAGCATGTATTATATTGATCGGGCTCTGGGGTAGAAGCTGGGAGTATAAAAGTCAGTGAGGTGCAGTGTCTACCTTCAAGGAGTCTGTAGTCTGGCATTGAAGACACACTTACAATAGATCGCTACAATCCTGTAAAGGTAAATATTGTGCACAGTGATTAAACCAAAGAGGGAAGATGAAGCCACTATTTTGGATTAGAGAAGATTGGGGGAGAGTCATGAGTGGGGAAGTGCAATTTGCCAAGTAAACTACAGAGGGAAGGACATTCCAGGCTGAAGGAGCAGAATGCGCAAAAGCATTAAAGTATGAAATAGTATGGTGTATGTATGAAGCTGTATAGTATGGCATGATTAGATTTACATGGATTTTTTAAAAATTATGTGAAAAGCTGGTCGAAAAATTTCTCTTAGGAAGAAACTACAAGGTTTTGTTTTTGTTTTGTTTAATCCCTTGTTAATTGTTTGAGGGAGGAGTCTTGGGAGTTGGCTGTGCCAAACTTTTACTTCTGGGAGGGAAAGAAAGAGGAAAGTGGGAAGATAAGACAAAAATAAGAAGGAAAGTGGATACTTAAATTTCCAGGGAATTTGTAGTATCATGAAAATGTAAATCGTCCTTCATCTCCTTCAAACGTAAGCCAAACTCACGAATGCTTTGCAGGAAAGGTTCTGTTTTATTTTGCCAAAACTTAGAAGGGACTGAATTTTGTAATCAGTTAAAATGCAAAGGAAAGCAAATAAGTGGTAGCCTGGAGAAGTCACTAGCATTGCAGGTTATATGAGAATACCTTAGGAATTCATAGGTATCCTGGGGAGCACTTTTCTCCTAGACAGGCCATGGAATTGAGGGACCAGGAGTCCCTAGTGGAAAATTGGCTTATATTATAGCTCTGATGGCTTCTCAGGTGGCTCAGTGGTAAAGAATCTGCCTGCCAATGCAGGAGATGAGGGTTTGATCCCTGGGTCAGGAAGATCCCCTGGAGTAGGAAATGGCAACCCACTGCTGTATTATTTTTAATTTTAATTTTAATTGGAGGATAATTATTCTATAATATTTTAATGGTTTCTGCCATACATCAACATGAATCAGCCATAGGTATTCATATGCCCCCTCCTCCCCCAAACTGCCTTCCCACCTCTCTCCCCATCCCCCAACTCCAGTATTCTTGCCTGAGAAATCCCATGGACAGAGAAGCCTGGAGGGCTACAGTCCATGGGGTTGCAAAGAGTCAGACATGACTGCATGACTAAACATGCATAGCTCTGGTATCATGTCTATAGAATGGAATGTCAAGACTTAAGATTCAAAAGGAAGCAGGCACCACCTCATGAGGGCCTTGAGCATTATTCTGGAATATAGATATTATCCTATGCAACACTATTAAACAAAACTCCCTCTTCAGGGAATAAATGACAATAATGCAAAAAGGAAGGAGGATGTATTTCAAAAGAGGTATAGGGACCACAGAGCAGGGAGTGATTTATTTTAGTTGGAAGGAGGAGGTGTCAGTCTTCCATGGAGGAAGAAGAATTTGAATTAAGCCTTAAAGACTGGGTAAGATTTTGACAAGTAAAGTAATAGGAACAGTGTTTCAGACCGAGAAAGCAGCATGAACAAAGGCTTCATTTGGAAAGTGTGAGTTGTTTGGGAAGTAGTTCAGTCTGGGGTTCCTAGGAGTAGTGGGAGGGAATACTGCACACTGCCAGGAAGACTTGCGTGTACACCAGATAGTTGGAGCAGACAAAGCCTTTGAAACTATTCTTTTTTCCCCCAGTTTTACATCTGGAATTGTTTAGCTGATGTAGATACACATCAGCAATGAACTAGTTACCAAATGTTGAAATAGTATGTGTGTTTGTGTGTACTTACTATATGACTGAGTCATACTACTCCAGGCTTAGAATATCACTGATGTAAACAGAAAACATACCTCCCCCAACTCTTTATTTTGAAAATATTCAAATCTATAGACAAACTCAAAAAATGGTATAATGAGCACTTACATATCCTTTATATTTATGTAGGAATATAGTTTTGTATGTGTATACATTGTTGTTGTTCAGTCATTAGGTCCTGTCTGACTTTTTGCAACCCCATGGACTGTAGCCTGCCAGGCTCCTCTGTCCACGGGGTTTTCCAGGCAAGAAAACTGAAGTGGGTTGCCATTTCCTTCTCCAGTCTATCTTCCTGACCCAGGGATCAAACTTGTGTATCTTGCACCTCCTGCATTAACAAGCGGATTCTTTACCGCTGAATTACCAGGGAATATATATATATATATATATTTTTTTTTTTTAATTCATACGTGTAGTGTGAACCATTTGAAAATAAGTCTCTGATATCATGATGCTTTACCTCTAAATATTCTATATGCATCTTCCTAGGACAGTTCCCTAGGTAGCTATATAGTCTTATGTATATATAATATGATACCTAAGATTAACAGTAGTACCATACTATATAATATAAAGTCAATATTCAGATTTTCTTTTTATCCAATCCCCAGAGTTCATGCATTGCATTTGGTTGTCATGTCTCTTTAGCCTTTCTTTTTTTTTCTTTAAATTTTACCTTTCAAGATCCCAGGCCAGCCACTATATAAAATATCCTACATTCTGGATTTTTCTGATTGTTCCTTATGATTGGATTCTAGGTAAACATTTTCTGCAAAACTACTACCTAGATGCTGTTTCATTTGAACTGTATTTTTCCTATTTACTTAATAAATAATCCATGATGTGATCCTTTGAGACCACATGAGTTCCCTGTTTCTCAACATCCTTTCAGTCAATGATTTGAGCATTAATTGATGATCCTTGCCTAAATCAGTTATTTTGTTGAGAGTTGAAAAAATATTGAGTTTTCTGATTCTGTCTTTCCTTCTGAGTGTAGAATCCGGTATTCACTTAAACCTTTTTTTCCATTATTCTTTCTCTTACTCTCTGCTGAATAATTTGGGAAGTACTTTGAATAAAAGATTATTTTAGACATAACGATTAACTGTCCCACTTAATTTTTTATGTCAGTTATTAACAACCTTTTTCATTGAGATATAATTAACATATAACATTTATATTAGTTTCAGGTATACAACAGAGTGATTCAATATTTGTATATCTTGTGAACTGATCATCACAATAAGTCTCTTTAAAATCTGTCACCATATATAGTTCCAGTTTTTTTCTTGTCATGAGAACTTCTAAGATCTACTCTCTTAGCAATTTTCAGATATACAATGCATTATTATTAACTGTAATCACCATACTGTATTATTATATCCCATGACTTATTTATTTTATAATTAAAAGCTTATACCTTTTGTCCCCCTTCACCCATTTTGCCCACAGCCTTAACCCCACCTCTGCCAATTACCAATCTGTTTTCTGCATCTATGATATTTTTTAAGATTCCACATATAATTGAGATCATGTGGTATTTATCTTTCTCAGTCTGACATTTCACTTGGCATCATACCCTAAAGATCCATCCATGTTGTCACAAATGGCAAGATTTCCTTCTTTTTTATGGCTAAATGCACACACACACACACACACACATACACACATATATATGGACCACATTTTCTTTATCCAGTCATCCATCAATGGACACTTAGGTTGCTCCCACATTTTGGCTATTGTAAATAATGCTGCAGTGAACAGGGGGGTACATATATCTTTCTAAATTACTGTTTTCATTTCCTTTGGATAAATACCCAGAAGTAGAATTGCTAGATCATCTGATAGTTCCTTTTTTAATTTTTTAAGGATCCTCCATACTGTTTTCCATAGTGGCTACTCCAATTTACATTCCCACCAACAGTGCACAAACGGCCCGTTTTCTCCACGTTTTCACCAACACTTGTTACTTCTTATCTTTTTGATCATATTTATTTTAACAGGCAACATTTTAATTTTCCCACATTCCTGTTAAGTGTGTTTACAAAATGGAGTTACTCTTTTGCTTAGTGTAATTATGTTGTTTGTTGGCAAAAGATGACACATTGAAGAAAATAAAAAACAACAGTATTTTGCCCCATTATAAGACTATATACATTTGGTCATAATTTGAAAAGAACCAAGTTTTATATATGAAATTGAACTGTATGAAACCTTGTTAATAAGTTTCACAATCTGAAAGATTTAGTCTTTACAACTTGGATGTGGCTTTTTTTTCTGAAAGATGGTGCTTTCAGAAAAAGTCTAGGCATTATAGAATACTAACATTAGAATAAAATATAATGTAATTTATCTGATAGCCACATTCCCACAAACCACCCTTGTTTATGGTATGTTTTGGTTTGGGAACTGTCAACAGTTTAATAAGGCACACCAGAACAGTAAATAAGCATAGATAAATTTTATAATCTGTTCTGTTTTGAATAAAGTCTCTAGAAAAAAACTATAAAATTACATAAGTTTGCATAGTTTGTCCAACTTTTAATTCATTTTTTCTTAATATTCTTTATAAGTATAGCTTGTAGACTTTCAAGATTAAAACACTATTACAAGCCTCTCTTCCATAGTTATGAGATAAGCCTTTATAAAGGTATGGTAAAAATATGAAAATATGACAAATGATTAATAACTACATTATTACAAGGAGTTCATACAAGTTGGCAGAAATATTGAGACCCCCCCAATATATAAGTGACTGAAGAATATAAACATAAAATTTACAAAATAAAAAAGACAATCACAATAATAAATCTAGGGGGAAATTATATTGCTAGAATTTTTTTAAATTCAAAACCAAATAGCAATAAAGTTATAATGTATATCTATTTTTTGTTGAAATTAAAACAGCCAATATTGACGAATGAGTATAAGGCCAGCCTACTTATTTTTTTAGTTGATGGCAATAAAAATTACTACAACTTACTGGGAAAGCAAGTGACCAAAACAACAAGAAAATATCCTGTTCAAAGAATGGAAGATTTGAGGGGGAGAAAGGTTAGTAAAAACTTTGGGGCAGCTTTCTTGTCTTATTCCTGTTTCTACCCTGAAACCTAGAATTACTGCCTTAAATATAGTAGGGACTAGATAATTAAGTACCAAAAGAAGGAGGAAAAAAGAATGAGTGAATAAGTAAATAAAATGTCTCAATATGAAAAGTAATTTAGAATAACTTGGGGGGAAAAAAACCAATACATGGGTGCATTATTAAATTCTTATCTATATCAACAAAGAATTTATATAAAGTATTAACACCATGCATATTTCCTTTACGAGACCCAGAACAGTTCTGGGGAGTTTAGTCTGTTCTAAATAAACTGTAGTAGCACAAAAACACCAATATTCAAGCAAAATATTAAACTTTGTATGTTAACATATACAAGTATGTATGTATGTGAACAATTTTGTTTAACAGAAATTAATATATCCTTCTCTGTATTCATGTTACTTGGTCCATCTGTGAAGTTCAACCTTGCTTTCTGAAACATCACTTCCCTTAGTTCCCATGACATCACTCTGAACTCTTTCCTTATCTACTGCTCTGGATGTTCATTTTCAGCTTCCTTTGTGGGCTTATCTTCCAAATCCACCCAGTAAGTATGCGAGTTCCCTGGAGCTTTGAAATTGACCTCTCTTCTTCTTTTGTCTCTCATCCATAACTTCAGGCACCTCAGCCTTCTCTACAGCTAGCCTAGATCTCTCTTCTGAGCACCAGAGTTTTTAAATTAGACACCTGAACGAGACACAAGCACCTGAAACTTAGCACTGTTACTTTCAAAGGACTAGTATTCAAACTGGAAACCACAGTGTTTAATGAATTCTTCCTACTGTTTCTTTTGGTTTAAGCAAGAAGTCTGGTTAAAGTTGAATAACTCGTGGTAGAATTTTCTTCTACTTAATTAAGTACATTGTTCCTTTCTCTGCATTTTACAACTTTTATGACTCTCTATGTTTTGGTCTTTTTTTCTGAATTGAATATAGTTAATTTATAATGTTGTGTTAGTTTCAAACATACAGCAATGTGAATATATATAGTCTTTTTCAGATTCATTCCATTATAGGTTTTTAAGATATTGAGTATAGTTCCCTGTGTTATACAGTAGGTCCTGTAGTTTACCTATTTTATATATAGTAGTGTGTATATGTTAATCCCAAACTCCTAGTTTATCACCCCTCTACCCCGCTATCCCTTTTGGTAACCGTAGTTTGTTTTCCATGTATGACTCTCTCTATAGCGCCTAGATTTCTCTACATGGGAAATCTATAAATATAATCCATACAACTTAGGATATTTAATATCTGATTACAGGATGTTGGAAAACAAATCCTAAGAAATAAGATGGAATGTGGTACACAAGAGTCTAGGATGACTGACAATTTTGATATAATTATTGGAGGTGCGAAAAGTGAAGTCACTCAATTATGTCCAACTCTTTGCGACCCCATGGACTGTAGCCTACCAGGCTCCTCTGTCCATGGGATTTTCCAGGCAAGAGTACTGGAGTGGGTTGCCATTTCCTTCTCCAGGCGATCTTCCCAACCCAGGGATCGAACCTGGGTCTCCTGCAGGGAGACCTGCAGATCAAACCTGGGTCTCACACTTTACCATCTGATCCACCAGGGAAGTCCATTGGAGGTGTAGATCTACCATTGGAGGTGTAGATCATGATAAATTTGTAAAGAAAAAAAGGTCCCTAACAGCAAACATAGGAAACCTCCTTTCTTGTTGCTTTTTTGAGGATAAAATGGGATAAAAGTTATTGTGATAGAGGGGATAGAGTTAGAAGGTATTGTTGAAAATCTTTTGTGTAAATTTTCTGTTTCAGTAATGCTTATATTGTAATATACCTAATGCCTATGATAACTTGTTAAACGTGCTGAGAAACAAAACAGACAAAATGAAGATTCTGAAGTCAAATGAATCTCTTGTCTTCTATCTGTCAACCAGGACAAAAAAGAGCTCTTAGTCTGGAGAGAAGTGTCCTGGTACTGGATTGAAACATGTTGAAAGAGAATTCAGCATCTTGCGTCCAAGTCTTAATCCTTCTCTCGTTTCTTTTCCTGGTAATGGTACTGCTATGTCCACAACTGATCAAATAAAAACCTGGATTTTATCTGCATTTACTCCTTGCCCCACTGCTCTGCATATCCAATTAATCAACCACCAAGCCCTACCTACACTACCTCTAAATATCTCTTATACATGCCTCTTCTGCCACCATGGTCGGAACCTCATTATTTAAGCTGTCATCGCAAAAGCTCATCCTTCTTAAATAGATCTTCCTACTGTTAGGTCTCTGTACACAAATCTGTTTGAGTCCTACTCTGAGTTTTGCATTGGCTCCCTTTGTATATATATAGCACATAGTCTGAATGGCTTTGCGAGGCACCCATGGCCATACTCATTCTACCCTCCACCTCTTTCTCCAGCCTCATCTCCTGCCACATCCTCTGTCTCAGGCCATGCTCTGACAATACAAAGGCACTTGTGGATCCCCAACACACAACCCTCTCTCATGTCTCCATGCCTGCCTCCCTGCTTCTTCCTTCACTAGAATGCTCTTCTTTTCTTCAACTTACAAACACCTACTAAAGCTCTTAGCTGCACCTCAAAAGCTGAAGAGCATCTCCTGACTCCACCACAGAGACAACAGAGACAGAAGCACTCACCTTCCAACTCATTCTTGCTGCCAAGATGCAGTGCAGTGCACATAACTCCATAACAGCAAATAGATCTCATTATGTCATAGGTCTGATAAATTATTGCTATATACTTAGGTTGGAGAAGGCAATGGCAACCCACTCCAGTACCCTTGCCTGGAAAATCCCATGGACGGAGGAGCCTGGTGGGCTGCAGTCCATGGGGTCGCTAAGAGTCAGACACGACTGAGAGACTTCACTTTCACTTTTCACATTCATGCTTTGGAGAGGGAAATGGCAACCCACTCCAGTGTTCTTGCCTGGAGAATCCCAGGAACGGCAGAGCCTGGTGGGCTGCCGTCTATGGGGTCGCACAGAGTCGGACACGCCTGAAGTGACTTAGCAGCAGCAGCGGCATATACTTGGGTTAAGCAGTTTACAAGTCTTCATAACACCATGAGGAAAGTAATATTATAACTACTGTATTAAAGAGAAGGTAACGGAGGCACAGAGAGGTTAAGTAACTTGCCTGAGCTCTCATAGTGTAGTGACAGCAGTGAGGATGTAAAGCCACACTCTGAATTCCTGCTTTGAGTAATTTTTAGCCATGTAATACTGTTACTCGGTAGTGTTCTTTTGCCACTAGGCTATACCTTGAGGACTGTGTCTATAAGTTTAGTACTCCTAGATGCTTTCATAGGCTTTGATACACAGCTGCCAATGAATAGTATCTGTGAGTGAATGAGTAGTCTATGTATAAAATTATCTATTTTGATGAACCAATTTTCTCTTATCCTGCTAGTATACTCTCATAATTCTTCAGTGTAATCTATTTCCCTTTGTAACTGTGTGGCTTCCCTGGTGGCTCAGATGGTAAAGAATATGCCTGCATTGAGGAGACCTGAGGTCAATCCCTGGGTTGGAAAGATCCCCTGGAGAAGGGAATGGTAACCCACTCCAATATTCTTGCCTGGAAAATCCCATCAACAGAGGAGCCTGGCAGGCTACAGTCCATGGGGTTGCAAAGAGTCAGACACAACTGAGTGACTAACAGTTTTGTAATTGTGTGAATCATTGTTTACATTAATATGTTTCTTTATGAAGCAGTTACTGTATTCAGTATTGCTTACATATTCTTTTAGGAATAAAGAACAATAACTTTTATCTGAAAACACATTTTATCTCGATTAACACATCCTCTTTCTAAAATCACTGATAACACTATCTTGTACAATGTCCATGAAAATATATCTTTAACCTCACAAGTGATCTTCCCTTTTACACTCTGGTTAGCAATTACAATTTTGTAAAAATAATTTACCTTTTCTTTTTAATTATTATTATTTCTATTTACTTGATTATTAATATGGATATTGTAACCATACTTTTTAAAATGTGCCAAACTTTCCAACCTAATTTACCAACCTACAAGTCTAAAGGAAAACAGGCTTTGGTCAATACACAGAAATAGGTCCTCTATATGTCTGTGGAGGGAAAGAAAATAAGCATCTCTGTTTCCTGGAAATAGAGTAAGTCACCGTGGGTCTACTTGCCTCCACCCTGGTGGAGGTTGAGAGGAAAGTTATATCAACCAAAGATTCTCCTGGAGGGAAGTTACAAGCTCAAGTTGGTCACATCTTTTTTTGCAATGATATTAGTAGGCATTTTTCTGGAAACAGGAGAAAATTGACTGGAAGCTCTATGAGGAAAACCACTATTGCTAGTGATGGGACCAGCAGATTCATATAAGGCCACTGGGTGTGAAGAGGGGCCTGGAATGGACTAAGGAAAGGTCCAGTTCAATAGGAAAAAGTTCAATTGGGCAAACTTCTTATGTGCTTTTTTTTTTTTTTTTTGATTCAAGGCAAATCCATTTATCTCTGAGTTATTCTGCTTTCTTTTAACTCCCATTCTTTCTTTTTCTTAAACCTCAAGTGATTTCCTGTGCTTCCCGCTTTAGGAGTTGTGGTGCACTAAACCTCAGCCTTGATTTGTGTTTGTGTTCCATGCAGATGGGTGGTCTCTTGAAAGCATATCATCAGGTTAAGACGTGCAGCTGTAAGCATTCCCACTCCAGCTCAGATCATAGCTGAGAAGATGTGGCATTTTGAAAAATCTTGTGTTTGGTTTAGAGCAAGAAAATGGTACCAGATCCATTCATTCCCTTACTCACTACTCACTGATCAAATATTTTACACAACTTTTATGCATTAGGTGTAATGCTGGGCATCCCAAAGATGGGACAATCCAGCTTCTACCCTGAAGAGTCTTACAGTGTTGTAAGGAGGCAGGCATGGAAAAAAATATTAAAATACAATTGAGTGACTCAAAAGTATATTGAACTGATTGCTTTATTGGAGACATTATAAAGTACAGTGGAAACGCAAGGTAGGGAGATCCTAAGCTTTGCCCGGGAATTGCCCAGGAATTCCAGGGGAGCTTCACACAGCCGAAACTTGAGGGGTGAGCAAGAAGTTAGCAGGTAGGCAAAAAGAAAGGGTGTTTCAGACAGAGAGAAGAACTCACAGAAGTGAGAAGAAAAGAAGAGCAAGACCTGTCTGAGGAGCTGTAGGAGAATCAGTTCTGTGTCTCTGGAGCTAAAAATGAAGGTGGAAGTTATCTGGAAGTGAGGCTCTATAGGTAGGCATGAACCACCTTAGGAAGTCTTGGTCCCGCATACTAGATTGTTTAGATTTTATACTGAAAGCAATGTAGATCTCCTGACGATATATGAGCAAAGAAGTGAAAGACTCAGATTTGCATGCTGGAGGATCACACTGCATCAGAGTGAAGAATGGATTGAGGACAGTGATGTTTAAGAAGAGAGGTTAGTAAGAAGAATGATGCTTGAACTATGGCAGTGACAGCAGGTATGGAGAGGAGGCAGGGGGACAGAATTGAGAGATGTTTAGACTACACTAATTATTGTTAAAGATCTCACACTGGCTTCTTTCTATTCTTATATATTACTTAGTCTTAGAGATTTTATTTTTTTGCTAGATCTGAAATGATCTTATAATATATACAGTTAAAATTAATATGGAAAACATGCCAATATTCAATACAGTTCAGTTCAGTTCAGTTCACTCACACAGTCATGTCCAACTCTTTGCTTCCCCATGGACTGCAGCACAGCAAGCTTCTCTATCACCATTTCCCGGATTTGAGCAATATCACCATTGCTCAAACTCATGTCCGTCAAGTCGGTGATACCATCCAACCATCTCATCTTCTGTTGTCCCCTTCTCATCCTGCCTTCAGTCTTTTCCAGCATCAGGGTCTTTTCCAATGAGTCAGCTCTTTGCATCAGGCACCCGAAGTATGGAGCTTTGGCTTCAGCATCAGTCCTTCCAATGAGTATTCAGGACTGATTTCCTTTACGATTGACTGGTTTGATCTCCTTGCAGTCCAAGGGATTCTCAAGAGTCTTCTCCAACACCACAGTTCAAAAGCATCAATTTTTCTGTGCTCAGCTTTCTTTATAATCCAACTCTCACATCCATACATGACTACTGGAAAAACCATAGCTATGACTAGATGGACCTTTGTCGGCAAAGATGTCTCTGCTTTTTAATATGCTGTCTAGGTTAGTCACAGCTCACAAGGAGAAAGCGTCTTTTTAATTTCATGGCTGCAATCACCATCTGCAGTGATTTTGGAGCCAAAGAAAATAAAGTCTGTCACTGATTCCATTGTTTCCCCATCTATTTTCCATAAAGTGATGGGACCAGATGCCATGATCTTCGTTTTCTGAATGGTGAGTTTTAAGCCGACTTTTTCACTCTCCTCTTTCACCCTCACCAGGAGGCTCTTTATTTCCTCTTCACTTTCGGCAGAGTGGTGACATCTGCACATCTGAGGTTGGTGATATTTCTCCCGGCAATCTTGATTCCAGCTTGTGCTTCACTCAGCCTGGCATTTTGCCTGATGTACTCTACATACAAGTTAAATAAGCAACGTGACAATATACAGCCTTGACATATTCCTTTCCAATTTGGAACCAGTCCATTGTTCCATGTCCAGTTCTAACTATTGCTTCTTGACCTGTATACAGATTTCTCAGGAGGTAGTCTGATATTCCCATCTCTTGAAGAATTTTCCACACTTTGTTGTGATCTACATAGTCAAAGGCTTTAGCATAGTCAATGAAGAAGAAGTAGATGTTTTTCTGGAATTCTCTTGCTTTTACTATGATCCAACAGATGTTGGCAATTTGATCTTTGATTCCTCTGCCTCTTCTAAATCCAGCGTTAACCTCTGGAAGTTCATGGTTCACTTACTATTGAAGCCTAGCTTGGGGACTTTTGAGCATTACTTTGCTAGCATGTGAGATGAGTGCAATTGTGTGGTCGTTTGAACATTCTTTGGCACTGCCTTTCTTTGGGATTGGGATTAAAACTGACCTTTTCTAGTCCTGTGGTCACTGCTGAGTTTTCTGAATTTGCTGGCATATTGAGTGCAGCACTTTCACACCATCACCTTTTAGGCTTTGAAATAGTTAAGATGGAATTCCATCACCTCCACTTGCTTTGTTCATAGTGATGCTTGTTAAGACTCACTTGATTGCACTCCAGGATGTCTGGCTCTAGGTGAGTGATCACACCATCATGATTATCTGGGGTTTTAAGATCTTTTTTGTATAGTTCTTCTGTGTATTATTGTCACCTCTTCTTAATATCTTCCTCTTCTGTTAGGTCCATACCTATCCTTTATTGTGCTCGTCTTTGCATGAAATGTTCCCTTGGTGTATCTAATTTTCTTGAAGAGATCTCTAGTCTTTCCCATTCTGTTGTTTTCCTCTACTTCATTGCATTGTTCACTTAGGAAGGCTTTCTTATCTCTCCTTGCTATCCTTTGGAACTCTGCATTTAGATGGATATATCTTTTCTTTTCTCCTTTGCCTTTTGCTTCTCTTCTTTTCATAGCTGTTTGTAAGGCCTCCTTAGGCAACCGTTTTGCCTTTTTGCATTTGTTTTTCTTGGAGATAGTTTTGATCACCACCTCTGTTCAGTGTTACGAATCCCCATCCATAGTTCTTCAGGCATTCTGTCTATCAGATCTAATCCCTTGAATCTATTTGTCACTTCCACTGTGTAATCATAAGGGATTTGATTTAGGTCATACCTGAATGGTCTAGTGGTTTTCCCTACTTTCTTCAATTTAAGTCTGAATTTGGCAATGAGGAGTTCATGATCTGTGCCACAGTCAGCTCCTGGTCTTGTTTTTGCTGACTGTATAGAGCTTCTCCATCTTTGGCTGCAAAGAATATAATCAATCTGATTTTGGTATTGACCATCGATGATGTCTATGTGTAGAGTCTTCTCTTGTGTTGTTGGAAGAGAGTGTTTGCTGTGACCAGTGTGTTCTCTTGGGAAAACTCTGTTAGCCTTTGCCTTGCTTCATTTTGTTTCCAAGGCCAAACTTGCCTGTTACCCCAGGTATCTCTTGACTTCCTACTTTTGCATTCCAGTCCCCTATGATGAAAAGGACATGTTTTTTTGGTGTTAGTTCTAGAAGGTCTTGTAGGTCATCATAGGACTGTTCAACTTCAGCTTCTTCAGCAATAGTGGTTGGGGAATAGACTTGGATTACTGTGATGTTGAGTGGTTTGCCTTGGAAACAAACAGAGATCATTCTGTTGTTTTTGAGATTGCACCCAAGTACTGCATTTCAGACTCATGTTGACTATGTGGGCTATTCCATTTCTTCTAAGGGATTCTTTCCCACTGTAGTAGATATAATGGTCTTCTGAATTAAATTTGCCCATTCCAGTCCATTTTAGTTCACTGATTCCTAAAATGTCAGTGTTCACTCTTGCCATCTCCTGTTTGACCATTTCTAATTTACCTTGATACATGGACCTAACATTCCAGGTTTGTATGCAATATTGTTCTTTACAGCTTCAGGCTTTACTTCCATCACCAGTCACATCCACAACTGGGTGTTGTTTTCTCTCTGGTTCAGCCTCTTCATTCTTTCTGGAGCTATTTCTCTGCACTTCTCCAGTAGCATATTGGGCACCTACTGACTTGGGGAGTTCATCTTTCAGTGTCATATCTTTTTGCCTTTTCATACTGTTCATGGGATTCTCAAGGCAAGAACACTGAAGTGGTTTGCCATTCTGTTCTCCACTGGGCCTTGTTTTGTCAGATTCTCCACCATGACCTGTCTATCTTGGGTGGCCCCACATGGCGTGGCTTGTAGTTTCATTGAGTTAGAGAAGGTTGTGATCCATGTGATCAGTTTGGTTAATATTCAATTAGGGTTACTTAATTATTTTTTTAAAGTTCAATTTGAAAATAATTTGGGTGCTACCAGCAATTCAAGAACCTTTATTCCTGTGAGGCCTTCTAAAAGTCTAATATCCCTTTAGGAGACTATGCTATAATGTGGCAGAGATGAGATATGGTATACTAGGAACTAAAGAATGCTAACTTATTTAGAAAGACATGTAGAGAAGTTAATCTCCCCATGTGATTTATGTTTTCTTAAAAAAAAAAAGAATGCATCAATAAAATAAAACCTATTGATATTGCCTTGAAATGACCTATGTTGAGAGCGTGATTATCTGGTCATTATGGATAGCATGACTAATGTTTATTACAAATAAAATTACATCCAAAATATCTTAAAAGACACTATTAGCTTATGTTAAGAAGTTGCAGCTATTGTCAGAAACATCAGTGAGTTCTTGCTCAGCATCTACCCGCCCAGGCACAAGTATGGAAGGAGGAGCATTCAAAGCTGAAAGTACAGTATGTGTAAATATCCCAAGGTAGCAAACAATTTGGCTTGTTTCAGGAGTTAAAAAGTGGCAGTGGGGCTGGAAGAAAGGGAATTAGAGGAGCAGAGACTTGAATGATAATGGAGGAGTCAGCAGTGATCTGTTTAAGTAATGGTAAATGTTCTTTAAAACTTTGGTCTTTCTCTAATTTTATTTATATTTTATTAAACATTGTTGCATTATCCTCTCGACATTCCACACATGACTGCACTCTTCTGGTTATCTTAAAAACCTTTTTCATCTTCTATCTTTAGTATACTCCGTGGATTCATCTTCTTCCCACCCTTTAATACTGGTTTTCTTGTGTTCCTCCCAGGTACACATTTCTCCTTACTCCCTACACTCTCTCAGGATCTTTGCCACATACAAACCCATGCTGATGACTCCTAAAAATCTGAGTCTTCCTTCAGGATCTCTCCCGCAAGTCTTTGGCCTGAATATCCTGCATACTCTAACTCATTCTAATAAAACCAAAACCACCTTTTCCTCAAAACCTATTACTTTTCCTGCATTACCTAACTCTTTGAGGTAGGTCCTCCATCCACCCAAAATCAGATTTGGAATCATTCTTATCCTCTCAACCTCTAGGCCCTTATCTTCCCCATCTAGTCAGTCACCAAATTCTTTCAGTTTTACCTCCTAAGTAGTCTTGACAGTGTTCTTTCCACACTACTACTCTGACCTAGTTAAAAAATTCATCTCTTTAACTACTGAAGTAACTCCCACTGCTTTCCCCGCCAATCTGTCCCCCAGAGAATTTGTTGTTGTTCAGTTGCTAAGTTGTATCCAACTCATTGTGATCTCATGAACTGCAGTACGCCAGGCTTCCCTGTCCTTCATTCTCTCCCGGAGTTTGCTCAAACTCATGCCCATTGTATCAGTGATGCCATCCAACCATCCCATCCTCTGTTATCCCTTCTCCTCCTGCCCTCAGTCTTTCCCAGCATCAGGGTCTTTTCCAAAGAGTTGGCTCTTTGCATCAGGTGGCCAAAGTATTAGAGCTTTTCAGCTTTAGCATCAGTCCTTCCAATGAATATTCAGGGTTGATTTCCTTTTATATTTATTGGTTTGATCTCCTTGCAGTCCAAGGGACTGTCAAGAGTCTTCTCCAGCACCACAGTTTGAAAGCATTTGTTCTTCAGCATTAATTGTTCTCTGTGGTACAACTCTGATATCCAACTCTGACATCCATACATAACTACTGGAAAAACTATACAACTTTGACTATATGGACCTTTGTCAACAAAGTGATGTCTCTGCTTTTTAATATGCTGTCTATGTTTGTCATAGTTTTTCTTCCAAGGAGCAAGTGTCTTAATTTCATGGCTGCAGTCACCATCCGCAATGGTTTTGGAGCCCAAGCAAACAGAATAACCCAGATAATCTAAAATGGGAGACTGACCATGACTGTGACTCCCCTTCTAGGTGCTACTTCATCATCCATTGATTCAAGTCCAGACTCCTTGGCATAGTGTGACATTCCGGTGGTAACCTCGCCTTTTCACAGTATATTCTAGCAGTACTAAGCTGCATAAAGTTCCCTGAATAAGCAAGCATAGGCATGCTTTCGTGTTAGACTGGCTGAGTTAATAGATCCCTTTCTCTGCATCTTCTATCACTCCATCTGCCATACCATATTTAAATGAGTCACATTTACTCTTCCAAATTGGGCTGCAGGGAACAAATCTTACTCATATTTGGTATTGTAGGGCTCAGCGTTAGTTCCTTCAGTGAATATTTATCAAGCATCTCCTACCCTCAGGATTCTGGGAAAACAGCAGTGAACAAAATTAAGTCTCAGCCTCATGGGTGTTATGTTCTCGTGAAGGGATGCCAGGAGATGGCCTACACAATGGACAGTTAGGGTGAACATTTTTCTAGTGCTCATGGTGAAAAATTTTGAAAATCAGGCAAATGAAAGAGTCTTCTTAAACCACTGTCTAAGCATATGTCTGAAACATAGCTCTGACTCATTTTTCCTTTAAACAAGTATGGGTGGTGACTAAGGCAACCTAAGCAACAGATTTAACTGCCCTAACTGGGGATCCTGTGGTCTTCAGTAAATGATAATTCTCCTAACTAGCAGAAAACCTGTTCCCATATACTGGAAGTATAACCTTATATTCAAACAATCCTCTGGGGCAACAGGAAATTAATAACATCCTGCTGAATTAGACATTAAGAAAAAGCTATAGAAAATTAAAGATTTTTAAAGATACCATAAAATATCATCACATTAGTAAGCTATTTCCATCACTTACAAACCCTATTCTCTTTATATTGGAAGATGAAAATTAATATCCTTCTTCTTTCTGTAAAATATGCTTATTAGATAACTTCCTAAACAACTTTTATTCTTGGATGATGTAATAGATTAGTCACTATTTTTCCCAAAAGGAATGAATGAAGACAGTAAAATTATTAAAAGGAATGTATAAAGTTTGAAGTAACTGTTCTCTTCCTTGCTGTCCCCATTTAAATTAGTTCTCTCAGTTAAATATATTGCTTGATTTCTAAATATCTATAGTTTTTTCTTTGCTGATTAACTTCCTCATGAGCATCCATGATTTTCCAGACATAAAAGCCCATTACCCATGCAACCTTAAAGAGTTCGTCTACCTTCAGACTAGTAAATTTCACTGATTTCCCTGCTTATTTCTAGAGCTCTTCTACATCTCTGTAAAGCTGTCTTTCAGGTGACTCAAACTAAACATGCCTATTTCCCCAGCCTGTAGCAATTCTCCCACTGTGGAAAGGGCACAGCTCAGTAAGGGATACCACCGTTTATACAGCCCCTCAAGCCAAAAATCTGGTATCATCCTTGATTTTCTCCTTCTCTTCCTTACCTCCATATTCATTCTGTCTCTAGTTCCCATTGATTCTTTCTCCAAATGTCTCTCAAATCTGCTGTGCCAGCGTTACTACTATCTCCCTGGTTCTAGCCCTGATTACAGACCCTCATAATTTTTCACCTGGATTACTGCTTTATAATCAGTCACTGACCATTTATGCTTAGTCGCTCAGGCATGTCTGACTCTTTGTGACCCCCCTGGACTATAGCCTGCCAAGCTTCCTTCTCCAGGGGATCTTCCTGGCCCAGGAATTGAACCCAGGTCTCTGGCATTACAGGTGGATTCTTTACTGCCTGAGGCACTAGAGACGCCCTAGTGCATTATTCCCATGTCTATCCAGCAGATAATGATCTTTTCAAAATTTCAGTTTTAATATTTTATGGCCTAATTAACAATACTGAATGTCCTTCTATTGCCAACAAGGCAGAGGACAAATTCCTCACTGTGGCTTCTGGGCCCCTCATGACCTGGCCCCTGCCTACTTGTCAAACATCATCTCTTACCACTCTCCTCACAATCAAGCTACATCCAAATGCACAGATGTCCTTAATGCCACCATACTTTCAACCTCTTTATCTTTGTGCAAGCTGTTTCTGTGACTTACCACATACCCCTTCTCCTTCTCTTGTAAAAGAAGGTCTTCTCTGACTGATTCAGGTTAAGTTTCCCTTCTGTTTGTTTCCCGCACCCATCTCGTTTTATAACCATTGTTCCACACCTGTCTTCCACTAGAATATAAGGGCTAGGAGGAGGGGCTGGGTCTGTGGCTCATTCCAGTACCCTTAGCACTGAGCACAGTATAGTCAGAATAAATATTTGTTAACTAAATGTATAGTATGATTCAAACTGAAAACTCACTATTGAAAAGAATCATGAGTGAGCATAATTATTAGAAAACATAATTTATTTTTTCCCAAAGGTATAAATGGTCACATTTGACCTCTGGTAATATCTGTAACATTACAGAGCTTAAATCCTAAGTGTTAAATCTGTAGTCATATTTGCACTTCATCGACCTACAGTCCAGGCTGGTGTTAGCTGCCCAGTTTGACATCTGGGCTGACTCATTTTAATTTGACTGTTTGAGGTTAGCTTCCAGAGCTGTTGGACCTTGTGTTGTCAGTCATTTCCCTTCTAGGTCAGAATTTAACTGACTTGAAGGAAGAAAACAATAGCCTTCAGAAGACTAATTTTTCCATCTTTTAGCAGAAAACAACTAACTTTCTTCTCCACAGGTGTTCTTTAAGATTGTTGTTTTTTTTTTTTTTTTACAAGAAAATAAAAACAGTAAATGGGACTTGAGGCTGTATCCCTAAATTTTATACTAATCCTCAGTTGATAAAAATTTTAATATATGATCTTTGAAAATAAAAACTGAGTTTTTCACAAATGCTAAAAACTAGGATAGAGCATCTAAACCTCCTTTTGTTAATTCAACAAATGTTCACCAGATACTTCAGGCTTGTGAGGAGTGCTGTGGTGGAATTATATTTTGATGTAATTTATAATGTGTTTTGATCCGTCTCATTACCCTGTGATCCTTCAGACAACAGCTGGGCCTTCTGCTTGTGTGTCAGGGAAGGGTTTTTACAGAACAACAGAGTAGAAAAACATCCTGGACTTGTAAGCTTAAAATTCTAAACCCTGAAAGACTTGGAGCATGACATTTTTAAAAACCATGTAATCAGTTGGAACATGTCTTCGACCCCCAGATTAGACAAAGAATCTATGCCAAGAGAAAAGACAGGGAGCAAAGAAGAGAAGAGGGGAGAGGAGAAGAGAAAGGAAGTGGGGGGGGAGGGAGACAGCAGCTCAGGAAGGAAGGGAGCTTGGAGGAAGTAGAGGGGAAGGGAGAGCCAGAGGGAAGCAAAAGGATAAGATGCTGGGATACAGGGCCCACTTCCAGACCTCCCTGGACTCTATCTCCTGATAGGTTGGGAGTACATGAGAACTCATTCTATCTTTCCCTGGTAAGCTTGTGAAAAGCAACAAGGGATCAGAGTTTCCCTATGCTCATCATTGTACCAGCTAAAATCTAATGAGGAAAATAAAAACAACTCTCATTTAAAACTGAGGAAATAGAAAACTGGTCAACCACCTGTAAAAGAATGAAACTAGAACACTTTCTAACACCATACACAAAAATAAACTCAAAATGGATTAAAGATCTAAATGTAAGACCAGAAACTATCAAACTCCTAGAGGAGAACATAGGCAAAACACTCTCCGACATAAATCACAGCAGGATCCTCTATGACCCACATCCCAGAATTTCAGAAATAAAAGCAAAAATAAACAAATGGGACCTAATGAAACTTAAAAGCTTTTGCACAACAAAGGAAACTATAAGCAAGGTGAAAAGACAGCCCTCAGATTGGGAGAAAATAATAGCAAATGAAGCAACAGACAAAGGATTAATCTCAAAAATATACAAGCAACTCCTCCAGCTCAACTCCAGAAAAATAAATGACCCAATCAAAAAATGGGCCAAAGAACTCAACAGACATTTCTCCAAGGAAGACATACAGATGGCTAACAAACACATGAAAAGATGCTCAACATCACTCATTATCAGAGAAATGCAAATCAAAACCACAATGAGGTACCATTATACGCCAGTCAGGATGGCTGCTATCCAAAAGTCTACAAGCAATAAATGCTGGAGAGGGTATGGAGAAAAGGGAACCCTCTTACATTGTTGGTGGGAATGCAAATTAGTACAGCCGCTATGGAAAACAGTGTGGAGATTTCTTAAAAAGCTGGAAATAGAACTGCCATATGACCCAGCAATCCCACTTCTGGGCATACACACCAAGGAAACCAGATCTGAAAGAGCCACATGCACCCCAATGTTCATCGCAGCACTGTTTATAATAGCCAGGACATGGAAGCAACCCAGATGCCCATCAGCAGACGAATGGATGAGGAAGCTGTGGTACATATACACCATGGAATATTACTCAGCCATTAAAAAGAATTCATTTGAATCACTTCTAATGAGATGGATGAAACTGGAGCCCATTATACAGAGCGAAGTAAGCCAGAAAGATAAAGACCATTACAGTATACTAACACATATATATGGACTTTAGAAAGATGGTAACGATAACCCTATATGCAAAACAGAAAAAGAGACTCAGATGTATGGAACAGACTTGTGGACTCTGGGAGAAGGCGAGGGTGGGATGTTTCAGGAGAACAGCATTGAAACATGTGTATCATCTAGGGTGAAACGGATAACCAGCTCATGTTGGGTACATGAGACTAGTGCTCGGGCCTGGTGCACTGGGAAGACCCAGAGGGATCGGGTGGAGAGGGAGGTGGGAGGGGGGACTGGGATGGGGAATACATGTAAATCCATGGCTAATTCAAATCAATGTATAACAAAAACTACTGTAATGATGTAAAGTAATTAGCCTCCAACTAATAAAAATTTAAAAAAAAAAAAAAATAAAATAAAACTGAGGAAATATAATCATGAAAGAAAATTGACTAATAGGTATTAGACACCTCAGGAGCCTAATGGAATAAGGACAAAATCCTGAAATTAGCAGTAGCAGGAAGCCAGTACCACGCCTATGCTGGAAGGACAATGGAAAGAGGTGGTGTTTCTGACAGCCCAAAGTCCAAGGTCATGTGGGAAACTGGAACCACAACAATCCTGACTAAAGGGAATAGATCACAATAGAAATGCAGCTGATAATAATAATGCAGGGAAAGGTGGACAAGAACCCTGGCCCTCCCTGCTTCCGACCCTCCTGTTGTTCACAGATACCTTACAAGCACCAAACCCAGCTGGAATCTAACTGACATAAGTCAGCCACTCTGTAGGAGAGTAAGAAGGGTAAGGCATGGGTCTG
The DNA here is from genome assembly GCF_023699985.2 of Odocoileus virginianus. NCBI lineage: Eukaryota > Metazoa > Chordata > Mammalia > Artiodactyla > Cervidae > Odocoileus > Odocoileus virginianus. The sequence goes on along the minus strand of NC_069674.1, from coordinate 71,032,010 downwards.
AGGACAAATACAGACAGATGTAAAAGTGGGAAAATGTCTGCAGGGGATATCTGGGACTGTGGAACTAAGAAGGCCTCATAGAGTCCCCACACCTCAGGATGACCTGGAGGGGCCCAGAACAAGGCACTTATGACAAAGGAGCCCCAAAACTTGAGGGGACCTTGGAGCTGGGACAGGGAATATACATCTGGGATTTCCCTGGAAGGAAACCAAAGACCAGATGGGCCATCAGACACTTCAGGGGATTCCACCTTGGACAAAAGACAGCATTGAGAAGACCAGGCTTGATTTCACCATAATGAGTTGACTACATGTAACTATCCTGACCTCCCCATGTCATTCTACATTTAGACAACACTCCAATACTCCTTAGTTGGTAAAGAAGCTGCCTGCAATGCCGGAGACCCAAGTTCAATTCCTGGGTTGGGAAGATGCCCTGGAGAAGGAAATGACAAATCACTCCAGTATTCTTGCCTGGAGAATCCCATGGACAGAGGAGCCTGGCAGGCTACAGTCCATGGGGTCGCAAGAGTCAGACACGTCTTAGCAACTAAACTGCCACCACCACCAACACTCCAAGTAAGAAGAGAGGAGACCAACTAGCAGAATGGAGGCCAAATCTAAATTCACTCTTAGATAAAAAAGAGAAAGAACCATACCAATAAACAGACACAGTTCTTTATTTGAAAGAGCCTACTGAATATGTGGGGAAAGATGGACATATAACACAGGTATCAGTAAGAGGTCATGGTAAGGATACACTGAGGCTGCAGATGTACACAGAGAAGTTGCTGTGTTTGCCTGTACGGTAGGACTTCTCAGAGAAGGCCTCAGAGACAGTGGTATTTGTTGAGATTGAGGGATGAATAGGGATTTAGCAAGCAGATGGAGGGGAGATCCTAGCCTCTGTTGTCTTCTTCTGTCCCTCCTAATGCTCTGATTTCAAGAGAAGCCAGCATATTTATTATCTTATAGCAGTCCATTAAAGTCTCTCAGAAACATGACAAATCTCTGGATTTATCTTCATTTTGAATGAAGCAGTGTTGGAATGATAGGATGGGTGTGACCTGTGTTTCAACTCTAATGAGTAGCTACAGCAGCTTGCAGGAAACTAGTTTCTTAAAAATATATCCTTTTATAGATTTGAAGAGGCCATTTTTATCCCCCCCTTTTTTTTTCATTTTTTAAAAACTTTTATTGTTTATTAAGGAGGCCATTTTTAGATTTCAATTTTGAACTAAAGACTTGGATCTAAAGGCACTAAGGTAGTCTTTTGGAATGTGTAATCCACAAAGAAAATATATTTAAGCCATCTAAAATATATCTTCATAATGAGCAAATGTCCATAGTTGAAACAAATTTCAGATCTAACAGTCTAAAAAATAAATAAATAAATAAATAAATAAATAAATAATTAAAAAAAAAAAAGATCTAACAGTCTGATCTTTCAGGACTTTCCTGCAAATATTGTATTTTGCCATTTTTTGAAATAGAAACAAAACCATTGATTTACAAATAACCTCAACCATCACTCTTCCAGAAAAAATTTTCCCAAACTTACCCTTTATAATCAAATAATTTAAGAAACAAATAATTCTTGTTCTCTCCATTGTTTACAAAATGGAAAATGATTGTGTTACAGAAAACAATAGAAGTCCTTTTTGTTTACCTCATTAGAGATGTCTGTTCCAGAGAGATCAACTGATACCAAAGAAAAGATGTTTGCAATGAATTCAACTCCTAGGTCAGTCAGATGTTCACAATTTCGTAAACTCAAGTAGTTTAGATTATAGCACCTGAAAGAAAGTAGCATGAAAAAGTACTTTAAACTTTTCATCACCCTGTCAAATAGCAATTTCTTTGCATAAAAACTATCTGGGGAAAGCAAATGCTATTGAAACAAGGATTTTATTTTTCTCATCATAATGTTAATGTTAATAGTAGGCTTAAAAGTGGAAATAATTGACATTACACAGCTGAGTGAAATATTTTTTCTGTGATTTCATTTCATCTTGCAATTTCTGATAAGAAAAAAATATCACATGCATGCAAAAAAACTCATATAAATACCAAGATGAATAACCACTAAAAGGACAAAGTTAAATCTCTCACTTTTCCTTACACATTTACTACAAGAATTGGACTTCACCCTGTGGTGTACACAAGACCTTTGACAAGTAAAGAGGTTCAAGAATAAATTCACCCACTAGAATATCCCTTGGGATACACTGGCGTAAAGGTTTACATAGAGACAATGTTCTTGAAAAGGACAGATTAGTCACCCAGATATAGCTATTTATAACTTCTTGAGTGATTCCATCTCAAACTTTCTCCAAGGTGAAATTAGTAATAAACAGAGATAGGAAAATATTAATTCACTCTATGACTCCAATATCTTACTTGGTTTAACTGAATATTAGACCAGCTTCTAGGCATCCCTGATGTTTTCCAAATGGCTTCAAAAGTCTATCTCTGATCTCTTATATCAACAGATACACAACTACTAATATTATATATAATATTATTGTTTTATTGTACCGTTCTGATAGTTTTGCAATGGAGGCATCACCCAGGTGGGTACAGTTACTTAAGTTTAATTCTCTTATCTTTGTGCTTGCAGGACCATCAAGAAATTGCTTTAGTCCCATATCACCAATTCTGTAGGAAAGAATAAGGAAAGTTCTACATGTGATTTTATGTGTAAATATGTACAGTACTATTAAAATAAGAGCTACTATACCCAGTACATTCCAAAATAGCAAGGTAATATCTATATCTGGTATTTTGTCCACATTTGTAAACCAAATTTGGTTATTTGGCTTTTACTTTAATAGAAAATATATAAATGATAGTAATAGAAGTATTAATAAAAATGCTATTCCTGTTCATTTGTTCATTTAATTAGGTGGCATGACTATTAATAAAACAGGTGGCCTGCAAGGTATCTTCCCTGAAGTTAAAATCTGATCATGTTAAATAGTGCCTGTTGCAATCTCCTGCAAAAGAAAAAGACCATAACTTAGGATAGGGAGAACCAATACTTACAATCAAACTACTATCAAAATCTTAGAGGAATTTCCACTATGTACAGGTCAGTTTAGCTGGACTAGAAAAAACCCAGTAAGTTACATATAGATCCTTTCTGAAGCAGACAAAACCTGATGCTGTAAGAAGACCTTGACTTCAGCCTTCCCACACTGTCGTTAATCAGAGAAACCTCTGTGTCAGTGCCACCCCTCCCATAAGTCCTGATTTATAAATGATTCTCTAAATTATAGTCAACAAAAAACACACTTTTAATAAAATGACAAGAAGAAAATTCTGAAGTAGTATTAGGCAAATTAAATTAAATTAACACAGGGAAGGCAATTCAGTTAAAATACTATGCTAGTAAAAATATTAAACAAGACTAACAGGGTAGTTTTATATTGATTAGGATTAACCTCCAAAGAAGAGAATATGGATGGGTGTCGAATTTGGAGATCATATTCTTCCCTGCCATGAAATTATGTACAGTGAAATGGTGTAATAATGTGGTGATTTAAAATATGTGTGTGTGATCTAGCAATTTATAAATATATGTGTGTGTTAAAAAAATCTTACTATCCATAGAAATTAACACAACATTGTAAATCAACTCTACATCAATAAAATAAATTTTTAAAAAATCAGATTGGTCTTGGATTTCTTCCCTGCAAGAGAAATACCAAACATATAAATATAACAGTATAAAGAATATTAATAAAATATCGATTTTAAATGTATTTTCTATCACAGAGGAAAAATCCAAGGCCAATCTGATTTTTTTTCCGGTAATTTGATTTTTTTTTAATCAATTTATTTGCTTTGGGACATTTATAGGCAATTCTGGGCTTCCTGGGTAGCTCAGCTGGTAAAGAATCCTCTTGCAATGCAGGAGACCCTGGTTTGATTCCAGGATCTGGAAGATCCCCTGGAGGAGGGCTTGGCAATCCACTCCAGTATTCTTGCCTGGAGAATCCCCATGGACAGAGGAGCCTGGCGGGCTGCAGTCCATAAGGTCACAAAGAGTCGAACATGACTCATGACTAAGCACACACACAAAGGCAAAGTCATATTTATGGTCATTGTAAATCAAATCTTACTCTAAATTTTGGTTGCCTTTGAATATGGATTACAAATTTTTGAATATTAAGTATATTCATAAGCCTAATCGTAAAAAACTAAGTCATCCTACAATCTTTTAAAAAATTACCTTTTAACCAAATAATTCTTAAAAATACTACTATGAGGACAAAAATCCAAGTCATGACTTTTTATGCAACATATAGTGTTAATCACTTAGTCATGTCTGACTTTTTGCAAAACCATGGACTGCAGCCTGCCAGCTCCTCTGTCCATGGAATTCTCCAGGCAAGAATACTGGAGCCATTCCCTTCTTTAGGGGATCTTCTGGACCCATGGATCGAACCCAGGTCTGCTGCATTACAGGCAGATTCTTAACCATTTAAACTAGCAGGGAAGCCCTTTTATGCAGACATAATAGAGCATAAATACAAATTGAAGGAAAAATAATTAGGAATTCAAAAAGAACATAATTAAAGTACAATTTTGTATTAGACTTGGCTTTTGACAAACAAAAATGGGACATAAAAATTAATATAATTAATGTAATTTAAGTTTCATGGACTATTGAAGTATATTCAACATGATAAACAACTTAACCATCAACCTTCCCATCAGCCTTATCCCTAAATAAAGACTCCAAAAGACAGAGATCACATGTTTGTACCATGATGTTATAAAACTAAAAATTAGTAACAAAATTATAATTAGATATAAACTACTTAGATATCTGAATACATTTTTAATAAATAATTCTTGGACAAAGAAAGAGAAACTCAAGTAAGCATTATAAAACTATAAATCTTTCCAAAATTTATGTATTTAACATAATTTCAATTAATATCTCAATAGGATTTTTTTCTGAAATGTGACAAAATAATTCCAACATTCATTTGGAATAATAAACTGGCAAAAATATCCAATAACTTAAAAGAAGACAACTCATGAAGAGAGTTTCAGTCTGTTAGAATATATTTTGCTGTTGTTCAGTCACCCAGTCCTGTCTGACACTTTGCAATGCCATGGACTGCAGCATGCCAAGCTTCCCCATCCCTCACCATCTCTCAGAGTTTGCCCAAGTTCATGTTCATTGCATCGGTGATGCCATCCAGCCATCTCATCCTCTGATGCCCGCTTCTCTTTCTGCCCTCAATCTTTCCCAGCATCAGGGACTTTTCCAATGAGTCATCTGTTCACATCAGATGACCACAATACTGGAGCTTCAGCTTCGGCATCAGTCCTTCCAGTGAATATTCAGGGTTGATCTCCCTTAAGATTGACTGGTTTGCTCTCCTTGCTGTTCAAGGGACTTTCAGGAGTCTTCCCAGCACCACAATTCAAAGGCATCAATTCTTTGGCGTTCTGCCTTCTTTACGGTCCAGCCCTCCCAACCATATGTGACCACTGGGAAGACCATAGCCTTGACTATATGGACTTTTGTCAGCATAGTAATGTCTCTACTTTTCAACACACTGTCTAGGTTTGTCATCACTTTCCTGGCAAGAAGCAATTGTCTTCTGATTTCATGGACTTGCCTGGTGGCTCAGATGGTAAAGAATTTATTAAGCTATAATAATAATGATAATAGATACACTTATTGAGTGTTTATAAAGTGCCAGACACTATTCTAAACATATTATATGAATTGATTTATTTTATCCTCACAAAAATCCTGAGTATATACTATTTTCCCCATTTTTATAGATAAAATACATTGCAAGATTAGATAGAAGAGAGATTAATGATTGAAACAGAGAAAATAGCCTGAAAACACACATTTATACACACAAACACACACACACACACACACTGACGTGTATCTGTGTTTATATGTATGTATATATAAATTTATATGATAGTCCAGGAAGCATAAATATCAATAGAAAGGATTTTTTCACATAATAGCCAAGTTGATGGGTTAATGTAGTTAGTCCTAAACCTGGCTGTGCATCAAAAGCACCCATGTTGCTTTTTTAAAAAAATATGTTAGTTGGTGTTCCATCCCTAGATATTCAGACTCAGTAGCTCTGGGATAGAGCTTGGGCATGTGTAGTTTTATTCAGCTCTTCAGGTGATTCTAATGCTCTGGAATTTTCATTTTAAATCATAAATATTTTTAAAATGTAGCTTTCTATTACTGATTCCTAATTTAATTGCACTGTAGTAAGAGAATATAGTTGGTTGATACCAGTAATATAAAAGTTGTGAGGACTTGCTTTAAAACTTTATACATAGTCCATTTTTTGAAAGATTGATATGTGGTTGAGAAAAATATATGCTTTGATTCTCAAATTTCCCATTTTAAGTGTATCTTCTATAGATGAATTTTTAAAAATCTAATCTAAAACTATAATATTAAGCCTCCCCTCTCTTTTGTTATCAGTCAGTTCAGTTCAGTTGCTCAGTTGTGTCTGACTCTCTGTGACCCCATGAACCTCAGCATGCCAGGCCTCCCTATCCATCACCAACTCCCGGAGTTTACCCAAACCCATGTCCATTGAGTCAGTGATGCTATCTAACCATCTCATCCTCTGTCGTCCCGTTCTCCTCCTTCCCTCAATCTTTGCCAGCATCAGGGTCTTTTCCAATGAGTCAGCTCTTCGCATCAAGTGGTCAAAGTATTGGAGTTTCAGCTTCAACATCTTTTGTTATACTCTATTATATTTTTTTTTATTTTTTCACTCTGCTCTCATATCTTCAGTTATCTTCCAACTTCGTATTTCTCTGTTCACTGAGTTCTAATCTGCTGATTAGCAATCCATTTTATTTCAATAATTATATCATATTTTTTTATTTCTAAAAGTTAGTTTTTCAAGTTGTTATTCAGTCATTAAGTCATGTCTGACTCTGCAACCTGATGGACTGCAGCACAGCAACTTTCCCTGTCCTTCACTATTTCCTGGAGTTTGTTCAAACTCCTATCCATTGAATCAGTGATGCCATCCAACCATCTCATCCTCTGTCATCACCTTCTCCTCCTGCCTTCAATCTTTCCCAGCATCAGGGTCTTTTCCAAAGAGTTGGCTCTTTGTATCAAGTAGCCAAAGTATTAGAGCTTCAGCTTCAGCATTAGTCCTTCCAGTAAATATTCAGGGTTTATTTCCTTTAGGATTGACTGGTTTGATCTCCTTGCTGTCCAGGGAACTCTTGAGAGTCTTCTATAGTACCACAGTTCGAGAGCATCAATTCTTCAGCGCTCAGCCTTCTTTATGGTCAAACTCTCACATCCATACCTGACTACTGGAAAAACCATAGCTTTGATTATATGGACCTTTGTAGGCAAAGTGATGTCTCTACTTTTCAATATGGTCTGTAGGTTTGTCGTAGCTTTTCTTCCAAGGAGCAAATGTCTTTTACTTCCATGGCTAGTCTAGTTATGTTGTTGCCTGCTCATATTTCTGGTTCCATTATCTATTTATTCAGACATTTTATACATAGTTACTTAATATTCTATGACTGATTCTTCTAATATCTGAATTACTCAGCTCAAATGTATTTTGCATATCTTTGTGCACTTGATGACTCATATCTTCATACGTTTGGTGGTCTTTTTTTTTTTTTTCATTTGATGGTCTTTAATTGTGAGCATCTATTTATTTGATTTTAACCTATGGGAATCCTGGATGCTTAAAGAGAAGATGCTTTCCTTCAAAAAAGCTTGGAGATAACTTATTCCAGGGGCTTGGGTACTATCTACTTGAGACTATTTTGTCCCTTTTGAAGGGTCCAAACGCTGCAGAAGTCTCATCCTGCTTCCCTATCTTGAGTCTTAAAGAAATTGATTCTCTCAATGCCAATGTTGAAATGAACATTTATGCTAATAGCAGCCCCACCTTTTATGTTTGCTTGCTCTTCACTCTTCATCTCAGAGAGTCTGCTCATTGAGAGGATGGTGATGAATCATGAACTGGATATTTCTGTTACTCTTTGTAGGCTCAGCAATGTATTGAAAGTATGTTTCATCAAGAATCTAAATTGTTTCTATTAATAGTAAGGCATCCTTTGAAGTGTTTTGCCAACTATACTGCTAGAAGCATAAAAACCTCCATTTATTTTTAAAATTAATTAACCTACAGAAGCCTGAGTGAAATATATGAGTGCAATTCAATTTTATTTATTTTAATACAAATAGAATTAACTGTTATGTTCTTAGTTGCTCAGTCATGTCTGACTGAGTGACTGAGAGTGGACTGCAGCCCACCAACCTCCTCTGTCCATGGGGATTCTCTAGGCAAGAATACTGGTATGGGCTGCCGTGCCCTTCACCAGGGGATCTTCTCAACCCAAGGATAGAACCCAGGTCTCCCGTACTGCAGGTGTGTTCTTTACCAGCTGAGCCACCAGGGAAGTCCATTAGCTGTTGTATAATAGCTTCCATATTGTGCTTCCATTTTGATGCCAGCTTGTTCATGAGCTTGCAACTATAAGGTATCAGCTGGGGCTTTAGTCATCTGCAGAATTTACTGAGTGTGGAGGATCTGCTTCTAAATTTACTTGCATGTCTCTTGGTAGGAGGCCTCAGTTCCTTATTGGGTGTTAACTAGAAGCTTTATTTCCTAATCCAGGTTTTTCCCATTTCAAATCCTGTCTTTGCCTTCCCTCCCAACCCTCGGTGCCTCCCTATTTTAATAATAGGGACCATGGGTTAAGATTTTGTTTATTGTAGCTTATTACTCTGACTTTTCTTATGTTATCCAAACTATTAACCAGTTTCTTTGTAGATCACATGCTATTTTGTTATCTTCTGGCCCCATGATATTTTAAGAAATTTACATAGGAAAGAGACTGAGATATCAATTGGAGAAGAAATTTTAGCAAGAATTTGATCCTTGCCCACCTGAGAATGCCAAGTTAGAAGCCTATTTGTAACTCAGGTGAAAAAAAAGGGTTTCAGTAAGAACTTGCCATCTGTGAGCAGATACACACAGAGGAAAAATCTAACTAGTACCCAAGACGAAACACTTCGGTAATATTGGTTCTTCATAGGCAAGTCAGAAAGTCCACTTGGGAAAAAGACCTATTAACTGAACTAGCTGTGAGAACCTTCACTAGGATAAGTAGCCCACAAATGTTCTAGTGACTTCATTTAATCTTACAAGAGCCTGTGATTCCACATATCCTGAGCATTCCCTGATAATCTCCCTGTGCCTACATATAACTAGTCTGGGTTGGGTGCCCCTCCTTTGTTTTACCACGGAACTCTGCACTTACCTCTACTTAGATCCCTAACTTTCATGTTTACTATACTAACCAATGAGCATCTTGAGAAAGCCTGGAACATTCTAGATAATCAGTGTTTCTTGACTGAATTTACCTTACACAGTTTGCCAGATTCAACACAGTGAGATGCTTCAAAGGTGAGAGTGATTTGAGGCTACCATCTGTGATTCCCTTGCAGTCTACCATGTAAATGTGCCTGATGTTTGGATAACTTTTGTCTATAAGTTTGAAGCATGCATCAGTAATCCTTTTATTTCCTGTTTAAAAAAAAAAAGAAAAAATTAAGGATTGTATTTGAATCACCACAAGATTAAAAGTAAAAATTAATGCTAAACTACTTTTTAATATCTCACACCTTCAAATCGGATCTTTTTGATGTCACAAGCAGAAAGAGCTTTGAAAGTACTATCGGAAATATGTGGTGCACCAATGAAAACTACTGATGAAATACGACGGCATTTTTCAACTAAAGCCTTTAGAAGGAAAAAAAGAAAAGATTAATCAGATTATATAGAGCACATTTATCAAAGTCATGAGATTATTTTTTCTCTCAGTCTTTTCAAAAATGGACACATTAACTATTAAGTTGTCCTATTGTCAAAGAAAATGGGAACTTTTACTTTTTCCAATATACTTCACTACATTTACATTTGAGTAATGCGTAGGAATCAACTAAATGGTGTTACAAAAGATAGGAAAATATGAGACAATGGAATGCTGAAAGAAATCAGTACATGTAGAACTAGACATGTAGAACTAGACTTAAGGTTTATGCTTAAGCTTACATATGATTTTGTAAGATTTGATTGCAATATCATTGAAATAAAAGTATCCTAAATGTGAAATGAAGTTTCTTAGGGTATTTAAAGATTCAAATGTTCAAATGTATGTATAAATTTCATAATTATATAAACATCAATCGCAATGAAAAGCCCATTCATATTTTTCAGTAATTCAAGCCACTAGAAAATGTGCCTACCAAATGGGACTGAGAAGAAAATGTAGTTTCCAAATACCTACTTTTACACAGTTGTCCGTCAGAGTCGGCATGTCATTAATAGTCAGATGCATTATCCCACTGCAGCTGTTTGCAATGTTCCTGAAGCCTTGGACTGAAATCTGAATTGTACAAAGTTGGTGAAAATGATGGGAGAACCCATTAGCATCACCTCTAATAAAACCCAAAGATAGTAATAACCCAAGATGTGTTATGATTTTGCTACTGTGTTTTAAAATTGAAACCATAACATGTTGCAGACATGAAAAGGAAACACATAGTCTAATCTTGATTTCCTTACTTTAATTTTTATATGTATGTTTTGTGAAATGATCACCATGGTAAGCCTATTTAACTTGTTATTCTATTTTGTATTGAAGTAAAATTCATATAACATAAAATTAGTCACTTAAAGTCTCTTAACTAATCATAATTTTGTAGTCACAACTTCTATGTAGTTTCAAAACATATTTATCACCCTAAAAAAAATCCTTTTACTTATTAAGAAGTTGCTCCCCATACACACCTTCCCTGCTGCTGCTGCTGCTAAGTCGCTTCAGTCGTGTCTGACTCTGTGCGACCCCATAGACGGCAGCCCACCAGGCTCCCCCATCCCTGGGATTCTCCAGACAAGAACACTGGAGTGGGTTACCATTTCCTTCTCCAATGCATGAAAGTGAAAAGTGAAAGGGAAGTCGTTCAGTCGTGTCTGACTCTTAGCAACCCCATGTACTACAGCCTACCAGGCTCCTCCATCCATGGGATTTTCCAGGCAAGAGTACTGGAGTGGGGTGCCATTGCCTTCTCTGACACACCTTCCCTAGCCCCTGGCAATCACTAATCTGTTTTCTGTCTCTTTGGATTTACCTATTGTAAATATTTCTTACAAGTGGAATTATGCAGTATGTGGTCATTTTGAGGCTAGTTTGTTTCACTTGCCCTGATGTTTTTGAAGTTCACAATATGTTATGTGTCAGTACCTTATTTTTTTTATGGCTGAATAATATTCTATTTTATGGATATATCACATTTTGTTTATCCACTTATCTGTTTTAGATCTTTTGGATATTTTGAATAGTGCTGCTGTAAACATACATGTACATCTATTTGTTTGAATACCAGTTTTAAATTCCTTTGGGTATACACCTAGGAGTGAGATTGCCAGATCATATGGTAATTCTACTTTTAACTTTTTAAAGAACCATCAAAATATTTTCTGCAGTGGTTTTACTATTTTACATTCTCACCAGCAATCTACAAGTGTCCTAATTTCTCCACATCTTTGCCTAAACTTATTTTTTATTTTTTCATATTTTGCTTTTTCAAAAAATTTCCTGAGTTTGCAGTAGTACCTCATTGTAATTTTGATTTGCATCCCCCTGATGACATCTGCATTGCAGGCAGACTTTTTACCAGATTTTTTACCAGGTAGGCTTCCACCAGGGAAGCCCAAGAATACTGGAGTGGGTAGCTTATCCCTTTACCAGCAGATCTTCCTGACCCAGGAATTGAACTGGGGTCTCCTACATTGCAGGCAGATTCTTTACCAGCTGAGCTACCAGGGAAGCCCAATGACTAATGAGATTGAAATCTTTCCATGTGCTTATTAGTCGTTTGAATGTCTTCTTTAGGGAAATGTCTATTCAAGTCCTTTGATTATTTTTTAATTGGTCATTTGTCATTTGTTGAGTTATAAGAGTTCCTGTATATTCTGGATTCTAGACCCTTAGATATATGATTTGGAAATATTTTGTTCATTCTTTAGGTTGTCTTTTCACTTTTTAATAATGTCCTTGATACACAAGTTTTTTATTTTGATGAAGTACATCTTCTCAGTTTTTTCTTTTGTTGCTTATGCTTTTGATGTCATATCTAATAATCCATTGCCAAATCTAAGATCATGTAGATTTATTCTCAGTGTTTTCTTCTAAGTGTTGTCATTTTAGTTCATATTTAGGTTATTGGTCCATTTTCAGTTAATTTTTTTATGTAGTATGAGGTACGGAACCTACTTCATTTTTTTCATGGATAATCCAGTTGTCCAGCACCAGCTGTTGAAGAGAATATTCTTTCCCCAACTGCATGGTCTTGGCACCTGTGTTGGAAATCAGTTGGCCACAACAGTTTAGATTTCTGGACTCTCAGTTCTACATGTCTGTCCTGTGGCAGTACCACACTGTTTTGATTACTATAGCTTTGTATGTTGACTTCTTTCAGCTATCATTATCTACATTAATAGAAGCAACAGTGGTAGAGAGTTTTCAAAAAATAGTTACTGGTCAAAAGATCAAATATATTTCCCTATGAGTTATCTTAAAATAACATTGTTATTTAGACTTCATTTCCTAACAAATGGTCTTGGATAGGCAATAAGATGATGCTCTGATTCAGTAATGGGAAAGTAAAACTCTTTCCAAAAACAAATATCAGGGGGAAGTCTGGTACCAAATCATCTTCACAATATGAGAGGGAGATAGAGGAATAGCAGACGTATATATTATGATCTTAGTGTTGTTTTTAAAAATATATGTGTCACAGACAAACAGAAAATTGGAAACATTTCAAAATATTGTTTATCTTTGAATGCTGAGCTTATGATTTTTATTTTCTTTTATGTTACTTTTATGTTTTAAAAATCTTATTTAATGAGCATATAATTCTTCTGTAATCAGAAAAAATTGAATAAAAGGAAAGAAGAAGGAAATTCAGTCCTCTTTCTCACACAGTAGGCTTGCAGTCACATACCTAAAGAAATCTAATGTATGCTGAAAGTGAGTATCTACTGAAGACTTCTGCTCCAGGACATGGTCCTTTTAACTTCTTGAAAAGCCAAGCCTCTAGGTGATATTTGACCTAAAAGTGTCCTGTTAGATGATTTCAAAGACTTCCTGGTAAAGCTCAGGAAAACGTCTGTTGAATTCCTCTTACCCCTACTCCTTAGTCATGGACTGCAAGGAAAAGTTTCTGATCATAGTATCCAAAATGTTCCATGAGAAGCTGTGGTGAGCTCTTGGAGCCCAGTAGGGCTCATAATAGCTATCATTCAAGTAACACTTATTGTTTACCAGGTACTTTTTAAGGCAGTTTTCATATTGTTGTTCAGTTACTCAAACATGTCCAACTCTGCAATTCCATGAACTTCAGCATGCCAGGCTTCCCTGTCCTTCACTGTCTCCCAGAATTTGCTCAGATTCATGCCCATTGAGTCAGCAATGCTATCCAACATCTTATCCTCTGCTGCCCTCTTCTCCTTTTATGTTCAGTCTTTCCCAGCATCAGGGTCTTTTCCAATGAATTGGCTCTTTGCATCAGGTGGCCAAAATATTAGAGCTTCAGCTAAAATATATTTTCACATAACTGGTCTGTGTCATCCTCACAACCACCCATTAGGATGTGGATCCTAATGCTACCATGTTAGTCTGGGTTCCCCAGAAAAACAGATCCAATAGGAGATAAGCAGATAGATATATAGACAGACAGACAAAGAGATGGAAAGGAAGGAAGGAAGAAAAAACATGCATACATAAATAGATAGAGTTCTTATAAGGAACTGGCTCAAACAACAATAGAGGCTACGAAGTCCCAAGATCTGCAGTTGGTAAGCTGAAGACCCAGGAGAGCTGAAGGTATTGTCTGAAGTCAGGGAAAGACTGATGTTCTAGCTTGAAGACAGTCAGGCATAGAGAGTATATTTTCCCTCTCAGCCTCTTTGTTCTATTCAGACGCTTAACAGATTAGATGAGACCCACCTACATTGAGGAAAGCAATCTGCTTTAGTCAGTCTACTGATTTAAATATTGATCTCATACAGAAACACCCTCATGGACAAGCCTAGAATAATATTTATCAAAAAAACTGAGCACCCATGGCCCATTCAAGTAGACACACTAAAATTAACATCACAGCTTCCTTGAATATTTTGGACGTTGACTTTTCCTAGACTCATGGTTAATGCTCTTTTTGCTCTTGCTTGCTTTGTGCTGGCTGATCATCTAAGCTTGCCTGGCCACATTTTTATCCAGATCAGCATCTATGAGACCATCCACCCCATCTGGCACCACTAACTGTTTGAATCATACACAACTAACAAGAAAGCCCTAAGACCTTATTGTTGCCCCATATTTTCAAGTTAAAACACAAAGTCTCAAGTCTTAAAATTTTAATTCGAAATATTTAATTGAGGAACTTAGTCAATTATAAAGGAAGTCAGCCCTGAATATTCATTGGAAGGACTGATGCTGAAGCTCCATTATTTTGGCCACCTGATGCAAAGAACTGACTCACTGGAAAAGACCCTGTTGCTGGGAAAGATTGAAGGTAAGGGGAGAAGGGGATGACAGAAAATGCGATGGTTGGATGGCATCACTAACTCAGTGGACATGAGTTTGAGCAAGCTCCAGGAGTTGGTGATGGACAGGGAACCCTGGCGTGCTGCAATCCATGGGGTCACAAAGAGTCGGACACAACTGAGCAACTGAAATGAACTTAGTGTCCTAAAGTTAAAGTTTGAAATTGGTAGGGGAAACATTCCATTTAAAAAAATATTTTAGTGAAGTATATAGTTGATTTACAATGTTGGGTCAATTTCTGCTGTACAGCAAAGTGATTCAGATATATATTTTTTTTCTGTTCTTTTCCATTATGATTTATTACAGGATATTGAATATAGTTCCTTGTGCTGGACAGTAGGACCATGTTGTTTATCCATCCTATGTATACTAGTTTGCATCTCCTAATCCAAAACTCCCAATCAAAAATTCCATTTTTAATGCTTGTGTATGAGTATTATCTCACTTGTATAGCCTGAATTTTATTATTTAGACTGTATAACTTAATTTTTATTATTTAACTTGTGTAGCTTTGTGACCAGTCATGTTTTTCAGCACTGTGAAAGTTCTCACAGAGTATATGTGATTATACTATGTTGTGAAAGGTCTCATAACTGACTGCTCACACTTAAAAGACATACTGCAAAATGTCTGGAGGCAGGAACAGTAAAAGGAAAGAGGCTGTTCTAAGGAGCTGAGACTTCTATAGACTGAGGTAGCCCCAGGAGATGAGGAAATGGAGACTCAGATCTCTTGATCGATTTTCTCCAGATTACAGATTGGTAGAGCAAGAACACAGATGGGCAGATTCTTAATCCAGTACTCCTTCTGGTTAACATTCTGCAACAGTAACATCCAGTTCAGCTGTTCCATCCCAGCTTCCAGAGCTCGTCAAACCTCGTCATTCTGGCCTTTGAGGCGTCCAGCTTCTCCAGTACTCAGCGGGCCTGTGTGCTCTCTGTCCGACCTTGTAACTGTTCTCCACCTCTTTTTTCATCTAATCAAGCCTTAGCTATTCCTTAAGTCCCAGCGACTCCAGCCCTATCCTGCTACCTTTCTTCTCTTGCCCTTACAGGTCTATAACTATTTTAGCATATAACATTCCTATAATTTGTGCATGTTTTATTTCCCCCAAGGAGATGATGTTATACTCTTTTTCTTTTAAACTTCTTACTGTGTTAAATAATGATTAGGGGATGGATGAATTAAATTTAGGAGTAAGACAAAGTCTGGGAAAGAGTACAGAATTTGGCTACAGACAAGATTGAAAATGATTCAAAGTTGAAGGTAAAACACAAGCAAGGCAAAGCAGTGGGAGCACTGGGCTTAGATGATGTGGCAAGATCACCCTTGGGATGAATAAGAAAAACTTAGTAGGTAAAGAGGAAGGAAAAACTAATGCAAGACCCATAAGACAAAAATTAGGTATTTCATATTGTACTGCCATGGATTCTTGAATAAGTTTTCCATACATACTCGCAGAGAAAAGTCCAGGGGAGATAAATTAACATTATAAATCTGGAGAACAGAGGACAGGGAAAGAATGCTGGGCTTGGAGCCAGCAGAGCTGGGTTTGAGTCTGTCTATTTCTCACTTATAACAAAAGGCAACTCAACCTGTCTATGCTTAGTTTTCTCATCTATAAAATGGGTATAATAATACTTATTTTAGGAGATTCTTGAGAAAACAGAGTCATGTATATAAAAGTAGTTAATTAGCATGATACCTGGTATGTGTTTCAAGTACTAGTTTTCCTGTTACTGTCCTGCTGGGCATATTGTGAGCTCACTGAAAAATAAAGATTCAAGAACTAGAGGTAAAAGACCTTGAAAGATCATTCTAGTGTATCCCTCACACCATAAGTGTGAAGAAACAGTATTTAGAGAAGTTGGGTGATTTGAGAATAGATTCCTTATCTAATCCTCATTGTGTGTCCCCATGCTGGACATGGTGCCACACACAGAGTGGGTGCTCCATAAGTGCTGAATGAATGAACGAATGTTCTTGAGTCACACAGTCAACGGCAGAGCCAAGGCTAGAGACCATTTCTCCCCATAGTGAATAACTCCAGATCCAGGGATGGGAGCAGTTGTTTTTCACAACACTTCTAAACCTCTCCCCTTATCTCAGCCCTAGTGTGTTGCCCTGCTTCCCCAGTAGCTAAGCAGAATCTGCCTGCAATGCAGGAGACACAGGTTCGATCCCTGGGTTGGGAAGATCTCCTGGGGAAGAAAAGGGCAACCCACTTCAGTATTCTTGCCTGGGAAATGTTATGGATAGAGGACCCTAGCAGGCTACAGTCCATGGGGTTGCAAAAGAATCAGATACAACTTAACAACTAAATAATAACAACAACAAGCTTATTACCCTAACACTTGTATCTCTAATAATGGCTTCCCAAAAACAAGTAAAAAACTTTTTCTCTCTTGCTGTCTTGGAAACATGTTCATGACAAGATTTCCTGAACAAGGGGGAAAAAGTGATAGCAGAAATCAGCCACAGCTGAGTGGTTCCTTGTAATGCAGCCAAAAACTGGGTGGTATCAACCAATAAGATTGTATCCAAGAAAGGAAGGGGGAGGGGCAGGGAGACCTCTGAGAAAAGCTTTTCAGTTTTGTCCTGGCATGAAATGCTTAGTTCTGTACATAGTTTATTTTAGAATATCCAAAAAGATGCTTGGCTAATATTTTATGACTCAAATATTCCTGCCAGAATCTTTTAGGCCAACCAACTATTAGTTGTCCTTTCTCTTCACTGAAGTAATGAGGATGCAAGCCTAAAATTAAAGATTCCTCTCTAAGAGAAAAAGCAAACTATTTCACCATGGTAAAATACTGGGTTTTGCCACATCTGATATCTGTGCATTTTCTGTATAGGATTCTTCTAAAATTTGGGGTCGGATCTCTTTCTGTTTACTTTTGAGGTAATTTTGGCTTCAATTTGGGCAACTGGAGCCCTGCCACACTGCTGTTTTCTGGTTAAGCTCCCATTGGTTGAGAACTTGGGGAAGTCGGCCACACGAGTGGTGTTCCAGTCTCAAATCCCAGCAGACAGCTACTGCTGCTAAGAGGGGCAGAGAAGCCTTGGTGCTCACAGGGAAATTCTCTCCATCTGCCTCTGGCTGGGTCTCAGCACAACAGGCACAGAGTGGTCTGTGAAGGAAATGAGCTCTCAGTGAGCCACGCAAAAAGAAGACCAAAGTGCTGAGCAGCACAATCTAGCTCAGATCCCTCATCAGTGAGGATCACATCTTACTGAGCTCACATTTTCCAGTCCTTCTTTGTCTCTGAATCAGTTAGCTCAACAACACAGGAAAAGAGATATATGTAGGATGAGACCCTCAATGACAGAAATACCCATCTTAGGTAGACATAGCCCATGTTGTGTTCCTGTACCATTTTCAGCTGTTCCTCTCATTCTAACCAGCGCTATAACCAGTGGCTAATGAGTAATGTGATGACTTCAGTCTTATACATGTATCCTTCATAATCTCTTGATGAGCTCAAAGAAGCCTGGCTTAGCAAGTGGAATGAACTGTTGGAAAGAAGGATTTCTCCCAAAACATTATGGAACATTTTGTTTTATTGCATTCAAATGTGCCTCAGGCTTCAATAGCAATCCCAGGATCTGTGTTAAGAGAGCTTGATAGGCTTTCAAATATTATATGTCTTCTGTGGTGGTAGGATAAGAGACCTAATTATTATACCTACCAATCTCTCTCTTTGCATGCCTGTACTTTCCAGCCTATATATTCTTCATGGCCACTCCCGCCTCTGTGTTCACTAATGCACTTCTCCCAGGTAGCTTTGGAAGAAGCTTCGGGTAGAGCTGCCTCTTTCTCTTACATCTCAGAGCACCAACAACCAGAGCCCTCACGTTGCATTGTACACCTTCTGCCTTGTATAATAATTCCAGGTGTGCACATGTGTAATATCCCTGCCCATCTTATCCTTCAGGCCCTTTACAACACTGTGCTGGGAGCAAAGTATGATGCAACAACAGCTTGTTAATAGGCCAAGTAGTTGTCAAGTAAATTGTGTGTAGAATGTAAATTAGATTAGTAGTTCTTAAAGTGGAGAGGGGGGGCCATGGTCAATATAATCCTTTGTTAAAGATTGTCATATTTATCTAAGAACATTGAACAGCCAAAAGAAAAACCAAAAAAACCTTTCATTTTTCCGTGTGAGTAAGGAAAATAAAACTAAAGCACAAGATTAGTGAAGCCTGCAGATACCAGGAAGGCAAGCATAGGTGCCAACTCTGCAGGTATGTACTCACTGCACAATGACTGAGAACTGTGACCTGCAGAAGCAGGCTGACCCTTCTGAAACTCTAGCATTCTTGTCTGGAGTATACTACGTTGTTCTCTTCCTCACCCACTGGCCAGTTACTTACAGCTTCCCCTGTGCTGTAATGGAGGCTTATCTCCTTTTAAATCAAGAGAATCACAACTACAATACTTTCTTCTCAAAACACAATGATCCACAGAGCTCCTTTGTCTAGATTTATTGAGTTAGATGGAGGCTTTACAACGACAGTCCTAACTACAGGCTTCACCCAGATCCAAAGAACTAAAGTAGAGTTTTATGAGCAGTTCATGAAATTCTGTGTATAAGCCATTTGCTATGATAGGGAAAAGAGAAGAAACTGAAATAAGTTTAGTTTTTCAGAAAACATTACAATTTTTTCAAGCCTATTTTCAGGAGGGGGTAATATGATCTGAGTCCCCTGAGACTCATCATTTTATCATCTGATTCTTCAAGATCTAAAAATTGTTGCCAGATGTTTTATTTTTT
Source organism: Odocoileus virginianus (assembly GCF_023699985.2). Taxonomy (NCBI): domain Eukaryota; kingdom Metazoa; phylum Chordata; class Mammalia; order Artiodactyla; family Cervidae; genus Odocoileus; species Odocoileus virginianus. The sequence continues at coordinate 71,012,565 of NC_069674.1, read as the reverse complement.
ACTACTTAATGTAATAAACATCCTTAAATATTTTGGCTACAGAGATTACATTAATCTATGGATACTAAACAATAGGCTTTTGTTTTATTTCTTCATTTTTTATTTCAATGTGGCTTGTATTAAGTTGCATTCAAACTAATAATTATGACAACCAGTTAAATTTATGAGTCTTAATAAGATTCATAAAATTTTTCATAATTTATTCAATATTTTTTTCCCAATACAGGTTGAAGTGTGATTCAGAAAGGACACAAAACATTGCTTTAACAGGAAAACTGAGGCCCAAGACCTGACCCAGAGAAGCAGAAATTGCACTGTGACTTTTCTGATTCATGCCTGCTTTTCCACTACAACCCCACCTGAGTGATTACACTTAAAACCATGTAACATTTTTCTCAAATACAAAATTTAAATGCAGCAATAATTTCTTTATCATATACAATATATAGCACTTTATAGTTTTACAAATGATAGTCTAATGGCTCAACAAAGGACAGAAATGGTATGGACCTATCAGAAGCAGAAGATATTAAGAAGAGGTGGCAAGAATACACAGAAAAACTGTACAAAAAAGATCTTCACAACCCAGATAATCACGATGGTGTGATCACTCAGCTAGAGCCAGACATCCTGGAATGTGAAGTCAAGTGGGCCTTAGGAAGCATCGCTATGAACAAAGCTAGTGGAGGTGATGGAATTCCAGTTGAGCTATTTCAAATCATAAAAGACGATGCTGTGAAAGTGCTGCACTCAATATGCCAGCACATTTGGAAAAAGCAGTGTCCACAGGACTGGAAAAGGTCAGTTTTCAGTACAATCCCAAAGAAAGGCAATCCCAAAGAATGCTCAAACTACCGCACAATGCACTCATCTTACACGCTAGTAAAGTAATGCTCAAAATTCTCCAAGCCAGGCTTCAGCAATATGTGAACCGTGAGTTTCCAGATGTTCAAGCTTGTTTTAGAAAAGGCAGAGGAACCAGAGATCAAATTGCCAACATCCGCTGGATCATCGAAAAAGCAAGAGAGTTCCAGAAAATCATCTATTTCTGCTTTATTGACTATACCAAAGCCTTTGACTGTGTGGCTCACAATAAACTGTGGAAAATTCTGAAAGAGATGGGAATACCAGATCACCTGACCTGCCTCTTGAGAAACCTATATGCAGGTCAGGAAGCAACAGTTAGAACTGGACATGGAACAACAGACTGGTTCCAAATAGGAAAAGGAGTACATCAAGGCTGTATATTGTCACTCTACTTGTTTGACTTATATGCAGAGTACGTCATGAGAAATGCTGGGCTGGATGAAGCACAAGCTGGAATCAAGATTGCCAGGAGAAATATCAATAACCTCAGATGTACAGATGACACCACCCTTATGGCAGAAAGTGAAGAAGAACTAAAGGGCCTCTTAATGAAAGTGAAAGAGGAGAGTAAAAAAGTTGGCTTAGAGCTCAACATTCTTAGCTCAACTAAGATCATGGCATCTGGTCCCATCACTTCATGGCAAATAGATGGGGAAAAAGTGGCTGACTTTATTTTTCTGGGCTCCAAAATCACTGCAGATGGTGATTGCAGCCATGACATTAAAAGACGCTTACTCCTTGGAAGGGAAGTTATGACCAACCTAGACAGCATATTAAAAAACAGAGACATAACTTTATAAACAAAAGTCCATCTAATCAAGGCTATGGTTTTTCCAGTTGTCATGTATGGATATGAGAGTTGGACTATAAAGAAAGATGAGCCCAGAAGTATTGATGCTTTTGAACTGTGGCATTGGAGAAGACTCTGAGAGTCCCTTGGACTGCAAGGAGATCCAACCAGTCCCTCCTAAAGGAGATCAGTCCTGGGTTATTATTGGAAGGACTAATGCTGAAGCTGAAACTCCAATACTTTGGCCACCTCATGCGAAGTGTTGACTCATTTGAAAAGACCCTGATGCTGGGAAAGATTGAGGGCGAGAGGAAAAGGGGACGACAGAGGATGAGATGGTTGGATGGCATCACCAACTCAATGGACATGAGTTTGGGTAAACTCCGGGAGTTGGTGATGGACAGGGAGGCCTGGTGCTGTGGTTCATGGGGTCGCAAAGGGTTGGACATGACTGAGCGATTGAAATGAACTGAATTGAATGGTTGAGAGCCTGGTCTTCAGAATTAGATGGATCAAGGTTCTAATCTTTGTCCAGACATTTTCAATGTGACCATAAGCAAGTTACTTACCCTGTTGTGGCATCATTATAAGTGGAGATAGCTTATATTAGCTTGTAAGAGCAGGTTGTTAAAATTTTAGGAACTATGCAAGCCAGGTGTTAAACACAGCCAGCTAAAAAATTAAAACCTATAAACTTAAACTTAAATAAGCCATATTAACAAATGTAGCGAACACCCAAACTTATGACTTTATAATTATTTTACTATTATATTTTATCATTATCTATGCTCTTGAAGATATGTATGTTTATTAGATCTGTGTGATGACAGTATTACATAGCGCACATTTCTTCCTTTCTCACTGTTCATTGACCTCTGTTAGCTTGAATAGACCCTGGTGAGAGTATTTACAGCATGGAAATTAGCAACCACTGTAATTCAGGAGTTTGCCTGTTCCTTCTCAGGTGTTAAATGTTTACCAACACACTAGTGCTCAGTTTCCACATCTCAAAAATGGGAATAATTATACACACCTCATATAGTTATTTATAAATATTAAATGGGATAATAAATGCAGAGCACATACCTCAACATCTAGTTCATAGTCAATACCCAACAAATGGTACCAATTTTTATTGTTGTTGTTTAGTCGCTAAGTCACGTCCAACTGTTTTGCAACCCTATGGACTGTGGCCCACCAGGTTTCTCTGTCCTCTGTCCATGGGATTTCCCAGGCAAGAATACTGGAATGGGTTGCCATTTCCTTCTCCAGGGAATCTTCCCAACCCAGAGATTAAACCCTGCATTAGCAGGCATAATTTTTTACCACAGAGTCACCAGGGAAGCCCACCAATTATTAGTACCATCCATTCAAATATAGAATGAGGTAAAATATAAGTAAATTATAATTTTGAATTTAGCTGTTACCAATTCATTTTGGTACATAATCTCTTTATTCACAGCTGGCTTAGCTGGTCACATAACTCTTGCTATTCCAATTACCCTCTGCTGATAAACTACCAAATCTGTACCTCCATTCCTAGCTCTGCTGCAAGGACTGGACTTCCACTCTCAAGTAGTTCTTGCCATTGACAACTAGATGTATCACAGGAAGCTCAAATTCAGCTTTTCCAAAATAAAATTCATTATTCTTTTCTCCCACTCATACTCCTTCTTTAGTTATCTTAGTTAATCATCTTATAGAAACACAAAATCCTAAAGCTGAAAAAGATCTCAGAGATCTAGCCTAACCTAGCCATTCTACAAAAGAGCTGAAGCAGAAAAACCAAGTAACTGCCCAGGGTTGCACAGGTGCTTATGTGGCATAGCAAAGGCTAGATAGGGGTCTCTTAACTTTAGTCTGGGGCTCCATTCACCATCCCAGTGCCTTCTGCTTACGAGGCAGAGAGAATGAGATGGCTCTGCCTATGCAATCTCTGTTACATTTGGCTAATACATTCACCTCTGGAGGTGCCTCCGCAGCTTTCTCCCACTTCTACCACAAACCCCAGCGGTGAATAAGTCAGACCTTCCATGATCTTTGCCTCTCTGAAAGGGGAGGTTGGAATTTATGTAGCGTACGGAGAACCGAAATGACCTTAGAATCCTCCAGTTTGCAGTTTACACAGTCCACCTTTAAGATTCATGAGTCTCAGAGAGATTTAATAGTATAAGAACTACTGATAAACATCTGTTGCTGTATTGAGTATTCTAATCATTTGAATGTTTCTGTGATGCTATCCCTTTTCATTTTTGTTGATTTGTATAATAACTGAAAAACAGTTGATGAAACCATAACTTTCACTGTAATATTTTGTAGTTTCCTAGGCTCTTTTCTCCCAGTAAATCTGAAGAAATATCAGGCTCAGCTCTTACCAAGAAAAGATAATCAGACCTTGCTCTAGCAAGTTACCAACTTCTCAGACACCTAACAAGTGTCCTGAGCTTCTACCTGAAGAACTTCGCTAACCATGCTCTGAAATCGGCTGCAGTTTCATTCATTCATTCATGAAATGTTGATCAAAGTCTTACTATGTGTCAGGTATTTATGATATGCTAAGGCTACAGATACAGATAATCAGGCTCAATCCTGGCCAGCGGGAGCTCACAGTGGGGCAGAGAGCAGACAAATAAGCAGAACATCAAATACATAGAGAACACTTAGTGGAAGTGGAATGAAGAAATCTTAACCCAGATGGGTTAGGGGAAAGGAGGGGTCAGTGAAGGGTTCCTAGAGAAGGTTGTCTTTGAACAGAGCCTCAGAGGATATGTGAACATTAACCTGATGAATGGGGAAACGAGACAATATGAGGGTATTTAGGCAGAAGGCAAAAAGTGAGCCTAGTGAAAGTATTTAGGCTGGATGGAAATGAAGAACAAAGGAGCAGAGAGGCAGAAACTATCATAAACCCTCTTGCTCTCTGGTTTAACTTTAAGCTGAAAATCTTAAATCTGTACCTTGGCCCAAACTACCCCTTCTTCATCTGGATCCTTTTCCCACTCCATGTTCAGGGTTACTGGTTTTTCTAGACATTTGGGTTTCAATCTGAGATTGGCTACAACCCAGCCTTCGTTACCAGCACAACTGTAGTCATTCTATGCATAACTTTCTATATAATGCCATAAACCCACTGATAAACACAATTGGAGAGACATTAAATCTGTAGGAAAAGTGGCTACCCAAGGCAATATCAACGTGAGAACTCTTGAAGTAACACACAAACAGAGCAGAGGGTAAAGGAAAAGCATAACCGGTGATCTGCCCTCCTAATCGGCACTTTCTCACATACACATAGGGTAGATTTATCCTTTCCGTTAAAACTGTAAATCCTACCCATATTTTTTGAGATTTTGAAGGAAACAAGATCTTAGAGAGCTCTGATATGAACATGGAAAACTAATGTGGATCTCTTTGGAGCATTTTGGCTGATGACTTTTAGTCACGTCTTCATTCATTAGGGGCATATATTAGATAGACTAGGGCTTCCCTGATAACTCACTTGGTAAAGAATCTGCCTTCAATGTAGGAGACCCTGGTTTGATTCCTGGGTCGGGAAGATCCCCTGGAGAAGGGAAAGGCTACCCACACTAGTATTCTGGCCTGAAGAATTCAGTCTGGCCCCTGTACAGTCCATAGGGTTGCAAAGAGTTGGACACAACTGAGCAACTTTCACTTTTCATGAGATAGAATAAAACTAGGTGAGAAGCTGTACAGATAGCTGCAGAGTGTTGCAGGCAAGGAAAACAGCCAGTGCAAAAAATCCAGAAGCAAGAACTTGTATGTTGAAAGAACATCAAGGAAGCCAGTGTGGCTGGAGAGGAGTTGGTAAGAGGAAGAATAATAGGAAATGATGTCAGAGAGACAGTTAGGGAAGAAGGCAGATTACACAGGGTCTTGAAGGTCCTTTCAAGGCTTTTTTTTTTTTTTTTTTAAGGCTTTTGTTTTATTGAGCAAATACAAAGACTTGCCAGGCATTTGAACTGAGGAAATACATTGACTTCTGTTTTCAGAAGACCATTCTAGGTGCTACTTGTTGAAAAGAAACTTAGAGGTTGAAGTGAAAGCAGAGAGACCAGTTAGGAAGCTGTCACAATAATCCAGGCAAGAGATGATGGATTGGATGATGACTTGGATTTGAGTAGTAACTGTAGAAATGGTGAGGAGTGATCAGATCCTGGATAGATTCTGAAGTGATAGTCAACTGGACTTCTGAAAGAGTGCATGTGGAATGTGAGAAAAAGAGGAGTTAAGATTGCCATATTAGTTGGCTAGGTATGCTGTAACAAAGCCACAAACTGGTGGCTTAAACAAGAGCAATTTGTTGTCCAGCAGTTCTGGAGGCTAAAAGGTCCAAGGTCAGTGTTAGGGGTGTTGGTTCATTCAGTGTGAGGAAAGGATATGGTTCAAGCTTCTCTCCTTGGTTTGTAGATGGCTGTCTTCATGTTTACATGGCACTGTCCAGTATGCATATGTTTGTGTCCAAATTTCCCCAAATTTAAAAAGAAAGGATGTCAGTCACACTGGATTAGGGCCCACCCTAATGATATCATCTTAACTAATTTCATCTGCAATGACATTATTTTGAAGTAAGTTCACATTCTAAGATACGAGGGGTTAGGAATTCCACATACTAATTTGGAGGGGATACAATTCAGTCTGTAACAGATGAATTCAAGACTCTTGGCCTAAGCATCTGAAACATGGAGCTGTCATTAACTAAGATAGGGAAGGCCAAAGGAGGACCAGGGATTATCTTTTAGAGCAGAGACTTTTTTTAAGGTATGAATCTAAAATTTGAGAGAGAAGTCTGGATTGAAGATACATATTGTCTATCATTATATGTATCTATGTCTGTGCATATATATGTGTGTGTGTGTATGTATATAAATGTACACATATATATGTGTGTATTCTCTATATAACATATATATACACATACTCATACACATATATACTCCTATAAGCATATATACTTATATATGTATATATGCATATATAAACATACTCCTATATACATACATGTATTTGTATATGTGCATGTGAACATATATTTGTGTGTGAATATTATACATATATGATTTGACATATGTGTGTGTGTGTGTGTTTGTCATTGTAGGTGATATTTAAAGCTATAATCTGTTAATAGGTGACATCACCAAGGGTGTGATGAGAAGAAAAGTAGACCCAAACTGAACCTTGGGGCTCTCTGTGATTAAGAGGTTGAAGAAAAGAGGTGACTTAGAGAGGCACCTTAAGAAACATTGTCAAAAACAGAAAAAAGAGTGAGAGCCATAGCACAATATAATTTATGAGAATTAATACCCACACACAGAACCACAATATAAGAAATAAAAAATACATTAATATATGTATATTAATGTATTCTTTTTTGTTGCTAGAGGAAGACTTTCATGTTTTGCTCATTTTTTAATTGAAGTACAGTTGAATTATAATATTGTATTAGTTTTAGGTGTATAGCATAGTGATTTAGTTTTTTTGCAGACTATATTCCATTATAGGTTATAAGATACTGGGTATAATTCCTGTGCTACACAGTAAATCCCTGTTGCTTATCTATTTTATGTATGGTATTTTCTATCTGTTAATCCCATACTCCTAATTGGCCCCTCCTGCCCTCCCCTCCCCTTTTGTAACCATAAGTTTGTTTTCTGTGTCTGTGAGTCTGTTTCTGTTTTATATATACACTTATTTTTGTATTTTTTTTTAGATTCCACATATAAGCCATAACATACAGATTTCTCTTTTCTCTGACTTATTTTACTATATATATATGTAATATACGTATAACATATATATATGTGTGTGTGTGTATTTGTATATATAAAATTGTTACAGCACCTAAAGAGTTCTGAATGGGTTCTGCTCAGGTCATGTTCTTCCTGGAAAAATTGTAGCAGTTGCAGATGGAACTTAAGAATGTCTAGGCCTGGGCCAAATGATAGTGGACACTAGAAAACACTGTTAATAATCTAAAAATAATATCTAATAGTGGCTAAGCATTTCCTATATGCAGCCATCACTGTAAGCCTCTTATGTGTGTCAAATCATTTAATTAATACAAAACACAGATAGTTACCATTAATAGCATTGTCCCCATCTCATAGATAAGGTAAGGTATACAGAAAGATTAGGACCTGCCCCAGCCCCATACCTATCAAATAGCAAACTCAGGATTAAAATGCAGGTACCCCAGAACCCGTTTTCCCAATCACTGTGGTATGTTACTTTCATGATGTCATGACTGACAGCTCCTCAGAACCACAAGGGAAGGGAGAGGAGTGGTTCTTTGAAGCAGAGAATTAGGTGCAAAGGAAAACTACCAACAGCTCATATAGTGGTTCATTAGTTTCACTTATCTAACTAAACATTAATCAAAATATTCAACAAGCATCTGATAAACATCTACCATGAGTTAGGTCACACATCATTCCTTAAGATGTATAAAAAGATGAATCCATTCACTGTCACCAAATGTCTCTCAGATCATAAATTACAAAGGAGCACAGGAAAAAGTACCTTCTTTACATGATAAAACCATTTTGTCTCCAAAGAGTCTTACCACATTGTATTTAAATATCGTTTTTTTTTTTTTTTTTAAATACCGTTTTTAAAAAATCATTTTATGGTATAAGCTTAGATTTTATAACTTTGAGTAAATAGTAAATATAAAAGCAAACAAATTAAATTTGTTTGACTGATTCAGCCAGAATCATTTTGTTAAATGAATGTAGTTGGGTTTTTTTTAAGGAAAATGTTGCACTCAGGCTCTGAAGAAAAATTTTTTAGAGAAATATGTTAATAAGCTTTATTTTTTTTTTAACACCAATTGTGTCAGGAACTTAAGTTACATTATCTCCAATATTCCCCAGTTTGAAAGAAAAATTTTAATTACTTTGAAAAATATTTTAACAATGGCAGCTTATTGAGATAAAAATGCTATCATTCAACAAGTATTTACTAAGTGCCTGTATATGGCTTAACTTTGTCTGGAAATCAAAGAAATACAAATTGAAAATATAAAATGGCATATTCAATGTTGAATTGACAAGTTTTTTATATAGAATATATTTATGAAGATAAACTGTTTTACATTCATCATAAATGTAAATTGGGAATATTTGTAGAGCATGGACAACCTTAAAAATAACCTCTGATCATTTCATTTCTAAAAATTTGTACCCCAAATTACATACATATATGCTAAAATATGGCTACAATAATTTTCCTCAGAGATTATTTATGATAGCCAAAAAAAGGTAGACCAGGAAAAAGAATTGTAGCCCAATAATGAATGGTTAAAATATAAGTTGATGTTTTGATACAGTGGAATACTATATACCCATTAAAAGTAAAGTTACAGGAAAATATTTAATGGAATAAAGAAATGGAATACTGAAAGATATGTGTAGTATATAATCCATTTCAATTCAAAAGAATACTAGACATGCGTAGCATAAAGACCCTAAAATTCTAGTAGTGTTGATTATTTCTGGGTGGTGAGTTTTCAGGTAATTTAATTTTTTTCTTTGCAGAGGATAGTGAGAGAGCTCACTGCAGCAGCCCTATCACAATTCAGGCCAAGAGGGAGCAGAGGTTTTTCCAAAGAGAAGAAACTGGGCAGAGGCATTACTTCAGCCACATCAAAGATGGTAACATGCTGGTGAACATCTAAGTGCTAGTACTCATTAGGAAATCAGTCATATAATTTAATGCACCCTACAGTGTTTATCCAATCCCATAAGAATGTAGAATATTTCTAAAGCATATGTAATTGATTTTCACTTTTCTTTGTAGTTCTCCATCATCTAGTTATTTATTGTTTCTAACAAGTATGGTTCAAATACTTTCACAATATTGTATAAATACATCTTTCCTTTTTTGGGCAGCCATGACTACATTAACATTTAGCTCTTGACATATTTTGTTTATGTTAATCCAGAGTTTCCAAAGACAGAGATGTTATTTTACTCATCACAGTGCCCGGTATGCAGCAGGCTCTCAGTAAACACCAGTGAAAAACATTTAGTCATAAGCTTCTATTCTCAACTCTTTTTGTTTTATCAGGACATTTTTCCTTGGTCAAACATATTAACACATATCTTCATAGTGCAAAATTCCAAACATATAAAAAGAAACTGCATTTTAGTTTTCAAGGGATGAACCTATAAAACCTGTGAATAATCAGCTTTCCTTCTTTGAAACTATTTTGTATTGTCATACCAATGCAATTAGACCAGGTAGGTTGAAACTATCCTCATAGGTAGGTAGATGGAGCCAGGAAAGTAGATGAAACCTCAGAAGACTTCATAAGTCCCTCGGGAGCAGTAACTTCCAAAATACACTGATTCGTCCTGAAGTTATAGCAGCAGCCATTATTAACATATCTATGGTTCATAATGAGCCCATTTCTTACAAAGTTTCAAATGGTAAAATTTCCAGTGCCTGACAACTAGGTTAAATCTCTGTTTGTTGTTAAATTATTAAGTGAACAAAGGGAAATGGAGTATAGATGAATAAAAAACACCCTAACATTATTTTGCATGATGTGAAATACTAACATCACTGTAGTTTGAGAATTACAAATTCATGATCAATTAGGAAACAAAATCTATTCTTGATACATTCAGACCAAACTCCAACACCTACTAATACAGGCAGGCAGTGCAGTGAAGTGGTAACTGCCCCAGATTAAGTGCATGTTTGGACATTACTGAGTGGAGAAGAGGGCGGTACACTGAGGAGTGGGCTCCATTTCAAGGGGTGAGGCTGACTGTGTTCCAGCCCCTTTTACCATGTGGGAATGCAGGCCCAAATTTGCTAGTTCTTATGTAATTTTTTTTTAAGAGAAACTTGAAGTCTAGATTTTTATTTGAAAACTCCAAAATTCCAAATGTTGGCTCAAAATTTAAAGACAGACTATATCTATATGTTTTGTATAAGTATCTGGCCAGAAGGTCATCAGTTTGAAACCTCTGACTTTGAGCTGTGTTTGAAAATATTTAACCTTAGGACATGTTTTTGTGTGTTTGTGTGTCTATGCATGTGTTTGTGTTGTTGCTGCAATAAATATTTGGTGGAAACTGAGAAGAAAAAGGAGTTAAGTCACACTGTGAGGAGGGTTCTAAAGCACTGAGGTGAGTTAGACACACTATATAAAAAATAGATAACTTCAGTTCTAATGAGATGGATGAAACTGGAGCCCATTATACAGAGCGAAGTAAGCCAGAAAGATAAAGACCATTACAGTATACTAACACATATATATGGACTTTAGAAAGATGGTAACGATAACCCTATATGCAAAACAGAAAAAGAGACTCAGATGTATAGAACAGACTTGTGGACTCTGGGAGAAGGCGAGGGTGGGATGTTTCAAGAGAACAGCATTGAAACATGTATATTATCTAGGGTGAAACAGATAACCAGCCCAGGTTGGGTACATGAGACAAGTGCTCGGGCCTGGTGCACTGGGAAGACCCAGAGGGATTGGGTGGAGAGGGAGGTGGGAGGGGGGACTGGGATGGGGAATACATGTAAATCCATGGCTAATTCATTTCAATGTATGACAAAAACTACTGTAATGATGTAAAGTAATTAGCCTCCAACTAATAAAAATTAAAAATAAATAAATAAATAAATAAATAAAAAATAGATAACTAATAAGAATCTAATGTATAGCACAAGAAACTCTACTCAATACTCTATAATGACCTATGTGGGAAAAGAATCTAAAAAGAGTGGATGCATGTATATGTATAACTGATTCACTTTGCTATACAGCAGAAACTAAACATTGTAAATCAACTATAGTCCTGTAAAATTTAATTTTAAAAGAAGGACTAAAGGATGTATCTTTCAGGGAGAGATTGATCAGTGGGATGTGTCAAAAGCATATTGAGTTATTTCTGAATTTGCAAATATTTCTTCCTTTGTGATCAGGCCATCTGTGTTTGCTGACATTCATATCCAAGTTAGGCCCCCATCATTCCACAGAGACTGAGAGATACAGACACTCTCTCTCTTGATGGTTACATATCAAAGGCTAGCTCCCAGGTGCTTGAGGAAGACATTCATGGGTTGTAAAACAGGTAAGAAACTTTTTAAGAAGTCGACATCTCAAAGGGAGCAAAAACAGAATGTACAACTGCACGTTTTCTAAGGTAAGAAAAAGGAGGTCAGGGATTCAGGGTCAGAAAGAAGCCTATCTGAAGTTTTGTCAATCTGGAGGGAACATTAAGGCCATCTTGTTCATAGAGTGGCAGATGTCGGTGCTTAGCAAACTATTGATATATCAGTAGATTGGATTTAAACAAATGGAAACTCTAGCCTTGCAGCTCTAGCTTAGCATCCCCTGCATCCTTTCCCCTACATCCTCCCCAGTGCCTAGTGTACCAGGAAACCATGATGTGCCAGTGGTGGTGGCTAAGTAGGATTTCTGTCCATTCAAGAACTTGGCGGAGAAATCCATTCTGTCCCTGCATTCCTTCCAGGAATACCTGCTTATAGCAGTACCAGTATGCTTTTACCAGCTGTGCAACCCTGAGAACCTTGGTCTTTTCATCTAAATAAGCTATTCTGCACAGTATTTGTATGCGCAGTAAATGTGATATGTATGAAACTCTCAACATGGTGCCTGGTGTTTAGTAACAGTTCTCATTTATGTCATTATATTATTTTCATGGAATGATGAACATATTATGACACTAGTTGCAATACACAGAGAGGTGGAAGAAAAGTTAAATGAATGGTGACTTAAAACGAACAGAACAGAGCAGAAGAAACGATCCAGGAGGCAGGAACTGTTTCCACAGTGCCATGCCATTCCCTCCACAATTCCACACTATTTTCTGCCCAGGTTTCTTAGTCTCGTTCCTTCAGACTTAAATATTTCCCCATGTAGACCTCAAATCTTCATGTTATTTAGACCAAGGATATAATGCAGTTAAAAAAATCATTATCTTTGTTGTATTTCCTTTCTTACATTTATCACTTGTAGCATTTTACCTAATGCTATTTACTCTCAGAGTCCACTTGGAAGCAAACTAACTTTTCAGGAAGTTCTTTGCAAATTCTCCCCACCCTCTCCCCCAAATATTTTTCTTTGTTTGTATCTTGGTAGCAATTCTAAAAAGTTTTCAAGATTTGGACTCTGCTATCATAATTGTGCACAGAGTATCTACACAGAAGTGGTCTGCTTCATCATCCAATGAGCTCTGCCTCTTCGTGGATGTGACACTCCAATGGAGGGAAGCCAAGAGCCTATAGTAGCAATCCTGGGGAAAATTTAAGCAGCTGTGTTCATGTAATTGAAAACCTCTGAAAAGTGCTGCAGTCCGTGCACAGCGTTAGTATAACATGAGGGCTGGGGCTGGATGCAGCCCGTTCTCTGGAGGACTTTGCCTGCTGCAGGAAAGAGAAGGCTGAAAGACAAACCTGGGTGCAGCCGGAAAGGTCCAGATAGATGAGCTTGTGGCATCCGTTCCCCAAATTCAGGTACTGTAAACCTTTGTCTGTGAACTTTCTGCAGTAAGCCAAACTAAGATTCTGTAAATTATAGAAGTACCTGAGAAGACAGGAAGAGAGAAGAGAGGAAGGAAAGTAATTATACTTAAGCTGTTTCCTCACATCTTTGTTAAGCCACTATGACAAAGAGAAGTAAAGCTGTAAATTAATCTTTTCTCCTTGCAGATATTCAAGAGTTGAACTTCATTGTTAATTCTCTTCTGTTAAGGAGATTTCAGTAGCATATCAGATAATGCATAATAACATTTCAAATGAAAATAAAGATTTGTCTAGATATTTAAGAAAACCGATTGGGATAAAGCTTTGGGGGCGGGGGAGGTCTGTGCATTCATATTGTTTGCAAGTTAGTTTGTGTTTGAAAGCAGTTTCAGTTTGTGTTATTGTTGCATTTAGCTTTTATATTGGAGCACCGAAATAACAGTGCAAATGTCTAGGAGGACAAACTCTTTGTAAACATTTAAATGGTGATTAACTGTTACATGAGAGTTAGGATTTGGGGCAGAAAGGAGGCAAAGTTAAACATAATAGGCTCTTAAAATGGGCATAGTAAGCAAATGGGTTGAAAAAATAGATTTGCATGTGCATGATTTTCTAAGTAACAGTTTCATTATTATAACTAAAGAAAGACTGATACACAGAGCTTAAAAGTGGATTAAGAACAGTCTGCAAATGTATAGGCAACATATGAGAGGAATAAAACCATATCAGAGGCTATAAATCTCACTGGAGTTGCAACAGATTAACTATGGCATTACCACCATAACCAAAATGAGAGCTTTCAGGAAAAAGGAGGGTCTTTAGGACAACTCTCTGCAAGACTAACAGTTTGAGGACACTCTATGGGCAACTTTCAAAGTCCTGCTAAGCCTGGTATTTTTTAAAAGTGCAAGAACTCTCACTTCTGCTCTTGTAATAGAATTAAACAACATGCTCTTGGCTTGTGATCTGCAGCAGTTTAACAGTGAACTAGAAAGCAAAAAGAACAAAAAGTAGGAGGAAAATGCCTCTCTGTCCCTCAAAAGCCCACAAATGACTATTAAAGTTTACTTTCACATAAATGGAAAATTAGATATGCAAGCTTTGATCATTAATCAGATTTATTTCCCAAATCTGAAAATATTATATGATATAATTCATATTTCATAGCGGATTATTTGACTCACACACATTTCCCTCTGGTAATGGCTATTTCCCTGAGATTCAGTAGAACAGAGAGAGGTCTTCTGGATTCCCCAGTGGCTGGTGGGCAGGGCTCTGAAGGAGAAAGCAGCAGTAACATCCCAAAGACATGACCCTTCTGGGGCCCCTGAGAGCATTGCCAAAGTTTTAAAAATGTTTTATCTTCCTCTCCCTGAATTATACGCTTGTGATTCAACTAAGTAAAATACAATTTTCTTGGGGGGTTGTCATTCCTAAGAACTTTTTAGCTTTCCAATTTGGAGAAAGGAATAGTGAGGCAGGCACCATGACACAATGGAAAATACACAGGGTTTTGGAATCTAACCAAATTGGATTTGAATCCCAGCCCTGACACTTACTGCAGCTGCCCCTTAACTGCTCAGAGACTGTTTCCGCGTTTATTAAGTGGAGATTATAGTATTATCTTTTTTTTCAACCCTGACCAACTGTGGGGCCTCCAGCTTTCCTGAATCTTAGTTTTCTGTAACATGAACATCTGTAACATGAATATAACGTATCTGCTTTTTCCTCTTAATAAAGATGTGGCAATTACATAAGAATGTATATATAATAGTATTATATTGAGGGTGATTTTTGATGATTAAAATCAGTAGGGATATGGTAAAACCTTTAAAAATACATATATTGTTATTATTGCTACTACTGTCTCAAATAATACATATGAATTATTCTTACAAAGCTTGACCTTTTTTCCATTTAATGGAATAGGTACTTACCTGACAATAGTGGTACATACAACTAATTTGAAGAGTTTGAGGGGCCTTGTATTCCATCTGTACCCTACTTCAGTCATGGTGGTAAAATCATGTGTAATCTGTTAACCCCAGTGAGATTGATAGTCTGCTGTTGTTTCTATTCCTCCATCTGTTGCCCATTTATTTGCTGACTGTTCTTCCTAACCTATTTTTAAGCTCTGTCCATCAATCAGTCTTTCTTCAGGTATAATAAGGAAACCATTACTTACATAATCATGCATATTCAAATATATTCAAGTCTGGTCCAAGTCTATTTTTCAGTTTAAGTGCATGTGATCCATTAACAAATTCCAAAAATGAGAATTGAACAAGCAGCTTTTAACTTTTTTGTGTGTCACAGATACTTTTGGATCTATGGCCCCTTTGTCAGCATAATGTTTTTAATGTAAAATAAAATACAATTACAAAGGCAGCCAATTTTATCCAAAGATATTATTAAAATATTTTTAAAAACCAAATGAGTGAAATAATTGTATATGCTTCTTTATTAACATGTTAAACAACAACATCTAGTGACAGGTCTATTAACTACAATGCTTTTGAAGCAGTACTGAGTACCAGTGATAATTTTAAATATTTGTAACAACTATAAGAAAATACATGTGATAAGAAAACAATTGTGATTTGTATGGATGGAAGAGTCCCAGGGACTGCTAATACTACCCTGATTTTTTTAATATATATTTCAGTTAGAGCTTAGTGAAAATAGAGATTTTTTTTTTTTTTATCCTATCAAAATTTATCGAACCCCTGATTTCCATTCATGATCTTCTTGGAGGATCCACTGACCCCAGGTTTGGCAAAAGTCACTTAATTAAACTAAATGACTCTGAGATTCAAAGTCTAGATCTATCTCTTCAAAGTGGAACCTCATGGGAACCATCAGTTTGAAAGTAAAACACAAATCTTGAGTGGCTCTGTTAGCCTTTCTAGGCTTTTATAGTGCTGCAGACTTGAGCTTTGGGGGATGAGAAAAATATTGGTTGACAGTGAAATCACACTTGGCAAATTTTATGCAATATTGCCACTTTTTATCCTGAATTTTGATAAAGAAATATGTCCCTTATATGAGTTAGATCTGGTTAATCATTTTTCCAATCCAGAGATGACTTGATCATTCTAATTATACTTAAGGCAGTGTTTTCAGACAATGTTTTCTAATTATTTGATAATTTTTTCTTATGTGTGTGGGGAAGGTTCTCTTTGTGATTTATTTTTCTACTGTTACTATAATCTTTAAGACATCACAATTCTTACAGAAACTACAGAGATCACTTTTTCTTCTTTCTTTGGGTTTTTTTTCCATTAAAGAATTGAGGCCCTCTTTGTTAGATCTTCAACACCTGAGGGTACCTATTACTAGAAGGAATGTAGAATTCTGTATTTAAATTAACATTTCTCTGAAAAATCTCAACACAAGGCCCAGTCTGTAAAAGAGAGTATTTGCATATGGATTCTTTTGAGTTGAGTACTGGACTTAGTCTTGCAGAGGCAGTTTTTAAATAGAATTCCTGCAGAAAATCCAAATGCAGTGACTTGACCTCCTTTACAGGGTGGACCCTAAGGATTTCCAGTCACGGCCACAGCTTACTCTGTCTACCCCGCTCTGATGAACTGTGGCAACACTATATAACATGAGAATACTTGTCAATAAGAAGTCACCAGTCAATTTAAGGGTTGATTCATCTATAGGAAAAATAGACATCATGCTTCTATAGCATATAAGTTTCCATTAAGAAGCAAAGATCATAATATTAATATCTTTACTCACCACTCTGTGCCCAGAATAGTTGGAAATAGCAGTTGATCAATACATGGTGAATAAGTGAATGAGTGTTGCTACTAGAACTCAGGGAGGAATCACTGTGGAGTTCTGATAGATGGTATGATTTGAGATGTAAAGTCTGCAGATTAGCAAAGAGAAGAGAAAGGCATTCTAGCTTGTAGAGAAAGAGAAGCATGTAGCAATCAACTGACCAGAGTTGAGAGTTTCCTTTGGAAAACCTAGTCAGATAAGTTCGATCAGATAATGATAAAGAACAGTAAAAGAAGAGTCCAGACCTTAAGCATGTCAAAGACATAATAAGACTAAGTTCAGGACAATACGCCTCACAACATAAGGGAAGAGAGACCAAGGGTGCACTATCTGGATGCTGCACCAAATGAGGTACTGAGAATGCCACCTTGATTGTGGCAATGGAATAAATGGACAGAGTTTAATCCAGGAAACATTTAAAAGCAAAAAATACTTTGGAATGGGCCTGAGCTATGGGCAGCCCTTGTTTTCAACTTTAGAAAACTGAGCAAGTCCCCAAAGAAGTGAGGAAAAATATTCAGATAAAAAATTGGCAAATCACTTTTGCCAAGAAAGGCAAACAAATTACATTTTTCTTTGGAAAGAAACACTAAAGGCACCAGAGAGAGAACAAGAACAGCAACAAACAACACTTCTCTAGTTATTTATAGCTTAAAAAATGTTATTACATACCCAGTCATGATTAAAACAATAGAAAGCAGAGCAGAAATAGAGAATCATTATGAGATGTATTTTTATTATAGATAAGAAAGCCAGTGTACTTTTTTTCATATGATGAAAAACATCAGTATCAAGTAGCATTTATCCGGAATGTTGTCTCAATAGCAAGAACTAGAAGTTAAAATCAAAACAAAATTCTCATTTTAGGTCCTATTTTCCTATATGTTGCCCACTAAAGATATAGCTTCATTTGTAAAATAAACATCCTTAAAAAACTATGCAGAGCTATACTATTATTTTAAATTTTCTAGAAGAAAAAGTTATCTCAAAGTATGGTTGGGAAAAATGTTTTGAGTTTAAAAAAAAAAAGTGATATATGCTACTCCCAAATCGTCTACTTAAAAGAGTTCAGATTTTCACATATGGATTTATAGATTTTTAAACATGTATCTCTCTCTCCCCTCTCCAGCCCCCCCCGAATCACTTTCTATCTATAGATAGATCAAATACAATAAACATACACACATGTACTATATATATATAAAAACACATTCATACATGCACATATATTCACACACACATATATATCTTAATGTGGAATTTCTAAAGAAAACTACTGAGTAATATTCTATATTGCAGGACAGAGAATCCTACAGAATTCCTGAAAGGATCAGAGGCCCTCCACAGTGGTGCTGCTGGAGCTGGCTTGCACTAGCCCATGAGAACCAACTGTTAGCATCTCTTCTCAACTCTACATTCAGTGGCATGTTGGTAGCTTAAAACTGGCCATGATGGAATTATTTATGTCACAGAAATCAGTAAATCCTACAAATCAAAACATACCTTGACCCCCTACCTCAGCCAGTTATTAAATATTTACTGGAACACTGCTGTCCTAGGAACACATTTTGAGAACTACTGGTACAGAGAATGCAGTATTGCTGAGAAAACAATGATGAGAAATAAGATGATAGCTTTGAAGGACTGGAATAAAAATCTGACCTGAAAATGAAAGGGGATTCTTAAGATAAAACATGAACAAATAATGTTAAAACATTAAAAAAAAAAAGTCCATCAGTTAACCTAAATTGAGAGATTGTTTACAAAATAAATACACAGTATTCTTCAAGTGTCATAAATAAACAGTATTCTGCAAGTGTCAAGGTCATGAGATACAAGGAGCAACTGTGGACTGGTACAAACTGGAGGGCACTGAGAAGAAATGACAGCTGAATGTAGTGTGGAAGCTTACATTGGATCCTAGAGCAAAAATAAAAGAACATGAGTGGAAAACTTGATGAAATTTGAATAAAGACTTTAGTTAATAGAAAAGTAAAGAGAAAACTATCTCTTTTTTAGCTGAGAAAATTTGTTTTAATGTCCAAAAGGTTTACTGTGTCCCAGAAAAAATTAATTAAAAGAACACAAGTTTGGAAAATGTTTTTAATTTCTCAGCAAAAAGGAAATTCCTGCCAGCATCTTGGCAGAAAAAAAAAAAAAGAGGTTACCAACAAAAGAAGAGAAAAATCAGGCTGGCTTTAGACGTTTCTTTAACTTGAAATAGTGAAGATTATGGAGCAGCATTTGAAGGGTTTTAAGTAGAGTAAGGGACATGATTCAAGAACTGTACCTTGAGAGAATTTGTTGTTCATCCTCTGACACAACAAAAAGTCATCTTCAGAAAGCTATGACTGAAAATCTAGCATCTGCACATATTTCCAAATAAAGTTTGTAAAACAATGTTTCCAGTCATCATGCATGCGTCTCTGTCACTTCAGTCATGTCCGACTCTACTCTTTGCGACTCCATGGACTGTAGCCCACCAGGCTTCTCTGTTCATGGAATTATCCAGGCAAAAATTATATATATATATATATATATATATATATATATATATATATAGTGGGTTGCCATTTCCTCCTCCAGATCCAAGTCATCATAGGATGAATCAAAATTAAAGAATAAGGAAGTTGTGATACAAATAGACCATCAATGAATGACAAAACTACAGTTGGTGGTGATGGTGGTTTAGTCGCTAAGTCATGTCCGACTCTTCTGTCCATGAGATTCTCCAGGCAAGAATACTGGAGTGGGTTGCCGTTCCCTTCTCCAAAACTCGGGTTAGGATTACCTAATCATAAATATGATTACAACTTTGAGTACAGACATCAAAAATCAATATTAAAAAAGTTAGATGATAAAAATCACAATTCATTTGTATTTACATATAGGTGAGTCAAAGTAGAGGAACATAAGGCTCAAGGGAGAAATAGAATGTAGTAGATCTCTTGTTGAACACGGGGGGAGCCAAAGTTAGTATTTCATTGTAACTTTAATAATTAGAGAAATGCATGATAAAGCATGTTTTTAAAAAACATAGAAATAGCCACTAGTTAGAATACACAACAGAATATGCATTTATCTAAATGCATTCAGATTATAGATATAACACATTTTATAAAAAGCAGAAAAGATAAGTACAGTGCAGTAACATAAAAATAAAAAACATAAAGCAAGATGATAAAAATAAGACTATATACTCAGTTTTGACAAGAAATGTTAGTCTTTTAAAGCACTTTCTTAAAAAGGCAAAGAGATTGAAATTTTTTAAAATAGAAGTTAACTATGTGCTACTTGTGAAAGATAAACCTAAAATATAGCAACACAAAGGTTAAAAATTATGACTATACATAGTTATTTCACAAAACTGCAAGCAAAAGAAAACAAAGGTGACTGTGTAAATAGCATTTTAAAAGAATTTAAGACAAAGAAACTTCAACCAGGATAGAAAAATATAATTTTATGTAAATAAGTGCTACAATTTATAGATAGATTGTATGTACAAGTGTACTACTTATTAATCCTTATGTGTTAAATAACATAAAAATAAATTAATAAAAACTTCATTATAATAGGCAACTACTATATCACTATGACATTAAGAATTTACATAATCACGTGCATATATACATAGAAATTTTGTTCTCTGAAAGAAACTCTCTTGTTTTAGACATTCATGGATGATTTATTGAAATTGATTATATTAAGTAGTCCACCAAGAAATCTCCATAAATTTCAAAAAGTAGAAATAATTTTGTCCATGTTTCTTGACCACAGTGTACAAAACTAGAATTAAAAACAAAATTCTCTTCTAATAATTATTGGATCAAAGAGGTAAGCAAATATATAACAGTTTTTCAGAAAAGGAGAACAATACTTATCAGATCATACAAGCTTTGCCTAAGTTCTTCTTTGAAAGTAATTTCATACCTCTGTTTTCTTATTTTAGAAGAAAAGAAGTCAATTAAATCATACAAATGAAAAGTTTAAAAAGATACATGTACATCATATCCAAATCCAAAAGTATTCATTTAGAAAATATAATGAGGAATCATAATCAGAAAGGATACCATGCACAATGGCAATTAAAAAGACACCACGAAAACTATCTGTATGAGTAAAACAAAATTTTGAGACATCTTAGAGCATTTGAAAAAAGATATTTTTTTGAAGTATACTATGTTCCTGATGGGCTTCCCTGGTGGCTCCTTGGTAAAGAATCTGCCTGCCACTGCAGGAGATGCAGGTTCAATCTCTGGGTTGGGAAGATTCCCCTGGGGGAGGAAATGGCAACCCACTTCAGTATTCTTGCCTGGGAAATCCAAGGGACAGTGGGACCTAGTGGACTACAGCCCATAGGGTTGCAAAGAGTTGGACACGACTAAGAGACTGAACAACGAAATGTTCCTGATAGGGAGACTAAATATTGTAAAAATATGGCTTAGTTTCTAATTTATTTTAATTATTGGCATACTGGTAAATATCTAACAACTGACTCTTCAGAAACATATGCATATATATATATGTTTGCTATAAAATTATACATCTTACTATTTTACATTAACTATTCTACAGATATAAAAGGTGAACAGCCCGCAAATTACAAATAGTAACATACACAATACTGTTTATTACTGATTTCGTATAGCCAGTTGATTCTTACACAATGCTTTCATTAATTGACTTTTGCCAAACTCGTAAATATAGCTGGTACTTTTGTCTTCTCCTGTGTGTACTCAAAGGAAAAATAAAATTGGTCAGTCTGCTATATTTATATTTACCAAAAAATAGAAGTAAAATTTTAAAAATTGAGGAATGAGTATAATTCCAATACAAATATATTTATTTATATTAATGGGTAAGGCAAAAGTGAAAGAAAAAGGTGTGTGTCCAGATTTCACTCAGTCATTAATGATGTGACTACTTTGCTGAATCAGATAACAGTTTTCAAGTACTGAAAAGATGCTTGCTCAACATTTTTGTGCTATTCACAATGTTGCAGCTACAGACATGGCATGCCTTTTTTCAGTATGTTTTATGGAAGTATAGTTGATTTACATTGCTGTGTTAATTTCTGCTGTACAGTAAAGTGATTCAGTTATACATATATTTCCACACATTCTTTTTAATATTCTTTTCCATTATGATTTGTCATTGGATATTGAATATAGTTCTCTGTGCTACACAGTAGGACCTTGCTGTTCATCCATTGCACATATAAACACTTACTTCTGCAAACCCCAACCTCTCACTCCATCCCTTCCCCTAACTCCATCCTTCTTGGCAACCACCTCTTTGTTCTTTTTATTATTATTATTATTTTTTTTCATTTATTTTTATTAGTTGGAGGCTAATTACTTCACAATATTGCAGTGGGTTTTGTCATACATTGACATGAATCAGCCATGGAGTTACATGTATTCCCCATCCCGATCCCCCCTCCCACCTCCCTCTCCACCCGATTCCTTTGTTCTATGTCCATGATTCTGTTTCTGTTTCATAAGTAAGTTCATTGGTGTCATATTTTAGATTCCACACATAAATGATATCATATGGTACTTGTCTTTCTCTTTCTGACTTACTTCATTTAGTATGACAATTTCTAGGTCATCCATGTTGCTGCAAATGGCATTATTTCATTCTTTTTTATGATTTTTTTATGATTTTCTATCATGTATGTATATACCACATCTTCATCCATGCTTCTGTTGAGGGACATTCAAGTTGTTTCCATTGTCTTGGCTATTGTGCATAGTGCTGCTATGAATATAGGGGTACATGTATCATTTTGAATTATAGTTTTGTCTGAATATATGCCCAGGAATGGATCATATGGTAATTCTATTTTTAGTTTTCTGAGGAACTTTCATATTTTTTCCCACAGTGGCTGCGCCAACTTGTATTCTCACTAAGAGTGTAAGAGTACCTTTTTCTCCACACCCTATCCAGCATTTGTTATTTGTAGTCTTTTTAATGATGGCCATTCTAACACTTGTGAGTGAGGTGGTATCTCATTGTCGTTTTGGTTTGCATTTCTCTAATAATTAGCAATGTTGAGCAGCTTTTCATGTGCCTATTTGCCGTTTGTATCTCTTCCTTAGAGAAATGTCTATTTAGGTCTCCGGCCAATTTTTCAGTTGGGTTGTTTGATTTTTTTGTTGTTGAGTTGAGCTGTCTGTACATTTTGGAAACTAGGCCCTGTCAGTGGCATCATTTCAAATCTTTTCTCCCATTCTATAGTTCAAAACATGACACACTTTTAATCTACTATATTGTTTTCTCCAATCTAAACAGTCAACAGAAAAATAAGGCAGGCCCTAATTTTGTATTATTTGCCATTTTCCATGCCATTTGGCTGATTTCAAGCTATCAGTGAGAGATCACTGAACATGGAGCTGGGAAGAGATGCACGGAGCACACTATTTTATAGTATTTTCACCACACAGATACAATAGACATAAATAACCTCAAGAACACAGATAATAGTAGTGTGTACAAAAACATTAGAAGATGATGAGTTTTTAGTACTACCTATATAAAAACTTTAGACATATAAGGAGATATCACACATCACTTGAGAAAAGTTTTATTCAGTAAATGATGCTGCAATAATTGGTTAGTTATTTAACAGCTCTTTTTTTAAATCACTGAAGTATAGTTAATTTATAATGTTAGACCCCAGTGTTATAGTATTAGATCCCAGTGTACGGCAAAGTGATTCAGCTGTACATACATGTATACATATATATACACACACACATATGTATATAATATATTCTTTTTCAGATTTTTTCCATTATAGGTTATTATAATATATATAGTTCCCTGTGCTATACAGTAGGTCCTTGTTTTTTATCTATTTTATATACAGTAGTATGTATATGCTAATCCCAGACTCTTAATTTATTTCTCCCCCTCCCCTGCTCCACCCTGCTATCCCCAGGAGTTTGACACCTCTTGATGTGAAAAACAAATATTCTCAGCTCATGGACTGCACACAAACAGGCTTTGGGCCACATGGGTCGAACCTGTTAGATCGTTGCTTCATTTATCTACCAAAATTAATTCTAGCTTGATTATAAATTTAAAAACAAATCATAGAAGAAAAAAACGTATATCAAATGCCTGGAAGGAGGAAAACTCTCTATTTTTAAAAGACTCAGAAATTTCAAAGGAAAAATTTTGTAGATTTGACTGAATAGAATGTGGCAAGTCAATTAATGAGATAAACAAATATGTCACCACCCTTTTCCTAGGCTTGCACATTTCCAGAAAATGGTTAGAAAAGATAAGGAAGAGTACTACCTAAAATTTTCTCTGTTTAAGCATCTCTGAATACGTCACTGTCATTTTTAAAAAGATTTAAAAATAGTTACATTCTCAAAAATGATTCACTCCTTCATAGGAGTTTGAAAAATGTTTTGAATCTCTCCCAATATGAGTATATACTCTTTCCTGATTAGTTTTTCCTTGGTGAAAATATGGAATAATTGAATGATGTAAATTTTGGATAAAGTTGAATATCCTGTCAGCTCTTAGTAATATATTCTTCTGTGCCTTCTCCTCCAAAGAAGTACTAGGTTGTCAACAGTCCATAGGTCAAAAAAACAGCAAACATTAGGTTTCCTGGAGGTGATGAGGGGGTCCCAGCAGGTAACCGGAGCATGCCAGTAGGGAACCTGGCACTGCAGAGTTCAGTCTGAGGAAGCAGGACATCGGGTTTCTGTTGTAGAGAAGTCTGAGCACTGGACTAGAATTGAGGGGCCAGGCTTCAAAGTCCAAGAATGAGGACCCCCAGAAAGAGACAGGCAGAGCTTAACTCAAGCTATATGGGCACATTCCTACAAGAGTGACACCAAAACACCAGCCAAGGCAAAGGATCAGTTAATTGTGCAATGGGTACCCACCAGGAAGGGAGCGCATCAGCACTTGAAAGCAGTCTCCTGTTATCAGGATAGGGGTGCCACAGTCAGGGAGTGTTAGTAAAAGGAGCACTGCCTTTGGGTGATACTACAGCAACTCAGGGCCTAGAGGAGCGTAACTAGTTTCAGGGTAATACAGATAACACAAGCATTACCTTGGCAGGAGTCTCATTGTCCTGTTGGTGATAATTGTGTTAGATAGATTGAGGTACAGGACTCCAGGGCAGCTCTCAGAGATGTATCTCATTGATTCATCCTGCATAACAATAGAGGGAAGAATCTTATCAAAGTCTGACAGGCTTTGCTATTTCCCCATTATCTATCATCTCTCTTCCTGCCCCCACAAAAGTATTTGCAAGACTTGGTCTCTTCATACTCTTTATTAGTTATAAATCAAATTAAGTAGAAGGTTGCTTTGCTTGCAACTTCATTACTCCCTCCCCTTCCCTTTCTTTGGGCTTCCCTGGTGGCTCAGAGGGTAAAGCGTCTGCTTGTAATGCAGGAGACCTGGGTTCGATCCCTGGGTTGGGAAGATCCCCTGGAGAAGGAAATGGCAACCCACTCCAGTACTCTTACCTGGAAAATTCCATGGAGGGAGGAACCTGGTAGGCTACAGTCCATGGGGTCCCAAAGAGTCAGACATGACTGAGCAACTTCACTGTTCCCTTTCTTTAGAAATAAAGTCCCATTCCATCACAATGACACTTTATTAAAATTTGAACCCTTGCCATTTCAGCTCTATGACAGGAAATTTGAGCTTGTGTCAAAGTGTCAAACAGTCTTGACTCTTTAGATATATGAAAATGATTGAGGGAGGGGGGATCGGGATGGGGAACACATGTAAATCCATGGCTGATTCATGTCAGTGTATGGCAAAAACCACTACAATATTGTAAAGTAATTAGCCTCCAAGTAATAAAAATAAATGGAAAAAAAAAACACATTCTTGGAAAAAAAGAAAAAGAAAATGATTGAAAAGGGACCCATTTTTAAACTTTAAAATCATTCTGAAAGACAGGAGTAGTAAAGTCTTTCAACTGGACTTCATTAAAAAGTGAGTCCATATTTATACACAGATATATATATATATATATATATATATATATATATATATAGAGAGAGAGAGAGAGAGAGAGAGAATGTTTGTGTCTGGTGAAGTTTCTGTGGTTCCATTACTGGATATTTAAAACAGCTGAACAGATTTTCACCAAACTTATTATAAGTTTGAGATGGGTTGAATTATAGGCTGCATACATGTTGAACACGAAATTTAGTGTCAGGAAAACTGTGCAGGAGAATCTTAAAGATTCAGTCAGCCCTCCTCCAGAGAGCTGAAAACCAGAACAAGAGAACAGTATGACTGCAACATAAGACAGAAAAACAAAGAATGATTTCAATCATGAGCCCTAAACTCAGGTTTACAAGATAGATGAATTGCAAGCTTGGATTGCAATGGTGCTGCTTCATGTGTGGGTAACTATTTGTAAAATGTCCTAGAATGAGTAGCAGCAGGTTTGTGTTTATTTAATGATGGTGGATGAGTCTCCCCAGGAATACTGAAGAGGTCTGCTAGTTTTAAATATCTGTGGTACCTTGTCCTAGAAATAGGCCATTACAGGAAGAGGCAAACTGTCACCAGGCTGGCTGATGTGGTTTGGGGAGGTATTCTGCATGGTCAGTATGGCTGCCCCCAACAGCACAAAGGATGGCAAATGTTTAGTTTCAGCCAGACTATCGGTGCTTAATATTCTATTCCTAGCTACTTCTTGGAATCATGAATATTAAAATAACCAAATCCTACAGGTCAAAGCATCTTGCACATGGGATAAGAATTGGTTGATTTAAGGTGCAAACCATACCTTAAAGAGAACATAAGGGTTTTTTTAAGGTGTAAAACTGTAGTTCTGCTGTAGAAAAGATTCTGTGTGTCAATAATGCCTGAGAACAAGTACAGGGCTTTTAATAAACACTGTATTCTTACCACTGCACTCAAGATGCCAGCAAGTTTTCTAGACATTCCATCACAGAAATGTAGGATTTGGATATACATGTATAGATTTTAAAAAGTAAACAGTACACTTTTCCCCAACAGGAATGGAGAGAACAAGCATAATGTGTGGCATTATAGTTTAATACAAAGAATCTATCTTCAAAAATATTCATGCTGTCAATCAACTATTGAAGTGACTATGCACCTGTTGGAAGATTCCGGCAAAAATGCAGATGAAATGGGACATGGCGGAGGAGAGAAAGCTGGCTTACACCCTTAAAGTCGTAGTCACACAGTTGTAACTGTGGGAACCAGCAAGAGGAAGATGTAGTAGGCTTTCTGTAGCGTGGAATAATCCGATATTCCTTTGAGATGAGGAAGCAAACCATTCTCTTCATTTTCCTGTCTGAAGGAGATTCAAACTAATTTTGTTTTCAATATTTAAAAGAACAAAAGAACTCAAGTTGCAATTCCCAGATACTTGAGCACATAAAATGCAAAAACTGTTTCTGTGTTTAACACTGCAAGATGGTCTGTGGAATTTGTCCACAATGCACTCGAATCTTTCTGGATGTAATATATTCATAAGGCAAGCTTCTTAAAAATCAAACCTTTTTGAGTGAATGTTACTCAACTCCTTAAATGTAAGCCTGTCTCTTAGTCTTTGTCTCAAAAGGAAAGACAATAGTAAAATGTAGCTGGATAAAATTATCAGCTCTGTATATTGTTAGACTAAAACTGGAAAAAAGACTTTGATGTTCACAAATTCAACACAGATGGCATTGTTTTGACTTTCCTATTAGAAAGCCAAATTTACAGAATATGATCTTTTTTTCAAGCAGGAACTAAAACTCCCTGAGGGCAAGAATTGGAACCTAATTAATCTTAAATTCCCTATAACACCTCTATTTTATAACATATAAATTCCCTATATATAATGTATCTTTAACACAGTAGGTACTAAAAATATGCACATCAAGAATGAAGTAGAGTAGAAATCTGAAAGAAGAAACTGTAATGATGAGGCTGGGTAGATAGCAAGAAGGAGCCAATTCATGAAGTCTTTTCACCTGTGCCAAGGTGCATGGACTTCAGTCTGGAACTGGTGATTTATGAGGCACACGAAGCAATCAGGCTCTTCGTTCTGTCCGTCCTATCTCCAAGTGAAGAGCACAGCCTGTGCATAGGCGGAACAGCAGGAGGAGCTTGGTGCACGCAGCGAAGAAAACACAGCAGGTTGTGGCTGCTGTAACTTAATGAGCAGCAGGATTTAGAAGATGAGACTGGAGAGGAAGGCAGAGGCAAGCTCACCGAGGGTCTCCAGAGTACATTGACTTTATCCAATAGTGTGGATGACAGGCATTTGTATAAATGGTGGAAGATGGTAGTGAAATGGTCAGATCTGCCTTCTAGAAGGAATATTCTGTGGTCACGCAGTGGAAGACAGATTGAAAGAGAGGATAGCCTGGAGACAGGGCCAGGAAGGAGCTGACTAGGGCCATGTGTTCACTTCCCTCCTCTTGGGCACCACAGCTGACAGCCAGGAAGACTGATAAACTGAGCCTGTTGTCTCTGCTGGAGCCCATATTTTTCTGTCCCATACACACGTGACCTTAAACATAAATGTAGTTCATTTTTGTGTTATTGTTGAATAGTTTTCACTTTCCCGAGATTCCAACCTTGGGCATATCTATAGGATAAATAATAGCATTATGTAAATTGGATAAAGTTTCTTGGCAATGTTTAACATAGTTTGCTTTCTCCATATTTAATATAAATGAGCACACAGGCATGTATTTTGGCAGAACCTCTTGTGTTATTAGTACTCTAGTGGAGTAAGTCTGAATCCATATAAACAACAGTAAAATAAGCTTCTTATACTCACTGTGAGTGTTGGACAGTCAGAGACATTCAGCTCCTGCAGGTTTTTACAGAGACCTAAATCAAACAAGTTACATATTGCTATACAACATATTACAAATATTTAAACTTAAAGTTTTTCCACCCTACATTCAATGCTGTGTATTCATTAGAAAGCAAACCCAAACCCCTGGTAAGTAACTTGTTCTAAGTATATGGTTTCCTTTCCTAAAAAAATTATTTCTTTGGACTTTAAATTAAAATATTCTTATTATTGTTTGAGGATTACAAAAGGAAAGGGGATGAGAGAAAAATACTACTTTGGAGGGAAAACTGTATATACTTAGAGCTTTTTAGCTTTGAAGCATTTGAAAAAAAACCAATTTGGTTTTTTTGTGGTGTGACATTTTTGCTAATTTGGGAGGTTGTGTTTCCTTTTAACATTATGAAATTTTTCAAACATACAAAGAAGGTTGAGAGAATTGACGGATTGTACAATGAATATACTCATCACCCATATTCTACAATTCATATTTTACTATATTTGCTTGATCACATACCCACCTGTACATCTCTCTCTGTATCCCTCAATCCATCTTACTTTCTTTTAAGTAAGTTTCTTTTTTAAGTAATTTGCAGACATCGGGACACTTCCCCCCAGCAAATAACTTCAGCGTGAATGTCATGAATAATTCAGCATGCACAGTAATTGGCAGAATGTTTATATTTTAGGTTAGATATCCATAAAGTTTACAAAGAATTTTAGATTGACATGTGGAGATTCAGAAAGGCCAAGTGCCTGATGAGTTCCGGGACCAGAGACACCTGCCCAGCTTGTGATCTAGAAGGGAAATCAAGACATTTTGTGCAAAGAGCTAGACAGCAAAGTGTTACACAATCAGCTTTCTGGGTCTAGACTGGCATGAGTAAGACTCCAAATCTGAGACAGAAGAGAAATAGTGAGGGAACACAAAACAGTGAAGGGGAGGAATGCTTGGGGCAAAGAGGCATTCTAAATGGAGGAGACCACTACAGTCAGGAAAACTCCAGGCAAGGGGTGATCCTGGCATTCACACTGAGACAATGAATAGAAAACATCTGTTGCTTGTAACCTCAGAGCCCCATGATAATAACAACAGAAATATTATTAATCATAAATCCATTTTGAACATTTCTTCCTCCTTACAACTATGTCCTAAGTAATAAGTGCAAACCAGAACCAATTTCAGAATTTTAAAAATGAAAAAAATTCTTTAAAATGTGCAGATTTTGGAAGTCATCAGTAATACTGAAGGGAAAAATAGATTCCAAAAAGATAACTAAATTTGAGATTATTTATATTTTAAATAGCAGTTACTTGAATTCATGCAATTCAACAAACATTTACCAAGAACCTGCTATGTGCTAGAAACTCTGCAGGTGCTGGAAATACAGCAGTGAACAAAATAGAGAAAAATTCCTGTCTTTAGTAAGTTTATATCCTAGTTGGAGAAGAAGGACAATAAACAAAAGAGGCAAAATACTTATTTTGACAGATGGTGATACGTGCTCTGGAGAGAAATAAAACAAGAAATGGATTAGAGAATCACCAGTGAGTGGGAAGGGGTGCTACTTTAAATAGAGCAACCAGAAAAGATTTTGCTGAGAAGGTGACATTTGAACCAAGATGTGCAGGAGATGGCAAGGACAGTTGCAATTTACCCTGAGCATTTCTAGAGCCCACATGCAACATGATTGGTGATTGGGAGACGGCAAAGGAAAGAAAAAAATAAGTTCAGCAGAACATCCATTGGAGTCCTACTCTTGTTTGCACATCTCAAAGCTATAAGAAGAATCCTTTGAATTTCTTGAATCCAGTTTCAGTTTTCATAATGCTAAGTCCTAACAGTTTAACTGAGTTCTTCCCCTGGACCAGGAACTGTGAAGTATTCAGTGCGGTGAGCCTGTTTCATCTTCCCCCAAAATACTAGAGGTATCATCAGTCCCTCTTCACAGATGCTGAAGATGAGGTTAAGTAATTAGCCTGAGATCACACAGTTAAGCAAGTAGAAGAGCCTTGATTCACATTCAGAGCCCAAACATTTAGCCATGAAACCAGGCAAGTAGGAGGGCATGGAGCTTTGTACACCACTTTCTACATGTACCTTTATTATAATAATTGGAATGCCTTTGCCTTAAAATAAAAAATAACTTGAGTTCCATGTCTCTTGGTTTAGAGTTTATGGGCACTTGAATAGAATTTGTATTCTGCTGTTACGTGAAAATTGTATAAATCTTGATTATGTTGAATTCGTTCATTTCCTTCTACTTTTCTGTCTATTAATTTTTGAGAGTTTGATATTGAAACCCCAAGTAAAAAAATCTTAATTTGCCTACTTAAAAATAATTGTAATATATAGTGGAACTATATGTAACTTTGCTCTGTATTTTCCAAGTCTCCTGTAAATAAATGTGTTATCATACTTCCATAATTTAGAAGAAAAAAAACTTGAAAATTTGATTTTATTCGTCAGTTTCAATGTTCACAAAAGTCTCTCTTTTTTTTCCTTTTGCAATCTAGGGCTGCCGTACCTCAGCTGGATCTCATTCTTCCTGAACTGCTTTAGTTAAGATTACCCAAACTTGGATTTCAAAGGAATACTTTCATTGTTCCATCTGTCACACCAAGTAATTGGGACCAGCTGGATGTCAGGATGCGGGTGGTGACCGTCGTAATCCTACTTTTCTTTTGTAAAGTCGCTGAGCTCCGCAAGGCAAGCCCTGGGGGTGCAAGAAATCGAGTGAACCATGGCCGGGCTGGTGGGAGCCGGAAAAACTCCAACCCGGTCAAACGCTATGCACCAGGCCTCCCCTGTGAAGTGTACACGTACCTTCACGAAAAATACTTAGATTGTCAAGAAAGAAAACTAGTTTATGTGCTGCCCGACTGGCCTCAGGATTTGCTGCACATGCTGTTAGCAAGAAACAAAATCCGCATACTGAAGAACAGCATGTTTTCCAAGTTTAAAAAGCTGAAAAGCTTGGATCTGCAACAGAATGAGATCTCTAAAATTGAGAGTGAGGCTTTCTTCGGTTTAAATAAACTCACCACTCTCTTACTGCAGCACAACCAGATCAAAGTCTTGACAGAGGAAGTGTTCATTTATACACCTCTCTTGAGCTACCTGCGTCTTTATGACAACCCCTGGCATTGTACTTGTGAGATGGAAACGCTTATTTCAATGCTGCAGATTCCAAGGAACCGGAATTTGGGGAACTATGCCAAGTGTGAAAGCCCACAAGAACTGAAAAATAAAAAACTGAAGCAGATAAAATCTGAACAGTTATGTAATGAAGAAGAAAATGAACAATTGGTTCCGAAACCCCATTTGTCAGGAAAACCCCCAGTCATCAAGATTGAGGTGGACTCTTCCCTTTGCCACAACTACGTATTTCCCATACAGACACTGGACTGCAGAAGAAAAGGTTTGTAAGTTGGTTACTTTTTCATTTTTGTGGATGATTAAAAATGCTTTTTGAATATTATGAATCCCTGCACCCCCACCCCCAACTCCCCACCCCATGACTTAGAATTTCTGGTGTCATTTCCACCATGGGAGATTTTAGTGAGGCTCTTGACATATTAGTGAAGACACTCTCAAAGTATAGTCTGAGCACTGTTAATCTACCCTAGGACAACAAACAATTTTGTTGTCTCTTTCATTTCTGGCATGGGTTAATAACTTATTTGTAATATTAAATTAAAGCCAGATGTCATTGGATTAGCGTCATATAGAACATGGTATTATTCCTTCCAATTACTGTAAGGGTTTTTTTTTTTTTAAGAACAGAAAGGTTAAGATGAACCAAGAGACTCCAACACATCTCAAAGAAATTATAGACAGGAATCTGTTAATGTTGAAGAAACAGAAGTCACTTTGTTGATTTATCAGCGAAGTCATGCACAAGGCTTGCCCCCCTCACTCTGAGTGTGGAAGATGGCACGTGGTTAGATCACACCATGACCATACGACACCAGAAGATTCGCTTACTATGACACTCTGTGAATTTTGATGCTAAAGTAGAGCAATTACAGCATTGTAAGCTGGGAGATGCCATCCTGGGATCCTCTAAGTTTGAGAGAAAGTGCTCATTAAATGAGAACCTACTGTGCTCCAGGTGTTCCGCATACATGCTGTCCACAGCTGCCAGCAAGGTAGTAGTAGTATCCCATCTGTAGAGGGGAGGAGGAGGAGCAAGAGGCTAAGGGATGTTCAGACACTTGCTGTGGTCTCACAGGTGAGCAGCAAAGCTAAGTACACCTGAGCCTGCTGGCATCCAGAATTAATCCAATCATGTTCAAACAAGCTCCTGAGCAAGGGAAGCATTAAAGAATTCGAGGAAAGTCAGTACACATAGTTTCTCTGTATCCAGATCGGGTGGAATTTCCCTAACACTGTTACAGTGAGTACTGGGTGCTTCATGCCAAAGAACATGTTTTACTAGGATTTTCTTTGTAATGCTTAAAAACTTGAATTATATATTTTACAAAACTATTACAAAGCTACTATTCCTAGACTTGAGTTAGAAAATTACTTGATATTGCTGAGGTTCTATCCTTAAGCTAAAGTTTATTTGTACTTGCTATACCAGAGAAAATAGAGTTAAACTCATTATCTGAGAAAAAATGCCATCAAAACAAAATTGAAGATTTCTACAACTAGACCACTCTGTAATTTAAGAAAAGATAACATAGTAGGAAAGAACTTTCTTTTTTACTGTTTTTCTACCCTTGGGCCATTCCCTCTCCAGTGAGTCTATTTCTGCCTTTGTCTTTGTTTCCATAATATTTTTGTCTCTTGCCAAAAATCAACTTAGAAAAATGCAAATTTATTTTTATTGCTTTCCTTCCTTAAGTTATTGTTATCTAAACACAACCTTTCAGATATGCCCCATAAACTCATTACCCTTGCTTTAGAAACACATATTATTTGCTAGAAAGCAAAGTTTCATGACACGCACAATTAGTACATATCATTCAGGCTCATACACTAAAGGACAACTTAAGCTCCTCCACTTATTAATAATGCTGTAAATCAGAGCCTATACTTTTTAGATTATAAAATGAAGGGTAGTTTTGTCTTTTAATATCAATATGGTTGATATCACTCTATTGATTCAGCTGATCATTTACTTTTCATTTTTTATTATATTGTTGATTCCCATAAGTTTAAAGTCAAAGATCTTGTCTTTTAAATTCCCTTTGGTACTGCCTGGCACAGGGCCGTGTTCTTTAGATTGATGGCAATAATTGAGCTGCTTCCTTTGCTCTTACAAGGCAGTAATTTAAGCAACTTTTAAAAATAAAAAATACATAGAAATTAAAAATCATGACTAGAATTCAAGTATGACAATCTGGAATTTTATCCATTATAGTTTTCCTTATTGCATTCTACAAATAGATAATAAATGTCAACTACTAAGAATGAATGTTCAGCACTGTTCATCTCTTAACTCTCTGCCAGAGTATAGTAATATTTTTGATTGTGCCCCACATGTTGGACACCATGTAGGATCTCTTTTTAAGTTGCTCAGTTGTGTCCAACTCTTTGCAGCCCCATGGACCGTAACCTACCAGGCTCCTCTGTCCATGGAATTCTCCAGGCAAGAATACTGGAGTGGGAAGCTATTCCCTTCTCCAGGGGATCTTTCCAACCCAGGGATTGAACCCAGGTCTCCCACATTGCGGGCAGATTTTTTACCACCTGAGCCACCAGGGAGGCCCTAAAGAAGTCAAGAGTGGAACTAGCAGTGATATTAATGAGAAGACATGTTAGTCGCTCAGTCGTGTCTGACTGTTTACAGCCCCATGAACTGTAGCCCACCAGGCTCTTCTGTCCATGGAATTCTCCAGGCAAGAATACTGTAGTGGGTAGCCATTTCCTTCTCCAGGGGATCTTCCCCAACCAGGGGTCAAACCCAGGTCTTCTGCATTGCTGGCAGATTCTTTACCATCTGAGCCACCAGGGAAGCCCACATTAATGAGAACTGGCATCTAAAGGCTCTGTGTGCCTAAGATATAGCAGTTTTATGCATCGTCATTTAATCCTTGGGGCTTCCCCAGTGGTTCAGTAGTAAAGAATCCACTTGCAATGCAGGAGACCTGGTTTCTGTCCCTGGGTCGGGAAGATTCTCTGGAGGAGGGCATGGCAAACCATTCCAGTATTCTTGCCTGGAAAATCCCATGGACAGAGGAGCCTGGTGGGCTACAGTTCATGGGGCTGTAAACAGTCATAGCAAGAAAAAGAAATAATAGCTGTATTCACTGGAGACAGGCACTTTGCCAACAAAACTTAGTCTTTCAAAGGGAATAAATGTGAAATTAGTTGAAAGGCATATTTATGCCTTATTGAGATGGATGGATTTAACAAAAATACATGAAAGTAAGTTTTAAAACTTTTTAGCTTCACACTTACCAGAATAATTTGCCATTTTTTAAGGATTCATTTTCCTGCTAAGATTAGGGCTGGGGAGAATTATGACCAAAAATTGCTCCCAGCTGCCTCCGAAGTTAATTTCGCTATTAGTTTGAAGAGTGATTAGGAATCTTTAATTGGCAATAGACAAAGTCATTTATGTTTCTCTACCTACCACTACACCAAACCTTCAGAGTAGTTCTGACATTGCTGACAATCAAGATAGCCTACTAAATGGGAAATTACATGGAAAAAATCCCAATTTCCTCCTCAAAATCAGCAAA
Organism: Odocoileus virginianus; assembly: GCF_023699985.2. NCBI lineage: Eukaryota > Metazoa > Chordata > Mammalia > Artiodactyla > Cervidae > Odocoileus > Odocoileus virginianus. The sequence goes on along the minus strand of NC_069674.1, from coordinate 70,977,082 downwards.
GTTTGGTGAGGGGAGAGGCAATGCTTGTCAGGGGTGATAATCAAGTAAATTTGGTATTTATTGAAAGTTTACCAAAATTATTGGATAGCAGCAAATAACTACATGGTACCTGGTCTGGAAATGGGGGCATTGACCAAATTTGACTTCTGGTCTCAGGACATTTATATTTATATAATCTTTATCAAAGCCAACCATATTTCACATCAATATTTGCAATTGTCATTTAAGTTTAAGGTTAAAAACAAAGGACTGTTTTTACTCATCAGTACAACAAATAAGATTTTTCCATGTGTTCTAAGCCTACTGGTAGAGGCTTTGGTTTGCCTTTACTGGTATTACTTGTGGATCCTATTTTTACCCAGGGCTGCTGGTAATAATGCCAAAGTTGGTTCTGCAATTCATATTCCTCTTCCACAGGTCTACCACAGTGGTTAAGCTGGGTTTCAGGGTGTTCTCATAAACATTTTTTCTACCCATTTATTTGTGGTAAACCCACTTTAGTTTGTTCTACAGTGGTTGCTTGGAAGGCCTCTTGTCATTCACTCTCATGTCCAACCCAGCAGATGTTGGTTCAGCAAGCAAATCCTGATAAATAGGCTGCTTTCCAGAGCCTAGAAGATACTAACTCTGCTGGCAAGGAAGACCTCAGCCCTTAATGGCTTTGTTAGGGTTTTGGTGAGGACTTGGGCTTTTATTCATAGTGATGTGAGAAACAAAGGATCCTGCCATCTGGAAGATGGCAATCCATCTGGTAAAATGACAGATCTGACTTATGTTTTAAAGTCACGTGGACTTAGGACAATATTGGGATAATCCAGACAAGAAGTGATGGTGGCTTAGACCAATGTGGTCACAGTGAGGGAAGAGAGGGGAGGTGGGATCCTGGGTATTTTGAAATGAAACTTTATTCCTCTTTTAAAAATCTGGGAAAATGCCACAACCATTCATTGTCAGTAATTATTCTAAATGCTAAATGTCAAGAAATTATTTCTTCTGCCTGCCCTCAAGTATTCTCTGTGGTTTTCAGTTCTTCCTAGGATCTCCATCTCCTTGTTTACATGGAGTATGTAGGAGGGAATGTAGCTCTCCATTAAGGGTCTTGCTGGTCCTAAAGGAGGATATTACCTCAGTGTTCCATTATAATAAATTCAAATCTTAAAATCTTTCACATTTTTATGTGTTGGCAGACACAGCTCTAGGTCAAACAAGACAGTATCTTATCAGAGGATGGAAATAAAGTCAATCCAAATTTTCAAAGCACTTTTACTATAAGAGGGCTCAATATTCTTATGGCTTCCCTGGTGGCTCAGATGGTAAAGAATCTGTCTGCAATGCGGGAGACCTAGGTTCGATCCCTGGGTTGGGAAGATTCCCATGGAGAAGACAATGGCAACTCACTCCAGTATTCTTGCCTAGAGAATTCCATGGATGAAAAGCCTGGTGGGTTACAGCCCATAGGGTCGCAAAGAGTAGGACATGATTGAGTGACTAACACTTTCACTTTCATACTTTCAATATTGCTGAATCATTTTGGGTTTCAAAATCACTGCAGATAGTGACTGCAGCCATGAAATTAAAAGACACTTGCTCCTTGGAAAAAAGTTATGGCCAACCTAGACAGCATATTAAAAAGCAGAGACATTACTTTGCCAACAAAGGTCTGTATCATCAAAGCTATGGTTTTTCCAATAGTCATGTATGGATGTGAAAGTTGGACTATAAAGAAAGCTGAGTGCCAAAGAATTGATGCTTTTGAACTGTGGTGTTGGAGAAGACTCTTGAGAGTCCCTTGGACTGCAAGGAGATACAACCAGTCCATCCTCAAGGAAATCAGTCCTGAATATTCATTGGAAGGCCTGATGCTGAAGCTGAAGTTCCAATACTTTGGCCACCTGATGTGAAGATCTGACTCATTTGAAAAGACCCTGATGCTGGGAAAGTTTGAAGGCAGGAGGAAAAGGGGACGAGAGAGGATGAGATGGTTGGATGGCATCACCGACTCAATGGACATGAGTTTGAGCAAGCTTCAGGAGTTGATGATAGACAGGGAAGCCTGGCATGCTGCAGTCTATGGGGTCGCAAAGAGTCGGACACTACTGAGCAACTGAACTGAAACTCAACATACTTAACGAGCTCATTATTTCCCATGTGTTATTAGATAACTAACTTTGTTGCTGCCTAAAAACGACCCCAAACCCTAGCAGCTTAAAACAACAAACTTTGTTATCTCACAGTTTCTGTAGGTCAGGAAGCCAGACGTGGGTTGGCTAAATCCACTGGTTCAGGATCTCTCACGAGGCTGCAATAAGGTATTGACCAGGGCTTGGTGCTGTGGTCTCATCTGAAGGCTCAACTGGAAAAGTATCTTCTTCCAAGTTCATATGGCTTGGCAGGATTCAGTTCCATAAGGACTGAAGGCCTGAGTTCCTTGCTGGCTGTCAGCCAGAGGGCACCCTTAATTACTTGCCATGTAAGCCTCTCCAACATGGCACCTTGCTTCATCAAAGCCACCAAAAAAGAGTCTACTAGCCTGGCAGAAGTCACAGTTACTTATAACCTAATTATGAAAGTGACATCCTATCATATTTGCTACATTCTATTGTTAGAAGTAAGTTACTAAGTTTAGCCCATACTTAGGGAGAAGAGTTTACACAAGAACATGAATATCGGTAGAGGGATTGTTGGGTGCCGTTTTAGAAGCTGGCTTATTTATTTGTGATATATTAGACATTGTTCTAAACCTCCTACATGAAGCTTTCATGGCTAGGAGGGTACAAAAATGAAAAAAAAAATCAGTAAGATGTACACTGTGTCTGATATTGCTATCTACTGTTGAAAAGGAAAAAAAGGGAAATGGTTTATTACTGTTGTCTGCTTGAAAGCAGAGAGATGTCATTTTAAATACAGAGCCAGAAGGGTCTTATAGCCGTCCCAATATATTGTTTCCACCCCTGTTGCTGCCCAACCCTCACTTTACCCTACATACGCCAGGTTTGAGGATTCTAGGCAGATGGCAGCATAAATGAGGCTGGAAGGTACCATGACTCGACAGCAGAGCATAGCAGTTGGAAGCATAGGTTTGGGGGCTAGCATGTCTGTGTTTAAATCCTAGGTGTGTGACTATGAGCAAGTTGTGCCTCTACTTTATCTGTAAAATGAGGATAAATGTACATACTAGCTTATATGATTCTTGCACATAATACTTGTTAGAACACCTAGAAAAGTTCTTATGCAGAGATTTTAAGATACCAAGATCCCATCAAGATGAAAAAGCTAATTTAACAGTAATAAGGATACCAGAGAAGGAACCATTCCATTGACCATGGATTCTAAGCTGTTAAAAGAAGGGAGGAAATAAGACTGGATCTTTATGAAGGTAAACACACTATTAGTTAAGAAATCATATATACCAGAGGGTTTAAAAAAAATATTTGGAAGAAATTATCAACAACTCAGTTATTCAGTAGCTAAAAGGGAATCATGGATAGATGTATACCACCTTTCATAAACTTTACCTAGTTCAAAGAATTTCTACATATTCAAGAAGTCTTTGTGTCATGCTACGTCTCAGGTATGAACTAATCTGCATATTTTATTTGTTGCTTCTAGTTTCTTTTGTCCGAACATGTTTGTTTCTCTTCACAGCTTCCACTTGCTCTACTTAGAATTGAGCAAAACCTCTTCAGAATATTTTGCTAAAGATTAAAATAAAGGGCAAGTATTATGCTAAAATATAAAATAAACACACTTTATAGTTTTATGAAAGCATAATTTAAAGACAAATATAAATATGAAAGATAGGTGAACCTTAATCACCTATTAACCTATGAAAACTGGACTCTTCTTGCAGAGGCTTCTCTTGTAGCAGTAGTAGTGATAGCATTATTATTGTTGCTGTTGTTCCTGAGGAGTCCAGTTACTGCAGTACCTCAGGAAGAGTTAGGGGTGAGTGAGTACAACTGAGTCACAAGGATTCAGGGAGTAAACGGTGATCAGGAAGCAGGAGGAGCAAATGAGGACTATACTTTCTCGAATTTTCCCTTCCAAGGAAAGGAGAAATAAGATGACAGCTTGAGGGTCATCAAGGTCAAGGGCTTTTGCTTCTTTTTTAGGATGGTGAAATCTGAGCTTATCTGTTGAGAGGGATGAAATGAAGATACCGCAGAGAGGCAGTAATTAGTAGTCAAAGCTCTTAGAGGAGTAGGAAGGGAATCAGAGGGGACGCACGCATGGAGTGGTTTGATTTGTAGGTTTTATTTTGTTTCAGCTTTCTATTTTTAAAAAGCTTTCCAGGTGATTCTAACAAACGGTTAGCCTTGAGCCCAGCTAGCCCACACTGCCTGTTGTCCTCCTCTTGATTTCTTGCCATCTCTAGGAAGTTTCTCAGAACATTTCAGCAATGAGCGATATCTGCTCCTCTAAGTGAGATGCACTTAGGTTGCTGGGCTTTGGTGGAATTCAGTTGTATTCTCAGGCTTGTTCATTGGCTTTAGATGGGTTATCCCTTTTCCTTTCAAGAGCTGACTCTTTATCACATGAGTGATAGAGTCAGTGGGGTCAAGAGGAAAGCTTGGTAACCTGAACATGATTTTTTTTTTCTAGAGTTGAAGAAAGTTCCAAACAACATTCCTCCAGATATTGTTAAACTTGACTTGTCACACAATAAAATCAACCAACTTCGACCCAAGGAGTTTGAAGATGTTCATGAGTTAAAGAAATTAAACCTCAGCAGCAATGGCATTCAATTCATAGATCCTGGTAAGTTCCACAAATAGCCCTTTTAACAGGCCACAGGTATTCTTGGCAGCATTTATAGTAAATACAATTTAGTTTTTGAAAAACTAAAAAGAACTTTGAATTTAAATTAATATGATGCTTAAATTAGAACTTGCTTGGCAAGAAATATTTGCCAAATTGTTGCTTTATGAAGTATGTAATAGTGTATATTACTAAGCAACAGTTATTAATTGGTCAATTATTCAATTGGCCCAAAGAAGTGTTTTGTAGACTATATTTTAAAAATAAGAGTATGTGGCTAATAATATGCTACACATGTTGTGATTTTTTTAAAAGGAAATTCAGATTTGGCATTCTCTTTGCTATTCATTAAGTCCCAACTTGTTTAAAGTAAGACTTTAACAGTAAATTTGAAACATTCTACTAAGCAGAATAAATTAAGTTCATAAAATTAAGCATGCTCATAAACTAAGATAAAATGTGCTCAACTTAGAGCCAGATAGATTTTAACCTAATCCTGGATCAAGATCAATTCTTTTTCATCCTTCAAATCTCTTCTCCATTTGCTAAGCAAAGCCTCTGATAAGAATGAACATGGTAAGTTAACACACTGAATTTAGAAAGAACTGAGAATGATTACAATGTTGATCAGGTTTGTAATGTACATAATATTTGTGTCTTCCTAATTGAGAAGCCCACTGTTTAAAAATGTGTATTAATGCATGTATGCTATTCTAAGTCACTTCAGTCATGTCCAACTCTTTGTGACCCTATGGACTGTAGCCTGCCAGGCTTCTCTGTCCATGGACTTCTCCAGGCAAGAATACTGGAGGGGATTGCCATGCCCTTCTCCAGGGGATCTTCCTGACCCAGGGATAGAACCCAGGTCTCTTATGTCTCCTGCATTGGCAGGCAGGTTCTTTACCACTAGTGCCACCTTGGAATACTATTTTGTTGCTATCTTTCTTTTTTTAAAAATTAATTTTTTTTAAATTGAAGGATAATTGCTTTACAGAATTTTGTTGTTTTCTGTCAAACATCAACATGAATCAGCCATAGGTATACATATGTCTCCTCCCTCTTGAACCTCCCTCCCATCTCCCTCCCCATTCCACCCCTCTAGGTTGTTGCAGAGCCCCTGTTTGAGTCCCCTGAGTTACACAGTAAATTCCCATTGGCTATCTATTTAACATGTGGTAGTGTAAGTTTCCATATACTCTCTCCTTACATCTCACTCTCCTCCCCTCCCACCCCATCTGTGTCCTTCAGTCTGTTCTTTATGTCTATTCCTCTATTACTGCCCTGCAAATAAATTAATTCATACCATCTTTCTAGATTCCACATATATGTATTAGTATATGGTATTTATCTGTCTCTTTCTGACATACTTCACTCTGTATAATAGGCTCTAGGTTCATCCACCTCATTAGGCACACAAATGTGTGCCTTTTGCGACTAAGTAATATTCCATTGTATATATGTACCATAGCTTCTTTATCCATTCATCTGTCAATGAGCATCTAGGTTGCTTCCATGTCCTAGCTATTGTAAATAGTGCTGCAGTGAACTTTGAGGTAAATGTGTCTTTTTCAGTTTTGGTTTCCTCAGGGTATATGCCTAGTAGTGGGATTGCTGGGTCATATGGTGGCTTTATTCCTAGTTTTTTAAGACTCTCCATACTGTCTTCCGTAGTGGCTGTTATCAATTTACATTCCCAACAGTGCAAGAAGGTTCCCTTTTCTCCATACTCTCTCCAGCGTTTGTTGTTTGTAGACTTTTTGATGATGACCATTCTGACTGGTGTGAGGTGATATCTTATTGTAGTTTTGATATGCATTTCTCTGATAATGAGCGATGTTGAACAATTTTCATGTGTCTGTTAGCCATTTGTTTGTCTTTGGTGAGATGTCAGTTTAGTTCTTTTAAAATTGAAGTATAGTTGATTTACAATATTGTGTTTCATATGTACAGAAAAGTGATTCAATAATACATATATATTTTTTCAGGTTCTTTTCCATTATAAGTTATTACAAGATGTTGAATATAGTGACCTGTGCTACACAGGAAATCCTTGTTGTTTATTTTATATATAGTAGTGTATAGTTTCACTGACTTACTAACTCATTATTTTAATCTCTAAGCCCATCCACATGGCTGCAAATGGCAATATTTCATTCTGGCTGAGTAATACTCCATTGTATGTATATGTGTGTATATAGATAAACATTCATCTATTGATAGACACTCAGGTTGCTTCCATGTCTTGGGTATTGCAAATAGTGCCTGCAGTGTTATCCTTTCCCCCTTTGTTCAACTGAATTTCAAAAAAGTATGATATTTTCTACATTAACAAATATGTACTGAGCATCTGGAAAATGTCAACCACTTTCCTTGGTAAATCTTCTGGAACAAAAAAGCATCTCAGAACTTTTAAGTGGTCATTTCAGGCTGGTCATTTAAGTCAAAATGACCTTTAAAACTTTTAAAATAAATACCTTCTATATTTCAGGGTTTTTGAGTTGAAACACTGCCAAAGCAAACTTACTTTAATGACATATGCTGGTAGGTATACAAATGCAGTGAAATATATAAATCTTTAAAAGGAAGTGTGAATAACAGTCTCATAAAATGCCAGATATTATTGCAGAAAAAGGAAAGAAGGCACCCCCCATTTTAGAATCTACCTCCTTTAAGGAACAAATGAAAAGTAGCTTTCCAAAGTGCCCAAATACGTATGGTTTAAGTAACAACTTTAGCATTTTCAAAATAAAATATAGGAATGTTTACAGATGCTTTCAATCTGAAGGGCTAACTTCTGTTAAGAAAAGTAAACAGTGAGATGATTGACTCACAAATGTTAGCAATTTTTTTTGAATGCAGTCTTTTCAGAACTATCATTGCAAGGGCTGACCTTTTGCTCCTTCACAGTAGCCTGCTCCTCACTCCCTCCTCCTCCCCACACCCAAGTCATTGCTTTGCACCAAAATATAATTCTTCGGGGGGCTTCCCTGGTAGTTCAGCTAGTAAAGAATCCTCCTGCAATGCAGGAGATCCCGAGTTCAATTTCCTGGGTCGAGAAGATCCCCTGGAGAAGCGATAGGCTACCCACTCCAGTGTTCATGGTGTTCCCAGGTGGCTCAGAAGGTAAAGAATCCATCTGCAATGTGGGAGACCTGGGTTCAGTTCCTGGGTTGGGAAGATCCCCTGGAGGAGGGCATGGCAACCTATTCCAGTATTCTTTTTTCTTTTTTCCTACTCCAATATTCTTGCCTGGAGAATCCCCATGGACAGAGGAGCCTGGCAGGCTACAGTCCATGGGGTTGCAAAGAGTTGGACGCAACTGAGCAGCTAAGCACACATGAATTTTGTCTGAGAACAAATGATATGAAAATGGTTAATGGTATTGGTTTGAGAGTGTATTTTTGAAATTCACCATAAGGGCACCATATACCCTAACCAAAAGTATTTTAAAACAGCAATGAGAAAACGTTTAAAATAGAAACAAAATATTTAAAATCAGGATTTGCCTGTTATAACATACCTGGTCTATTCATATTAACTGAAAAAGGGATAATTTATGTTTAGATTTCTTTACTCTCAGAGAAGGAAAAATAGCTTTTTGTTGTATTATTTTGTGTTATGTGTTCAATATTTGTTTTAATTATCTACCCTCTGGTGAGATTAAATACATATGAATTCAAAGCTGATACCTACCATAGCTTGCCAAAATACAACCAGATGTTTTCAAAATATTGATAATTTTTGTTTGTTTGTTTTGGACAATATAATAGTATAATTCCTTCCTCATAAACTTGGAAATGGCTGTTTTCTAGGCATTTTCAGAGTTTAGTCATGTCCCAAAGAGCGGTCAGATTTCTGAACACATTTCTCATTTTTTGTGCACTTATGTCTTACATTGAAATATTTTCCTAATTCATGTCTTTCTGTGGCATTTTTCCAGTGAGTATTAAAAAATGCACATGAGCACAAAATACATTTTTTTAGAGAGCTAACTTAAAACTGATTTTTCAAATAAAAAATTGTACTCTAGTTAATCTAATCAAGGGGAGAGCTTTGAGTAAAAACATGTTTCAGAATTTTGCATTTAGACATGTATACTGTTAGGGAAATATAATTAAAACCAGAGTACAGAAATCATCTCCACAAAGTAGTAGAGAAAGAAAACTCTTTCATTATTGAATAAGCATTAAATCAGAATGTGATGTACACAACAGGCAATCTGCTAAGAGACTGCAGAGGCAGAGAGAATCTCACCCTTTTTGTAGCCAAGCAGAATACAACCTAGCGTATATGTGTTTTCAGGATACATGTTTGATCCCTGGGTAGGGAAGATCCAACCCAGAGAAGGGAAAAGGGAAAAGGGAAAGGGAGAAGCTACCCACTCCAGTATTCTGGCCTGGAGAATTCCAGGGACTATACAGTCCATGGGGTCGCAAAGAGTTGGACACGACTGAGTGACTTTCACTTTCAGTCCTTAAGTAAGACTTGACAGCACCACTTGCCAAACATAATTCATTCTAAAACCTTACGGAGCAATTGGAGTAGCCATCTGTGGTAGCTAATTGGTTTTATCAAGAAGAAAACAAACTTCTCTCTTTATGACAAGAGATAATTTTGCGCCTTAAAGGCTCTACCCTTCCACAGTAACTGGGAGGCAGGAGTGTTTCCTCCTTTGATGTTTCCATTTCAAAGAGATTGTTCCCAGGTGTGTGTGTGTTTGTTTGTTTTTTTTTTTTAGACTTTAATGATTTTAATTTTTTAAAAAAATACAACATTTAAATAGTTTTCACATCTTACGAACTTGCAATTCATTTCATAACCTTACAAATTACTGTCATTAATTTCTAGTCAAGAGATGATAAATTTCCAGTTCAGCAACACATAAAATGGAAACAATGCATGTGCCCACAACACAGCAAAGAGGCACAAAACCAGGATCAACAAATACAATGACAGTTAAAAACTTTTCAAAAAGGGCAATAGTATATGAAACCTACTCCGTTTCAATTATGAAATTAAAAGCCCAAAGAGGACCATGATCAAACACAGTGATGACTGTTAACACCAAGAGACAGGGGTCCAGAAGAATGCAGTGTATCTCCTGAGGATGCTTGTGTCTGGTCATGTGAGTGACAGTCCCTGGCCTGCTGGCACCCACCCCAAGTGCTTCAATCACTCACATGCTGTATAGAAGCTTCTTAAGAGGATCCATTTCCCCTGTATTATTGCCAAATCCACATTCAAAACAGAAAGCAAAAAAACTTTGAAATATGTAACGGCAATTGCATTCACATCTCAGGGGTGTTATTTCTTAGAACGGGTGGTAATATGTTCTACCTTGCCAACTTCAAAGTCTTTAAAATGCCATCTCCTGTCATTCTGAAGGAGGCATTCTAAAATAATCTAAAAAAGAAAGTCTATCCACATAAGTTTTCTGAAATTCTGGGGGAGGGGGGTTCAGGATGGGGAGCACATGTAAATCCATGGCTGATTCATGTCAATGTATGGCAAAAACCACTACAATATTGTAAAGTAATTAGCCTCCAACTAATAAAAATAATTGGAGAAAAAAAATATTTGCCTTATCCCTTAGCAACCACAAGTCTGGTTTTCTATGTCTGTGAGTCTAAATTCCTTTTTAAACATTCGGATATAAAAGTTTGACCTCTGGATCAGTCAGGATCGACCCTAAGGGGAAAGAGATGGCACCCACAGGTGAGGATATTTTGAGGAAACTTTTAATTTACAAAGGAAATAATTACCAGGGTGGACCGGGGTTTACAGAACCACAGATGTTCCCATCAGTGCAAGGAATCCAGCAGCAGTTGAGGTGTTAACGACACCCAAACCTGAAAGGTGAAATCACAGATACTAATAGAGAGGCAGAAGGAGAAGCAGAACTTGGGGCAGAGAGACTTCCCTGGCAGTCTAGGGATTAAGACTTTGAGCTTTCACAGCAGTGGGTACAGATTCCATCACTGGTTGGGAAATTCTGATCCTATCTGCCTCATGTTCCCAGGTTTTTAAGAAGGATGTTCCTCAGAGAGCTGAGAAAGGCCTCTTTAGTCTTCGAAAGGATGTGTATACATCCTTTCAAAAAAGAAGAGAAAGTACTTGGAAGTTTTCTAAAGTAAGAACTCTGTGAAAAAGGAGGTTAAGGAAAACCTTTTCCTTTATTTTCAACAGCGAGAATTGTCTCTTACTTTTAAATTTGTCCTTATAATATACAGTGCACTTAACCTAATTACTCATTGGTTTTAATAAATATTTTCTGTTTCTAGCTGCTTTTTTAGGACTCACACATTTAGAAGAGTTAGATTTATCAAACAACAGTCTGCAAAACTTTGACTATGGTGTGTTAGAAGACTTGTATTTTTTGAAACTCTTGTGGCTCAGAGAAAACCCTTGGAGATGTGATTACAACATCCACTACCTCTACTACTGGTTAAAGCATCACTACAACGTGCATTATAATGGCCTGGAATGCAAAATGCCTGAAGAATACAAAGGGTGGTTTGTAGGAAAATATGTTCGGAGTTACTATGAAGAATGCCCCAAAGACAAATTACCAGCATACCCTGAAACATTTGACCAAGATATGGAAGATGATGAATGGGAAAAAGTACATAAGGATCACACAGCAAAGAAGCAAAGTGTAAGAATCACTATTGTGGGATAACAGAATTGTTCTTGTTGCAACTAGTTTTGCCTTTGCTATACTAGTGTTGGAAAACTGCATGTTTACATTTTGATTAACTGTATTACTTATTTATGCAGGATTATTCAACTAAAGGAAGGTTCCCTTGATTATTATTGTTGTTGTGACAATACAGTAATCAAAGGAATACTCTTATCCTGCTTGCCTGCCTGTTTGCTGAACAGCTTTTGATGATGATTCCACACTGGTAACCTGCAGAAGTTGGGTCCTAATGATGGCATTAGATTTTCATAATGTCCTGTATAAATCTTTTTACTGCTTTTAGAAAATAAAAAAAAAACTTGGTTCATTTTTACATGCTTTTCAAGAGTTGCGTGCACATACCTAAAGATGATCAAAATGAAGAGATACAAATGATTAGTAATAATAAAATCTTATTCTCTCCCCTCTACCCCCTTTTTTTTTTTCAGTAAGTCAGCTTATGCACTGAATAAATTTCCATATTTGATTCCTGTGCACTCCAAAATGAGGTCCTGGTAAACCCAAATTCTCCACTACTTTTCACTGATCCTTGCAAAAAAAAAAAAAAGTCAAGCTAAACTGGAAGAATTGTCACATGCAATAAGCCAAGAATCTGAGAATTATATTAGAGACTGGTTAGAAGACCAGACTCTGAGAAGCAGTTGTACATGGTGTGAATCATGAGCCCTGAACAGGTATAGACACTAATAAGTGTGGAAACAGCACTGATGTTTTAACAGACTTTAGGCTATGGAGCCGCCTGTCAGTGGGAAGGATCTGAGCCCTTCCTGCTAAGCTTATATGTGAAGGAGCATAAAAGAGGATGAAATTAGGATTAAGGGTCAGGATTTGAGATGAAAAAGAAACAAAAAAGAAATTGATATCAAAAGCAACTGAGGGAGCAGGCAGTATGGAAGAGAAGCCCTATGGGGTTGCAGGTTAAAATTAGCTCACCTAGAAAAACAGGTCACCGGAAAGAGAGGAAGTATTTGGAGACTAAACCCATCAATTTGTATTTTGACAGTACTATTGTATTAGAAAAATAAAATGAAATATATACATATCATTAAAAATACAACTTTTTTATGCAAATTTCCTTTTTCATATTGAGTTGAATATATTTTCATTTCTTTTTTTTTGTTATATTTTCATTTCTTATATCAAGGTATTCGTACAAAGTTTAGCAACTGACCTTTGATACTTGCACAGATTTCCAAAGTATAGAAATGGTAAATAACAAATAGTATTGAACATGCTTTTTTGGCTGTGCCATGTGGCTTATGGGATCTTAGTTCCCTGACCAGAGATTGAACCCAGGCCATGGCAATAACAGTGCCCAGTCCTAATCCCTGGACCACCTGGGAATTCCATTGAACATTTCTGAAGCACCTACTAGAGCTCAGACACTGTGCTAAGAGCTTCACATATTCTTTTCTAATTCTTACAAGATCCCCCCGAGGTACATAATATTATCTGCCTTTTCTTGATGAGGAATCTGAGGCATAGAGTATATACTTTTTCTCCTGAAACACCTGTGAGGGCAGGAGACAATCTTTGGGTCAAGTCAGTTAAATCTGTACTAATATGTATAGAAAACCAAGAGAGTGGGAAATAGAAAGAATTGCTGGAGCTTGTGGTTCAGGAAATGGCACTGCATTGTAAGATTCTAACCTCTATGCCCTTTTTCCTATGGTTTGGGTCAGGGTGGAAACTTAAGAGACACTGGTTCTCAAAGCAAGTTCTCACATTATTCAATATGAGATATTAAAGGCAGCTGTTAAATTTGAAGTGTTACCAGAGAGATGTAATAAATGTACTTATTGTTGATGAGCACTTAGAGTGGAATATTAAAGAAAACATCCAAGATTTGACAGTGGAGAAAGCCCAGGTGGGACCATAGTAGGAGACAAAGGCACACAATGGAGACGTGAAGGTTCTGGAAAGGAGTAAGGATATTAAATCTGATTCAGAGAAAGGACCCAAATTACTCTCTGGTTTAGTTTTTGGAGGCTAGCTGGGAATTTTATTGGTTGATTTTTATATTCAGGATTATCCCCAGGGATCTATTTGGAAATAAAGCTCTGGAACACATTGTGATACAAACTGATCTGGATCATCCAAAAGTAAGTTGTTTAGAATCACTACTATCTTTCATGGCCAAAATTTAAATATGTTTTAAAAAGTTTAAGATTCCTATTTTTCTGTATCAGAGTTCATACTTTTCTCAGGGAAGCATTGTTGATCAATGATGGAATGAACAATTAGACAGTTCCTCTCCTGCCAATTTCTTACTTATCATTTAAAAACTTGTCTTTGCAACTTCCTTCTGTTCAATAGGTAATGAAATTCAGGAGTTTTTAAAAAGCATATTTTATAGTAGTCAAAAATAATACAATCCTGAGATCTCCACATGTTTAAATATCACTTGAATTTTTATTCAAATACCCAAGTGTTTGCTTTTTTTCAACTAGTTCTAAGATTCTTTTTTGAAGTAAATCACATTTACTACAAGCTAAGGTCTCCTGAGTCCTAAGTCTGAGTCAGTTTTGACCTAAATCTTGACTCTTTGAGGAAGATATTTAATATTAAATAGTGTGGATTATTCATTTATTAAACTTTCCCTTCCCTGGAGTTTTCACCGTGGATCAATTAATACTCATTTCTGAGAAATCTGACCAAGGCTCCTGCTCTAGCAAATAGAAGCAATTCAGTAATAAGAAACTACTTGGCTAAATTCTGTGAGGTTTGGGGGCTTCTTTCTGCAGGAGGCAGAGTATTTGGTGAGTGGATGGGGAGATGTAATATGTATCAGTCAACAGTGTAACTAATCAGTATAAATGAGAGAATCAGTAATAATAACATGAATATGATAGGCAAACTAGAAAATTACTTCATAAATTCTATTCCAAAAAAAATTAAGTATTTTATTCTATAAATTCTAGAAACATAAACATGCAACTTTGGGAGTATTTACAAGTTAAGCGTTTGCTGAACTGATCTCAACTTGCCAGTCATTGAGTCAGTGTAGAAAAACTGCAGTCAAGTGGAACCTCTCATCCCTTATGAATCTGTTTTGCTCAGGTTCAAAAATGTAACTGCTGGACTTAAAAATCACTATGTGTAAAAAAAAAAATCACTATGTGTATCCTTCGCAAATGTATGCTCAAGTGTTTCATCATATACTCTGCATCAGTTCAGTTCAGTGCTACATCACATACTCTGCATCAGTTCAGTCGCTCAGTCATGTCCGATTCTTTGCAACCCTACGGACTGTAGCATGCACGGCCTCCCTACCATCACCAACTCCCGGAGTTTACTCAGACTCATGTCCATTGAGTCGGTGATGCCATCCAACCATCTCATCCTCCGTTGCCCCCTTCTCCTGCCTTCCATCTTTTCCAGCATCAGGGTCTTTTCAAATGAGTCAGCTCTTCACATCAGGTGGCCAAAGTATTGGAGTTTCAGCTTCAGCATCAGGCCTTCCAGTGAATATTCAGGACTGATTTCCTTGAGAATGGACTGGTTGGATCTCCCTGCTGTTCAAGGGACTCTCTAGAGTCTTTACCAACACCACAGTTCAAAAGCATCAATTCTTTGGCACTCAGCTTTCTTTATAGTCCAATTCTCACATCCATACATGACTACTGGAAAAACCATAGCTTTAACTAAACGAATCTTTGTTGGCAAAGTAATGTCTCTGCTTTTTAATAAGCTGCCTAGGTTGATCCTAGCTTTTCTTCCAAGGAGCAAGCATCTTTTAATTTCATGGCTGCAGTCACTATCTGCAGTGATTTTGGAAAGTGAAAGTGAAGTCGCTCAGTCGTATCTGACACTTTGCGACCCCATGGACTGCAGCCTACCAGGTTCCTCCATCCATGGGATTTTCCAGGCAAGAATACTGGAGTGGGTTGCTATGTCCTTCTCCAGGAGATCTTCCCAACCCAGGGATTGAACCCAGGTCTCCTGCATTGTAGGCAGATGCTTTACCATCTGAGCCACCAGGGAAGTAATTTTGGAGCCCACCAAAATAAAGTCTCTCACTGTTTCCACTGTTTCCCCATCTATTTGCCATGAAGTAATGGGACCAGATGCCATGATCTTAGTTTTCTGAATGTTGAGTTTTAAGCCAACTTTTTACTTTCCTCTTTCACTTTCATCAAGAGATTCTTTAGTTCTTCTTTGCTTTCTGCCATAAGGGTGGTGTCGTCTGCATGTCTGAGGTTATTGATATTTCTCCCAGCAATCTTGATTCCAGCTTGTGCTTCATCCAGCCCAGCGTTTCTCTTTATGTACTCTGCTGCGTCATTTCAGTCGTGTCCGACTTTGTGCGACCCCATAGACGGCAGCCCACCAGGCTCCCCAGTCCCTGGGATTCCCCAGGCAAGAACACTGGAGTGGGTTGCCATTTCCTTCTCCACATGATGTACTCTACATATAAGTTAAATAAGCAGGGTGACAATATACAGCCTTGACATACTCCTTTCCCAATTTGGAACCAGTCTGTTGGTCCATGTCCAATTCTAATTGTTGCTTCTTGACCTGCATACAGATTTCTCAGGAGGGAGGTCAGGTGGTCTGGTATTCCCATCTCTTTAAGAATTTTCCACAGTTTGTTGTAATCCACACAGTCAAAGGCTTTGGCATAGTCAATAAAGCAAAAGTAGATGTTTTTCTGGAACTCTCTTGCTTTCTTGATGATCCAGTGGATGTTGGAAATTTGATCTCTGGTTTCTCTGCCTTTTCTAAAACCAGCTTGAACATCTGGAAGTTCATGGTTCACATACTGTTGAAGCCTGGCTTGGATTTCGATCGTTACTTTGCTTGTGGTGAGATGAGTGCAATTGTGTGATGGTTTGAATATTCTTTGGGATTACCTTCCTTTGGGATTGGAATGAAAACTGACCTTTTCCAGTCCTGTGGCCACTGCTAAGTTTTCCAAATTTGCTGGTGTATTGAGTGCAGCACTTTCACAGCATCATCTTTTAGGATTTGAAATAGCTCAACTGGAATTCCATCACCTCCACTAGCTTTGTTCGTAGTGATGCTTCCTAAGGCCCACTTGACTTCTCATTCCAGGCTCTAGAGTCTGGCTCTAAGTGAGTGATCACACCATCATGATTATCTGGGTCATGAAGATCTTTTTTGTATAGTTCTTCTGTGTATTCTTGCCACCTCTTCTTAACATCTGTTTCTGTTAGGTCCATACTATTTCTGTCCCTTATTGTGCCCATCTTTGCATGAAAAGTTCCATTGGTATCTCTAATTTTCTTGAAGATATCACTAGTCTTTCCCAGGCTATTGTTTTCCTCTGTTTCTTTGCACTGATCACTAAGGAAAGCTTTCTTATCTCTCCTTGCTATTCTTTGGAACTCTGCACTCAAATGGGTATGTCTTTCCTTTTCTCCTTTCCATTTAGTTTCTCTCCTTTCACAGCTGTTTGTAAGGCCTCCTTAGACAACCATTTTGCCTTTTTGCATTTCTTTTTCTCAGGGGTGGTTTTTAACACTGCCTCCAGTACAATGTCATAAACCTCCGTCCATAGTTCTTCAGGCACTCTATCAGATCTAATCCCTTGAATCTATTTGTCACTTCCACTGTATAATCTTAAGGGATTTGATTTAGATCATACCTGAATGGTCTAGTGGTTTTCCCTGCTTTTTCAATTTAAGTCTGAATTTGGCAATAAGGAGTTCATGATCTGAGCCACAGTCAGCTTCTGGTCTTTTTTTGCTGACTCTATAGAGCTTCTCCATCTTTGGCTGAAAAGAATATAATCAATCTGATTTCATTACTGACTTTCTGGTGATGTCCATGTGTAGAGTCTTCTCTTGTGTTGTTGGAAGAGGGTGTTTGCTGTTTACAAGTCAAGCATTTTCTGAACTGATCTCATCTTGCCAGTCATCAAGTCGCTGTAGAAAAACTGCAGTCAAGTGAAGCCTCTCATCCCTTATGAATCTATTTTGCTCAGGTTCAAAAATTCAACTGTTGGACTTAAAAATCACTATGTGTATCCTTGGCAAATGTATGCTCAAGTTTTTCATCGTATACTCTGGCTACCTATCATAATATTTTAACAGGCATTTCTCAGCCTTGCTCTCATCTGTCTTTTAAACATTTTAAAGAATATGTTAAAGTTAATTTTCTTCTAAAGTTTTTTGTAGATAAGGGTTACAAGTACAACTCTTGTGGTTACTCAGCCAAACAGCCTAAAATATCAGCCAATATTTTCCTTCAATCTAACAAAAAGTGAGAAAGTCAAACTTCTTACCAGAAATGTGTATAACTTTAGGCATATCAATAAATCAACTGACCTCAGCTGGGGGGAAAAAAGAACTGGAAAAGCTGAAACATCTCTGAGATTAATTTTTTAATCTTTGATAGACTCAAGTTTGTTGAAATGAACAGTGATTTTATTAAATAAGCTATGGCAACCAGACAACCCCCTAAGGCCTGCTGCCAGCAGCCCTGGGAACTGGCCCCATCCTTCAGCTGGTGAACACCAGCCCCAAGACCTGCCAGGCCTCACAGCCAACCCAGTGGGCCAATAACCACTGAACAAGGCAGGGTCTTTCCACCAAACTCACCAGGGACCAGCCATGTCTACCAGACTGCCCACTGTCGTTGGCCCTGCCACAACAGAAGGATGCTCGCAGCCCGCACTGAGGACAGCCCTAGAGCATTTAACTCTGGTAAGCAGTGGGGAGTATGCTGCTCAGCCCCATAGGACATATCCTACATGAGACCACTTTTCCATGATTGGTAAGTTTTTCACATTTCCTAAACACATAGAAATAAAAACAGAGAATTAGGCTTAATGAGATAGCAGAGGAATATGTTCCAAATGAAGTAACAAGACAGAACTCGGAAGAAGGACTAAGAGAAATAGAAATAAACAATCTATGCAATAAAGAATTCAAGGTAGTGATCATAGAAGTGCTCAAATAATTGGGAGAAGAATGAATGAACACAGTGAGAAGTTTAACAAAGAGGGGGAAAAAAAACTGAGGAATATCATAACTGAAATAAAAATATACTAGGAGAAATCAACAGTAGATGAGATAATACAGAAGAACAGAACTGGAAGAGTTCACCCAACCTGAAGAGAAAAAAACAATTTCTTTAAGGATACTTTAAGAGACTCCTGGAAAAACATCAAGTGTACTAACATTGGGCTTCCCAGGTGGTACTAATGGTAAAGAATCCACCTGCCGATGCAGGTAGATGTAAGAGATATGGGTTCAGTCCCTGGGTTGGGGAGATCCCCTGGAGGAGGGCACAGCAACCCACTCCAGCATTCTCCAGTATTCTGGAGAATCCATGGACAGAGAGCCAATCAGGCTGTAGACCATAGCATTGCACAGAGTCAGTCATGACTGAAGCAACTTAGCACACCTGCATGTACTAACATTTGCATTATAAGAAGAGAGAAAAGGGCAAAAAACTGACATGATAGCTGAAAACTTCCCTAACCTGGGAAAGGAAACAGACATTCACATCCAGAAAGCACCAAGAGTCCCAAACAAGATGAACTCAGAGGTCCATACCAAGACATACTATAATTAAAATGGCAAAAATTTAAAAAGAGAATCTTAAAAGCAGCTAGGGAAAAACAACAAGGGAACTAACATAAGACCATCAGCTGACTTTTCAGCAGAAACTCTGCATGCCAGAAGGGAGTGGCATGATGTTTTTAAAATGATAAAGGGAAAAAGAATACTCCACAAGGTTACCACTCTGATTCAAAGAAAAGACCAAGAGTTTTAAAGAGGAGCAAAAGCTGAAAGTAACTGGGGTTACAAGAAATGTTAAAGGGACCTCACTAAGTCGAAAAGAAAAGGCTACAACTAGAAATATGAAAATTACAAAAGGAAAAAATTTCATTGGTAAAGGCAGGTATCCAGTAAAGGTAGTATATCAACCACTTACAAAACTAGTAGGAAGATTAAAAGACAAAAGTAGTAAAATCATCTATATCGACAATAAGCAGTTAGGAGAGACACAAAAAGGTATGAACTGTGATGTCAAAAACAGTAAACTTCTCAGATGTATAGAACAGACTTATGGACTCTGTGGGAGAAGGCGAGGGTGGGATGTTTCAAGAGAACAGCATCGAAACATGTATATTATCTAGGGTGAAACAGATCACCAGCCCAGGTTGGATGCATGAGACAAGTGCTCGGGCCTGGTGCACTGGGAAGACCCAGAGGGATCGGGTGGAGAGGGAGGTGGGAAGGGGGACCAGGATGGGGAATACATGTAAATCCATGGCTAATTCATTTCAATGTATGACAAAAACCACTGCAATGTTGTAAAGTAATTAGCCTCCAACTAATAAAAATAAATGGGGAAAAAAAAAACCCAGTAAACTTGAAGGAGAGTAAAAGTGCATTCAAACTTAAGAGAATAGCAACTTAATCAAATATGTATAAATATTGCTCTACATGCACTTCATGATAACCACAAAAGAAAAGTGTAAAACAGGTATACACACACAAAAAAAGAGGAAATAAATCCAAGCAAACACTGAAGATAGTTACCAAATCACAAAGAAAACAGAACAAAAGAAGAAAAAGTAATAAACTGGTTTAAGATGGCAGACTAAGTACCTGTTTCAATTTTCCTTTCCTACCCAAATTACCAGAAACAAATTTTTCTAATCTATCATGTCCTTGGAAAACAACAGGGATCATCTTGGTGGATCAGAAATTAATAATTCCTAAAAATCCAAATGCAAACATTACCAGATTGAATGAGGAACATTCAGAAGATGGCTGCTGTAAAAGATGGAACAGCACTGTCTTTGTGAAGGGTGTGTCCCAGAAATTAGAATATATAGTAATAGTAACACCATTAAAAATACAAGAAAATGATTCAAGAACAAGACAAGATAGCTGCATATCCTTGCTACCAGAGAAAGAAGTAGAAGATATAGGAATAGGAATGAATGGAAATATTTCCAGAAGATATGATAGTCTACCTAGAATACCCAAAAGAATCAACTGACAAACTATTAAAACTAGGAAGTCAGTTTAATACATGATAAGATAAAATGACATTATATATAAAGCCATCACTTTCTGCAGCACCAACAATAACCAGTCAGAATAACTCCATTTTGTATTTTTCTTTTTTCAATTAAAAAAATACAGATAACTGTTGAAAGCCCTTGTGAACCTATTCCCCATTTCATTCAATTCTCTCCATCTCAGAAGTAACCGCTATCTTGCATTTGGAGTTTTTCATTTGCATGCATGCTTTTTATATTTTGCTGTCTGTGTGTGTGCCTGTATATGTGTACACAAGTGCCCTTAAGTATATAGTATTGAAATTATTTCAAAAAATGAAGTATATAGTATTATTTTACACATTGAAAACTTGTATACAAATGGTATTAGATTATATATATATCTTTCTGCAACTTGCTTTCACCCATTAATATCTTTATCATTCATATTGATATTTTGAAGTCTATTTTTTCTCTCATTTCCAGAAATATATATATGGAAACCTAAAAATGTACCTCAAAGGACATATGTTTTAATACAATGGGCTGAATGTTTGTGTCCCCCCAGAATTCATATGTTGGAATCCTCACCCCCAATGTAATGCTATTAGGAGGTTGGGCCTTTGGGACATAATTAAGATGGAATTCTCATGAATAGGATTAATGTCCTTAAAAAAGGGATTTCAGAGAGCTCTCTCTCCTGCTGTCTACCATATGTGGATACAGGAAGAATACAGAAGTCAACAACCAGAACAAGGCCCTCACTAAAACCCAACCAAGACTAGGTACCCTGGTCTTAGACTTCCAGGCTTTAGAACTATGAGAAATAAGTTTCTGTTGTTTACAAGCCACCCAGCCAAAAGAGAACTTTATTATAGCAGCCTGAACTAAGACAGTTAAACACAAACTTTACAAAGCAAGTTATAAAACTTGGGAATAACCTTAGTGTCCATCAGTAGGAAGAAAGTTAACTAACTTATGGTATAGCCATAGTATGGTATTCCCTAAAATCAGGGAAATGATTTTAAGTACTTAAAAATAATTTAGTAGTTCTATATGTACTGACATGAAAAGATTTTCAGGATATAAAAGAAAATATAGAACAATATCATCCCTTTAATGTTAAAAATTAAAAATGTATTTTTAATCACAAATGCTTAAATGTATTTTAGAAAAACAGAAAAAGTGATGCTGTTGAGTACCACTGGGTAAGTGAATGGGTTTGAGAGAAATGAAAGTAGAGTTTTTCTTCTACTGTCTATTGTTATTATTTCTTTAGTGAGAATATGTCCTTATATTGTGGATAAATTGATGGTATATAGATACACAAATGCTAGACAAAAAAAAAATCATTGAGAATGACCAAAGGACCAGGTCTCAGGGCATATAATCCAGGAAGAGCTGACTGTATTATAAGACTTTTAAATAGTTTTAATAGGCATTCTCATGGCCTAAGACTGAACTGAAGTTTCCATTTTAAAATACAGGGAAGCAAGACAAACAGTTAATAAACATACTTACTGACAGATCTCAAAGTTTTCAATCGGAGAACACAACCACGAAAATTCAAGCGCAGCACGTTTAGACGCCACCTTTGCAAAATAGACACTATATATTTATCTGTGATTATATTTCTTACTGCAGAAAAATCAATCTAAAAAGGATAAATAAAAATGTTAAGAAATGAGAAAGATCTTTGGCATGTGAAATTTTAAAATATTTTTAAAGCATCAAAGAACTAAAATTTCTTTATCTCATCACTCTTTTTTGTTTGTTAGGGTTTTTGTGGTCATTCCCAGGTTTAATTACAAGCAGATTCCAAATGTCCAGTCCAGGTTGACAGCTGGGAGGGCAGGGATCTCACATTCACCCCCAACAAGAGTCAATTTGTCGTGGAGTGTCTGGATGCCCACCCCTCCTTCATTCCAGGTGAGCCCCAAGGCTTCCCCCTACTTCAATGTCAATGGACCCTTCTGCACTCATCACTAATGTGTGCCTGCTTCTTTTTTCATGAGCACAAACTATACATTGAGTGCTTGACTATGGAAAGACAATATAGTATGTGGATTATAATGGCTTTTCCATAACTCATAATTTTGTGGGGGTAGTTCTAGAGATAAGGAAAGATGATCTGAGTGCAGTGTATAAAACTGAAAAGCACAGAATCTTCTGTAACCTCTGAATGGCCAGGGCTGGTGGATAAAAAACAACATAGTATTTTTTTTTATTGAAGTATAGTTGATAACAGTAGCATAGTGTTAAAATACTACCTTTCAGCTAAAAGGTTAAGTATACTGAACATCCTATTTCTTATTGCTTTCTGAACAAAGTTATTCTTCATGCTAAAAGGTTTATTACAGTTGTGTTACATTTGAGCACTCACAAATAAAGACAGACATAATTGCAAATGAAGGGCAACAGGTAATTGTGGAAAGAGAAATTTGCTGAACATAAACTAACTTCCTATTCTGGCTTTGCTCTTCACTGCCAGGTGCTCATATTTTCTCCATCTTTACCCAGTGAGGTCTCTGGGCAGGAGTGTTGGCTTTTTCTGCCAGTTTTCTGTAAGATTTGTCCTGATTTAATATGGTACATATTCCTTCTTTCCCAGACCATTTGGATTCAGTTTATTTCTTCCTTATGGGTTTTCCAAAGGAAAAAGTGACACCCCCTAATCTGTCACATAAGTTAGAGATTTATTATTTTATTTTATTTTTTTCAGGATTGCTACGGTTTTTTTTTTTTTTTTAATTTTTTTTTCCATTTATTTTTATTCGTTGGAGGCTAATTACTTTACATCATTGTAATGGTTTTTGTCATACATTGACATGAATCAGCCATGGATTTACATGTATTCCCCATCCCGGTCCCCCCCTCCCACCTCCCTCTCCACCCGATCCCTCTGGGTCTTCCCAGTGCACCAGGCCCGAGCACTTGTCTCATGCACCCAACCTGGGCTGGTGATCTGTTTCACCCTAGATAATATACATGTTTCGATGCTGTTCTCTTGAAACATCCCACCCTCGCCTTCTCCCAGAGTCCACAAGTCTGTTCTATACATCTGAGTCTCTTTTTCTATTTTGCATATAGGGTTATCGTTACCATCTTTCTAAATTCCATATATATGTGTTAGTATACTGTAATGGTCTTTATCTTTCTGGCTTACTTCGCTCTGTATAATGGGCTCCAGTTTCATCCATCTCTTTAGAACTGATTCAAATGAATTCTTTTTAATGGCTGAGTAATATTCCATGGTATATATGTACCACAGCTTCCTCATCCATTCGTCTGCTGATGGGCATCTAGGTTGCTTCCATGTCCTGGCTATTCTAAACAGTGCTGCGATGAACATTGGGGTGCACGTGTCTCTTTCAGATCTGGTTTCCTCGGTGTGTATGCCCAGAAGTGGGATTGCTGGGTCATATGGCAGTTCTATTTCCAGCTTTTTAAGAAATCTCCACACTGTTTTCCATAGTGGCTGTACTAATTTGCATTCCCACCAACAGTGGAAGAGGGTTCCCTTTTCTCCACACCCTCTCCAGCATTTATTGCTTGTAGACTTTTGGATAGCAGCCATCCTGACTGGCGTGTACTGGTACGTCATTGTGGTTTTGATTTGCATTTCTCTGATAATGAGTGATGTTGAGCATCTTTTCATGTGTTTGTTAGCCATCTGTATGTCTTCCTTGGAGAAATGTCTGTTGAGTTCTTTGGCCCATTTTTTGATTGGGTCATTTATTTTTCTGGAGTTGAGCTGGAGGAGTTGCTTGTATATTTTTGAGATTAATCCTTTGTCTGTTGCTTCGTTCGCTATTATTTTCTCCCAGTCTGAGGGCTGTCTTTTCACCTTGCTTATAGTTTCCTTTGTTGTGCAAAAGCTTTTAAGTTTCATTAGGTCCTATTTGTTTATTTTTGCTTTTATTTCTGAAATTCTGGGATGTGGGTCATAGAGGATCCTGCTGTGATTTATGTCGGAGAGTGTTTTGTCTATGTTCTCCTCTAGGAGTTTTATAGTTTCTGGTCTTACATTTAGATCTTTAATCCATTTTGAGTTTATTTTTGTGTATGGCGTTAGAAAGTGTTCTAGTTTCATTCTTTTACAGGTGGTTGACCAGTTTTCCCAGCACCACTTGTTAAAGAGGTTGTCTTTTTTCCATTGTATATCCTTGCCTCCTTTGTGGAAGATAAGATGACCATAGGTTCGTGGATTTATCTCTGGGCTTTCTATTCTGTTCCATTGATCTATATTTCTGTCTTTGTGCCAGTACCATACTGTCTTGATGACTGTGGCTTTGTAGTAGAGTCTGAAGTCAGGCAGATTGATTCCTCCAGTTCCATTCTTCTTTCTCAGGATTACTTTGGCTATTCGAGGTTTTTTGTATTTCCATACAAATTGTGAAATTATTTGTTCTAGTTCTGTGAAAAATACCGTTGGTAGTTTGATAGGGATTGCATCGAATCTATAGATTGCTTTGGGTAGTATAGCCATTTTGACAATATTGATTCTTCCAATCCATGAACACGGTATATTTCTCCATCTGTTTGTGTCCTCTTTGATTTCTTTCATCAGTGTTTTATAGTTTTCTATGTATAGGTCTTTTGTTTCTTTAGGTAGATATACTCCTAAGTATTTTATTCTTTTTGTTGCAATGGTGAATGGTATTGTTTCCTTAATTTCTCTTTCTGTTTTCTCATTGTTAGTGTATAGGAATGCAAGAGATTTCTCTGTGTTAATTTTATATCCTGCAACTTTACTGTATTCGTTGATTAGTTCTAGTAATTTTCTGGTAGAGTCTTTAGGGTTTTCTGTGTAGAGGATCATGTCATCTGCAAACAGAGAGAGTTTCACTTCTTCTTTTCCTATCTGGATTCCTTTTACTTCTTTTTCTGCCCTGATTGCTGTGGCCAAAACTTCCAAAACTATGTTGAATAGTAGTGGTGAGATTGGGCACCCTTGTCTTGTTCCTGATTTCAGGGGAAATGCTTTCAATTTTTCACCATTGAGGGTGATGCTTGCTATGGGTTTGTCATATACAGCTTTTATTCTGTTGAGGTATGTTCCTTCTATTCCTGCTTTCTGGAGAGTTTTAATCACAAATCGATGTTGAATTTTGTCAAAGGCTTTTTCTGCATCTATTGAGATAATCATATGGTTTTTATCTTTCAATTTGTTAATGTGGTGTATTACATTGATTGATTTGTGGATATTAAAGAATCCTTGCAAAACCAGATCTGAAAGAGACACGTGCACCCCAATGTTCATCGCAGCACTGTTTATAATTGCCAGGACATGGAAGCAACCTAGATGCCCATCAGCAGATGAATGGATGAGGAAGCTGTGGTACATATACACCATGGAATATTACGCAGCCATTAAAAAGAATTCATTTGAATCAGTTCTAATGAGATGGGTGAAACTGGAGCCCATTATACAGAGCGAAGTAAGCCAGAAAGATAAAGACCATTACAGTATACTAACACATATATATGGAATTTAGAAAGATGGTAACGATAACCCTATATGCAAAAAAAGAAAAAGAGACTCAGATGTATAGAACAGACTTGTGGACTCTATGGGAGAACCCGGGGGCGGGATGTTTCAAGAGAACAGCATCGAAACATGTATATCTAGGGTGAAACAGATCACCAGCCCAGGTTGGGTGCATGAGACAAGTGCTCAGGCCTGGTGCACTGGGAGGACCCAGAGGGATGGGGTGGAGAGGGAGGTGGGAGGGGGGACCGGGATGGGGAATACATGTAAATCCATGGCTAATTCAATGTATGACAAAAACCACTGCAATGCTGTAAAGTAATTAGCCTCCAACTAATAAAAATAAATGGGAAAAAAAAAAAAAAAGAATCCTTGCATTCCTGGGATAAAGCCCACTTGGTCATGGTGTATGATTTTTTTAATATGTTGTTGGATTCTGTTTGCTAGAATTTTGTTAAGGATATTTGCATCTATGTTCATCAGTGATATTGGCCTGTAGTTTTCTTTTTTTGTGGCATCTTTGTCTGGTTTTGGAATTAGGGTGATGGTGGCGTCATAGAATGAGTTTGGAAGTTTACCTTCTTCTGCAATTTTCTGGAAGAGTTTGAGTAAGATAGGTGTTAGCTCTTCTCTAAATTTTTGGTAGAATTCAGCTGTGAAGCCATCTGGTCCTGGGCTTTTGTTTGCTGGAAGATTTCTGATTACAGTTTCGATTTCCTTGCTTGTGATGGTTTTGTTAAGATCTTCTATTTCTTCCTGGTTCAGTTTTGGAAAGTTATACTTCTCTAAGAACTTGTCCATTTCTTCCAAGTTGTCCCATTTTATTGGCATAGAGCTGCTGGTAGTAGTCTCTTATGATCCTTTGTATTTCAGTGTTGTCTGTTGTGATCTCTCCATTTTCGTTTCTAATTTTGTTAATTTGGTTCTTCTCCCTTTGTTTCTTAATGAGTCTTGCTAATGGTTTGTCAATTTTGTTTATTTTTTCAAAAAACCAGCTTTTAGCTTTGTTAATTTTTGCTATGATCTCTTTAGTTTCTTTTGCATTTATTTCTGCCCTAATTTTTAAGATTTCTTTCCTTCTACTAATCCTGGGGTTCTTCCTTTCTTCCTCCTCTAGTTGCTTTAGGTGTAGAGTTAGGTTATTTATTTGACTTTTTTCTTGTTTCTTGAGGTAGGCCTGTAATGCTATGAATCTTCCCCTTAGCACTGCTTTTACAGTGTCCCATAGGTTTTGGGTTGTTGTGTTTTCATTTTCATTCATTTCTATGCATATTTTGATTTCTTTTTTGATTTCTTCTATGATTTGTTGGTTATTCAGAAGCGTGTTGTTTAACCTCCATATGTTTGAATTTTTAATAATTTTTTTCCTGTAATTGAGATCTAATCTTACTGCACTGTGGTCAGAAAAGATGACTGGAATGATTTCAATCTTTTTGAATTTACCAAGACTAGATTTATGGCCCAGGATGTGATCTATTCTGGAGAAGGTTCCGTGTGCACTTGAGAAAAAGGTGAAGTTGATTGTTTTGGGGTGAAACGTCCTATAGATGTCAATTAGGTCTAGCTGGTCCATTGTGTCCTTTAAAGTTTGTGTTTCCTTGTTCTTTTTCTGTTTAGTTGATCTATCCATAGTTGTGAGTGGGGTATTAAAGTCTCCTACTATTATTGTGTTACTATTAATTTCCTCTTTCATACTCGTTAGCGTTTGCCTTACATATTGCGGTGCTCCTATGTTGGGTGCATATATATTTATAATTGTTATATCTTCTTCTTGGATTGATCCTTTGATCATTATGTAGTGTCCATCTTTGTCTCTTTTCACAGACTTAATTTGAAAGTCTATTTTATCTGATATGAGTATTGCGACTCCTGCTTTCTTTTGGTCTCCGTTTGCGTGGAATATTTTTTTCCAGCCCTTCACTTTTAGTCTGTATGTGTCCCTTGCTTTGAGGTGGGTCTCTTGTAGACAGCATATATAGGGGTCTTGCTTTTGTATCCATTCAGCCAGCCTTTGTCTTTTGGTTGGGGCATTCAACCCATTTACATTTAAGGTAATTACTGACAGGTATGGTCCTGTTGCCATTTATTTTGTTGTTTGGGGTTCACATTTATACCACCTTTCTGTGTTTCCTGTCTAGAGAAGATCCTTTAGTATTTGTTGAAGAGCTGGTTTGGTGGTGCTGAGT